>NW_025999982.1:33687047-33891234 GCF_001458135.2 Marmota marmota marmota | reverse complement strand
ATATATATATATATATATATATATATATATATATATTTTTTTTTTTTTTTTTTTTCAGGGGACAATACTGGGGAAATAAACCCAGGGGCACTCTACTATTGAGCTACAATCCCAGTCTTTTTTCTTTTTAATTTTGAGACAGGATCTTGCTATGTTGCTTAGTCTGGCCTTGAACTTGAACTTGTGGTCCTTCTGTCTCAGTCTCCCAAATAGCTTAATACAAATGTGCATCACCTCACCTGGCTTCAGTTAATATCTTTATTAAACTTAGGAAAACCTTCACTAAATGAAGTAACATATGTAAAATAACACATGTAATAACACATGTAAATAAATTAACTAATAAATGTAATGTAAAAGGATGTTGGAGTGAAAGGAGGTCTAAACAGCTTATGAAGATCAAGAATACAGAAATACCCTTATCAATAATTATCTATTCTTTCTCGTAAGTGAAATTTTTATCTTTCACAAATTTTCTAATTAAACGCTATTTTATTTGACTTTTAATACAATGATAGTTACCATTATCAATAATTTATTTATTGCCTCAAAATCTTAAAATGGTAGTTATCTACTCTTGTCTATAAAAGTGTTAATACTTACAAGCAATAAGGTGTTAAAGACAGTGTCATGCAAGATCAGAAAACAAAAAAATAACAACCAAAACCAAAACCAAACCAAAACAAATAAACAAACAAAAACTCAGGGGGAAAAATTCTGATGCATGATGCATGGTTACTACTCTTGAGGAAATTTGAAATTCATCTTGTGATAAGACCTTGGTCTTATTTTATGAACAAGGAAGTTTTTTCACTTGAGAATTAAAAATAATAGTCTTATAGTTTATTTTTCCTCTAGTGGAAAGCTGAAATTTGGCAAGGGCTTGAATGAAGAAATGGATTTTGATAGCCAAGAAGAAAGATTAAGAACATCTCAGGTGGAAGATGATACTTTCAAAGGTTCGAAGAAAGAAGATTTAAAGTAGATTTAAGGCATGCTTTATGAACCCAAGGAAGGTACATGACTGCAACCTTTATGAGAAATAAATCTACATGGATGAGAAATAAGAAATAGATAAGAATTATTTGCTTATGTCAAAAAAAGTAGACATCTTTTCACTGTTCTGTTATATATCTCACTGGTTTCACAAGTGCACCATACCTGCAACCTATATCATAACTTAAATTTTAGCCAATAAATTCATCTCTGTGGACTTTTATGTGACCTTTGAAAGAATAATTGGAAGGAACTAGGTGGAACAGGTTGGAGTGAGAGGAGGACTGAACAGCTTTTGAAGAATAAAAACACAGAAAACTCTTGCAAAAGTTAGTTTTTGTTTTTTTCCTCATTCAAACAAGCTTTTAGGTGCCTCATCCAGGCAATGTGATAAGCCCTAGGGATGATAAAATGAAAGACATAGTCCATGTATTCCCTTCTCTAACAGGGTTGAGGAAAATCCTTGTATTACTTTTTGTGAGCCACTTCAAATTTATAGCAAAGTTGAAAATTGAAGTGTCTTCTTTGGGGGCATAAGTCTTCACTCTGGAGAATCACAAGAGATGATGTCAATAGGGATATGGCAAAAGAGTGAACATGGATATGTAAATGGAAGAACCAATAAAGTCATAGTGTTAGGTAAATTAGCTCCTAACTCTGAGAAGCAGAGAACAATGGCAGAAATGATCATTGTTCATTAATATCTCCTTTTACACTGCTGGTACAAAGTCCTTGCCCAGAAGCAGAGGTTATAACACTTTTTCTGGAAAGGACTTGATAACTAAATAATTTTGGCTCTGGGGTCTCTGCATGCAGCATGAAAGTAACCACTGATAACATGTAACTGAGTGGATATGGCTGTATTTCAAATAAATCTGTATTTATGGATGACAAAATTGAGTTTCATAATTTTCACGTCATGAATATTATTCTAATTTGATTATCTTTAACTGTAAAAAAAAACCCAAATTATTCTTGGTTCATTGACCATAAAAAATGGGTTTTAAGCTAAGAGTTTGCTTACGTCTGAGCAAATACAGTAAAGTCTGGGTAACAGGGCAGGGTGGGGTAGCTGGTAAAGAGAGGGCTTAGATCAAGCTCTTGCAGATTTGCCTAATTAGAGATGAACATACTTCAGGAATCCATAAGTATGTGAGCAAGTGCAAATGACTGAGGCCAGGGGTGACATTTCACCCCTGTCCTCAATGACAGACTTGGACAGGAAGAACTTTGAGAGCTACTGATTAAAAAAAAAAAGCACCTCAAATATTAGATCTCAAGAATCTGTATTCTACTAACTACCTGACATCTAATGAACAGATAAAAATTATCAGCCAGATTAACATGACCTGGACTGCCATCAATGAAAGATGTCACTGACACCTGATCTTTTCTGCCCTTTGATTTGTTCCTTGGAATTACTAGAATAGCTTATTCTTATTACTATTGCTAAGCAATTACTATGTGACAAGTATTTTGCTAAACTGTTTGTAAACAGTTTCATTTAATCTTCCCAACTGTCTTCTGAGATAGGTACTATTTATTATTCCATTCTACAGTTGGGGAAATGGGGCTCAAATAGGACTTGAATTATTTTTCTTCAGGAGTCTCTTCTGGATCATCTTCTCCTTCTATGTTATATACTTACTAGGTAATGTCATTGACTTCACTTTCCTTTAATAGGCTAGTAATTCTCAAACTGCTTGGAAAAATCTTTTCCATTGACTGTTCCAATTTCCACCTAGTCAGAATTTACAGAATTATATAGTCTTTTCTCAGTAATCACTGTCTTTAGTAGATGAAACATCATGCCCCCTTACATATGACATTCCCCTCCACCCTGTTAGCCACTAGCTCTCCCATACCAAGAATTCATTCTAAGACCTAAGTCTCTATCTTAAAGTCATCCAATTCCTGGCACAAGTCTCCTGTGATGGTGTCCTAAGTAATCTGAGAGAGAGAGAGAGAGAGAGAGAGAGAGAGAGAGAGAGAGAGAAGGCTAATGTTTACTCTTTACTCTTTAAAAGTATAAATAAATAAATAAATAAATAAATAAATAAATAAATAAATATAAATCTGTGGTTGTTTTAGAAATCCATATAAAAGGGTATTTCTGTGTGTACATACACTTGAATGGGATTGTGGTGAAGTTCTTAAAAATGAAAGCTCTACTTCAGTTTCTAAGAGTTATGTGACCTCAGGTAAGTCATGGAACCTGCAAAATGGGAATAATAATAGTGCCATGTGATTGTGTTTTATGGACTGCAATAATTAATACATACAAAGCAATTACAACTCTGGCTGGCATATGGCAATTGCTCAATAACTTATACTATTATTACTAATGATTTTATCTGCATTGTTAATATAAACTCATAAAAAGAGTAGCCTTAATATACAATCACAATGATTTTGCAACTAGAGGTAACACTGAATGAATTTTATCTTCCATTTGCTTTTCTGTGTTAAAAATGTGAAAACATTAACAATCAAGAAAATATCTTAAAAATCACTATGTACTTAAATGAGGGTGTACTATAATTGGCCATCTGCTTATATATAATCAGAAACATTTCTTTTCCCATATTTTGCTACAATATCTTATGACACCCATTCTGAAATTGCTCTCATACTTAAAAATTATCTTAGTAAGTTAAATTAATTATCACCACATGTAATCAGTTGAATTCTTAGTATTGTGCCTTTTTCAAGGCACACTTGATAAATTTACTTCCTTCCTCTAAATCCTAAGCTACAAAAATTTTTAAAAATTCTATTCAAATCAATATTTTTTTTTCTTTCAACTCAAAAGTGTATGTACAATTTAGTCAGCCAAACTCAAGATTTATCGTTCATAGCAAGCAAAAGAACAAAAATAGCAGCTGGAGTATGTTTGAAAATACTACTCCTTATTAGGGCATCTGCTCAGAAGATGAGTTACTATAGCTGAATTGAATCTCTATTAACAGTAGTGAATTCCAACGCCAGACAGAAACAGTAAATAAAAGAACCCATGCTTACATTCATTTGATGGCTTTGCAGACAGGAGAATCATTTCTGGCACCGTTATTTTGTGCTCAGGAAACAAAGAACATGAAACATTACGTTCCTCAGAATGTTTTTTTTGTGTTGTTAAATGAATCAAATAAATGAGGCACAGATAAGGAATTTAGATCTAAGCAAGATTTCGATCCACAGTAGCTTACAGTTTCTGAAAATTTGGGGGGGGGGCACATATCCTTTGTTAAGTATTTTTTACTTCCATTGTTAATAATCAGCAGATCCAAGAAAATTTTCTTAAAATCTTCAGAGACTGCTTAAGTTTTGCTTCCCAGCAGCTATAAACTTATTTTTGTAAAGCTAAAGGTAGAGAGTCTTCACAAAACAGTTCTACACTAAAACATAGAGAATATCTTGGTAGAGTGAACTGGTTGGAAGGGGAAGAAATAAGTCTTGTGGTAAATGTAAGACATTCATTTTCCTGAGGTAAATGTGCCTTACCAGCAGGTACTCACTCAATTTATTTTATGGTTTGTGTCACCTGTGTGACTTTTGGTAAGAAAACTGAAAAGAGAACGGTGGAAGAGGATTTAGGATTTTTGGCATTTGGAGGCATAATTATTATACAGGAACAACAAGATTTTTAAAATAATGCCTTGAACTCATGGGGAAATAAGCTTAATCAAGCATTCTCCCTTGAGGTGTAAGTGAATTACATAGTTTTATGAGCATATGTTATTGTTTGACAGAAGAACAAGGGCAATATTTTTGGTTTCCACCAATGATTTAATCTTGAGAAGTCAATGACATAACTTGGAAATTCAGAAACTCTTTATTAACCTATTTTGAAATAAAACATTTATTAGTGTACTTCAAAATTAGAATATTTATATATTTTTTCTAATGTAGCCTTGTAGGAAAATGAACACTATACAGTTTTTAAGTCCACTGGCAGACCTCCTGAAATGCTTCATAGAGATAAAAATGTGAAAGGAAAAAGAAAAAAAATCTTATAAGAACCATATTCAGAATAAATATGGAATTTGCTCATTGCATTGGGAAAAGGTAATATCAGTAGATAAAAGAAAGCTAGGACAGAGCATCAAATTTCTGGTATTTATGATCTAAAGAGTCAAAATAATAAACAGCATTCCATGAGCCCATGGCAGAAAAACTTCTAAACTAAGCTCAAGACCTAGACCATCATTTAGGGATATAGCTCAGTGGCTTTGGTGTTCAGCATGTGTGAGTCCTTTGGTTCAATCCTTAACAGATCGTGTGTGTGTGTGTGTGTGTGTGTGTGTGTACATATATAAAGACTCTAGAAGATCATAGGAATATACTTTCAAAGAATATTAGGGTGATTTCAAAATGCTGGTCAGATACTGGGAATTCAGAGAAGCAGGGAAGATACTCTTGAAAGAAAAGAGAAGCTAATATGGACTGGATATCTTCAAGGTGGCCTTGATCCCTAGAAAATGCTTTTTAAAAATTATTTTTCAGATAATTTGCATTATCCAAAATCAGCTGAAACTCCAGGCCTTCTCATCAGTACTTTTGTGTGTGTGTGTGTGTGTGTGTCTGTGTGTGTGTGGGGTAGGTTACTGGGTATTGAACTCAGGGGCACTTGACCAGTGAGCCACATCCCCAGCCCAGTTTTGTACTTTATATTTAGAGACAGGTTCTCATTGAGTTGCTTAGCATCTTGCTTTTGCTGAGGCTGGCTTTGAACTAGCCATCCTCCTGCCTCAGCTTCCAAGCCGCTGGAGGTGTGTGTCACCATGCTGGGGTTCAGCAGCACTTTTGTTTGTTTCAATTAACTTCTTATGTTTCTCATCCTATGTCCTTATTCTGTCTATTTGCTCCTACTTTATGTGCATTGGGAAGATCAAGGGTCTTTGACTCAAGCTCCTTTGGTTTTCAATACTCCCATTTTGATACTTGTCTATATTTTAACCATTTTTCCTTTTCCATCAAACCCAGGAAAAGAATCATCCTTCGCACTCTCCAAGAATAAACTTGTGCTCTTAAATTATCTCTGTTCTCTGGAACTTTACACCATTAACCAAAACTTTCTGTATTGCATCATTTAATCTCTCCATCTAGAGGTTTTTTCTCCTACACTTCATCCTGGAAACATTCTCAGACTTCATTTGTTCTGAGGTACGCGCGCGCACACACACACACACACACACACACACACTCACACAACCCCCCCTCCCACTTATTCCTGGTACTTCTTAAATTCCTCTTTAGTAAATGTCTTTAGAATGGAAGAAAGAAGTACTGGTCACTCTTAATCTCAATTCTTCCTAATGTTAAACTTCTGGAAGAGAAACTCATAATAATTGCCTCTATTTATCCATTTTTTTCAGCCCCAGCCCCATCCATGTAAAGAGCCTTTAGAGATGGTGGGGCAGACTCACTTTATGCTACTGAGCTACTATGAATAGCATCTGTGTCCTAGTTCCTTCTATCCATGATAAGGGCCTCATTCTGATTCCAATGTGGAGGTGGATGAGATGGTTAGAGTAGGAGCTGAAACAAATGACAGGATGGAGAGTGGGATGGGCTCCAGCCATGCTAAGTCCTGTGCTGCTTCCTCACTGTCTATCCAAACCCAAGGCCAGGAAAATCCACTGAGTTCCTAAATCCAAACACCTACTGTTTAACCTTTCTGTAGGATTAATACCTTCTCTTTAAAATCATCATCTCTCGGGGCTGGGGATGTGGCTTAAGCGGTAGCGCACTCGCCTGGCATGCGTGCGGCCCGGGTTCGATCCTCAGCACCACATACAAAGAAAGATGTTGTGTCCGCCGAGAACTAAAAAATAAATATTAAAAAAAATTTCTCTCTCTCTCTCTCTCTCTCTCTCTCTCTCTCTCTCCCCCTCCCTCTCTCACTCTATCTTAAAAAAAAAAATAACTAAATAAAATCATTATCTCCCTTGGAACTATTCTTTGTCTTCAGTGGATCAGTCTCATTTCAGATCCCGTCCCACCCCTTTCTCCATAGTCTTCTTTCTTTCCTCATCAGTTGTCCCTGAATACGGGATTCCACCTTGTCTTCTGCTGGGTCTGCCTTGGACTCATTCCTTTTCCTAAGTGAACTCTAGTTCTTTCCATCTCTGTAGTGATTTCTTCAGCTCACTACACAACCATCTGGCATTTCACCCACTAGTATTCACCTCCCCTTCTTATTTCCACGTGCTGTTCCTCACTGATTCTCTGCAACTGCCTCCAGTTCAAGCCTTCAGGAATGCAACCGTTTTTCTTCTATTCTTTTAATTAAAAGTATCGTATCAAATGGTGAACAAAGATCCTTAAAGGGGCTCTCAAATCCTTATCCCAATCCTTTTTCAAAACCTATTTCCCAATATAACTATAAATTTTTCTTTGCTCTAGCCAAAATGTACTAATGGACTGGGATTAATTTATTGAAATATATGTTTGTGGTTTTCTCCCAGTATAATTCCTTCTTCTTTCCATTAGATTATTAGCTTTTTAATAGTTCCATAAATTTATTTTGTTATTCCTTGTTTTAAGAATTTTTACAGGAAAACAGAAGCAGCCAGAAGGCAGAACTGACCTTTTGTGAATGCCTCGATTCTAAAACAGATAGAGAAGGCTTTTCCAGGCATCTAGGCAAGCACCTAGGCCCTGCTCCATGCATCCATGGTAACACACAAAAAAGGAAACATACATCAGGGCTTATGACTGAAAGGTGTCTTTTAGGTTTAGATTCTTTTACCAAGAGGGAATGTGGAACTTTTCTGTTTATCTGTGCCTATGTGAGATCTTTTTCTTTACCTTTAAATATGTACCTATTATTTTGCTCATGGAAGTAGCCCCCAAGTTTTGTTTGTATCAGGTGAACAATGAAGTTTGAGATCTCAATCTAGGTATGTGCAGGAAAAGCAAGATTCTGGTGAGTGTCAAAACAATAGGAGACAACTTACAGAGTTAGAGGATCCCAAGCAGGGTCTCAAAGGAAAGGTTTTGAATACAGGCAAAAAACATTGATAGAGAAAAAAATATTGAAAAGGTACAAAATATCTATTATTAAATATGCATAGAAGCAATTTTAGTACATTCTTATTTGGCATAACATAATCGACTCCTGATGGTTTGAAAATTATAAATTAGTCCTATAACCTTTTCCATAATCAGAGTATAATTGTCAAAATCCTGCCAATATGTAGAAGAAATAGTCGTTTAACAAAAAATATCCTCGGATATAATGACTTAAGCAATGATGAGCTTGTGGTCAGATGGTTGGCCTTTGGGCAAAGCACAATCATCTATCAGTTCTATATGTTCCTTCTTCCTGGGAGACTCAGGTCCTTGATCAATTGTCTTCCAACTTCCTTTGGAAATGTACATAAACAGCACTGGATTTTATTATGTTTGGCATTTTATTTCACATTTTCTCATTTTAGTT
This sequence comes from Marmota marmota marmota, assembly GCF_001458135.2. NCBI lineage: Eukaryota > Metazoa > Chordata > Mammalia > Rodentia > Sciuridae > Marmota > Marmota marmota. The sequence goes on along the minus strand of NW_025999982.1, from coordinate 33,882,797 downwards.
ATTTGGCTCATATGTGGCTCATGTGTGAATGATTTGATGGTGCTTCTGTTTTCTGAATACTCAGCATACCTGGTATAGCACTAGAGTTATGGTTTATCCATAATATAAAGTAAACTGAATAATTTCTATTTTATGAAACTGATGATATTTTATACTGATAGGTATTTTCTTCATAGAAGCTAAAAAATCCTATTCAGAAATCATGGTCTCGGATGTACAGTGTTAATTTGATTTAAGATCTGTCCTGACGTGACCTATCCTTTGTATATAGGAGGAGCAGCCATTAGAATTACAGAAATCTTTCGTATAGTTTTAGGATTCACATAGAGTTATTTCCCATATCCCAGGGGAGTAATCACTCAACAATTTCAACATATAATCAGAGTGTTATTTCCTGTGCCCTGGAAGGTACTTCCCAGTGTCATTTTCCTGATTTATTTATGTTTTTGTTAGGCCTCATTTCGTCAGGAAGGTCTTTCAGAACTATATGAGAGAGTGAATCACCTCCTTTTATGTGCTTCCCCTGCATCTCTCTGACACTTGAACAATTCCCTTTCCTGAGCTGGAATAATATATGTGACTTGCCTTATTATACTGTGTACCCTTGGGAGCAGGGACGGTATTTCACTCATCCTTTTATTCCCAGCTCTTAATCCTGGGCCTGACATGGTGCCCACTACATACTAACCATACAGTTGTTTGATAAATATTTGTTGAACCTGATTTGAAACTTTTTAGCATAGTGGTTAAGAGCATGGGCTACTGCACTGGCATCTGGGACTTAAATTCAGGCCCAAGGCAGGCATGGTGGCATACCACTACTAGGGAGGCTGAGGCGAAAGGACTGCTTGAGCACCCACCTACCAATTTGAAGCCAGCCTGGGTGAGTCTGAAAACCAAAACAAAACAATGACAACAAAACAAACAAAAAACTACACATACAGTGAATAAATCCAGACCCAATCACTTATTATGGGACCTTTTCCAATTTACCTAGTGTCTATGTCTTATTTTCTTCAGTTTCAAAGTAGGGATAGTAATCGTAAGTTTCTTGTGACCAATAAGGGAGTGAACTTACAAGCACATATCCATATACATAACTTAAGAGTGCAAGTGAAAGGTCTAGGAATATAGATATGTTATTAGTTTTATTCACATAGACACATGAATATTTGTCATTCTTATAATATTTATTACCATAATTTCAAGAGTGAATTTAGGGATGATTCTTCACAGATCTGTGGATCCTTCCTAATAATGCCTTCACTTATTAGTAAAGAGAGAAGTACCACTGGTGGAATATCACACAATTAGTGAGCAAGTGAGGGGAGAAGTTCTCATATTGCATACACAGGTTGGGTCACTAAACTATTGGAAACTAAAATCTCCTGTACATTCTTCAGACCAAACTTTACCCAAAGTCTCATGCAATTCCAAAATATTTCTGATTGAAGGGCCTTTCCTTAGAATTTCCCTTTCCTTCACTACTTTCACACTTACAACCTAATCCGGTTACTGTTTAATGATAGGATTTTAGCCATGTGCTTGATCGGCTGACATTAACTAACATCAACAACGAGATTAAATGTTTGTAAACTTACTTGCTTATTCCACTCTCTTAGGTTAAAAAAAAGTTATTCCCATCTCCATTATGAACTGTAGAAGAGATTTAAAAAGTAATATTATTTATAATTGAAATATTCTAAAGTAAATTAGAAATTAAGAGATGTGGAAATACCAGCTTGGGACATTCAAGGGGAGCTTTCTAATGGGCAATAAAAATGAAGGACTGTTTCTTGAATGATGAAGAATCCAGAAATACAGATTTGATGACCACATGCAGAAGCTGAAGCAGTAAAAAATAAGACTCCTCATAGAAATTCTGAATTTTGGTAAATATTTACAGGAGTGATGAAATATAATCACTGATGGAAGAAAATAAATTAAAATCACAAGTAGAAGAGAAAAGAGAAAAAAATCAGGCTATTCTCTGAAACAAAGGGAAATGATAATTGAAGATTATCAACATTTGTCATCTGCTCTAGAAAAATCAGAAGAATGAACAGGTTATCAGACAAAAGGTAAAAATTATGTGCAGAAAGAGAATCATAAAATTTTACATTTGGAAAGTTCATCCCATCATTACATAAGCAAACTGTGTTCTGAGAGAGGTTGAACATCATTCCCAGAGTCACTGTAGGGTAGAACCATTTTGCTACTTTGGCCTTTTTACACTCATATGTGGCAACCCAATCTCTGAAATTATGGAAGTTTTTAGCCATGAAATTTCTGGAAAGGTGACACTATTTGAAAGTCATATAATTGGGATACAGCTTAAACTAATAAAGCAAAGAGAGCTGAGTGTTTCCACAGTAATTATTTAAACCTTTTACCTACAAAGTTGTGCCACAAGTATACTTCCTATGTAACTCTAAGAGAACTTTATTTTATTCAACTAGTACTCAACAAACAAACCAGTTATTTGTTTCCCTAAACAACTAGAAAGGAAACAGAGTTGTGTGTATTGGGGGGAGAAGATAAGCAATCTCAACCTGCAGCATTTCACTGAGGAAGCCTAGGTTTCGTTAAGTCCCATCGAAGAACATCCCAGTTTCATCCAGGTAATAACGTATTTTGCAGTCTGAAGTCTAAGTTTTCTCTATACCCTACATCCCACATCTATACTGCAGAGCATAATTACATCAAAACCAGTAACCAGGAACCACTGGTCATAAAAACAATCAAGCAACAAAACAACATAAATGGAAAAACACCTCCTACTCATACTCTAAAGAAACCTGACCCTAAGGAGGACAAATGAATCTCCTTAACACTAAAAAGAGAAGAACACCTTATCTTACTGGGTAGCAAAAAGGCAGACCTATCACAGGAATGCTAATTATACTAGGTTAATTCTAACCTTAGGATAAACCATTTTTATTTTATACAGATAAAAATGTCATATGCCCCCATTCAATTTATAAATGGCTCAAAATTTCCTACTCTGTTTACTTGTCAATACATCCAGTAGAGTGCATAATTTAAAATATGTGCTTCCCAGAACACTGAGTGAGATATAAAAAATTTCATAGAGGCTTTCTCATAAGTAAATTTTGTAACAACAGGGATCTTGCTATTAAGGAACAGAAAATGGAACCATTGGTTACAAGAGGAGAAATGAGTTCTGACAATTTAAATTGGTTCACTATTTCACTTACCTTCAGTTTTACAAAGTACTGAGGATAGTAATAAATTATGTAATACATGTGTTCAAATATTACATAATTTAAAGCAGTCTTTTATTATATTTTACAATAACAAATAGTCACTCTACCTTCTGCATTTGCTTTTTAAATATATACCTTCAGGACATAAAGCTTTTAAGATACATAAGCAGCAGAAAACATTTGAAACACAAATTTGTATTAAAACATTTTTCTTTGCAGGAATTCACTGACCCATTTTTCTAAAGTAAAAACCGCTTCTGGGTTTTTACTTGCATTGAAACTATACCAAACACAGACCAATTATTTTCATACAGTACCTTGAAGACTATATTTCAAGTTGCACAACTGACCTTCTTTTCTATAAAAAAAATATAGATATAGTCTGAATTGTAGATAATTGAATCATGGAACATTTTGAAAAAGAGAATCCTGTTGCTTTTCTTGCATATAATTCAATTTGGATCTCTAATATTTCTTTGCATTTCCTTGCATATTTGTAAACATGGCCTTAATTTTTTTTAGTTTACAGGAAAATGTCTGATCACTTTGCAGATTAACAAATGATACCTTCTTCAGAGAGCTGTGCAGAAAAAAAAATCCCATGAATTGAGCATATTTTCAGAGTTAAAAAAATAAAGTTTCTTTGCCAAAGAAGAACCAAATACACACTACAATCCCAATACCAGTTGTAGCATGAAGGTCAATTTTTGTCACTCCAGCAAAAACTTGAGATGCTTAAGTGGAAAGCACCTCACTTACCTGTTTGGCTGAGTTGAGATGTGCTTCTACTTCTCCGAGACACTATGGCAACCACTTTGGCACTCAGGCTGGATCTCCGCTTCTTCCCACCTGCTCCAACGGTTCCCACAGCTGTGTCTGACTGGCTGCCGTCATTATGCTCCAGTGTGTACATCTCTCCGCTTACACTGGTGCTCTTCGTGATGGCTCTTCCTGAAGTCCCCATCCGTCTGCCTTGCATTTTGGGGGTAAATGAACTATATTTACAAAGTAAAAACATATATGCGTCCATAAATTACAGGTCAGCATAACTGAAATTCTAAATCTATTTATTTCTGAAATAATCCAGGCACAGTTTTAAGGGAAAAAGCCAGTCAAGTACTAGACCTACAGCCACAGATACTCTGAGATCAAATCACCATCCCCCCAATGTTTAAAGAACAGCTTGTGACAATGCCATTTCAACAGAGTGATCTATGGACATTTTAAAAACAGTGAACAGAAACAACCAATGCTATCAGTGGGGAGATAAGTGTTACTGACCAGTGAACCTCTTATATTTAAGTTTCCTTAAAATACTTGCAAAAACTGACTCACAAGACCCTTACCACCACCTCATGTTTTCCTTTTCTATTTCCTGTTTCAAAGTGCAAAATACACATTAGCTAATAGAGAACCTTTAACAGTGATGATGGCAGTCAAGGTGTGAGTCAGAATAAATCCTAATATTATGATAAATAAAAGTTCTGAGAGGAATCTGTGCAGCAAGCATTACCATTTAGGGAGGCTGAATTAAGAAGTTATATTGAAATGTTTTGTGAATAAATTTTGAGATATAATTTTTCCTCAAAAAATAAGATATCTCTTAGATGCTTGAAATCATTCTTATATGGTATGATGACAAGTATGACTTCCTAAATAATTGTGCACATTATGATATTCATAATAAGACATTAAAGCATTTTCAGTCTGATTCATCTAATAACCCAAAGTTCACGGTTTTAGCACTAATGTATCTCCTACTCTTCCATTTCTTAGTCTTAATTTTTTCTGCTTCTATTGCTTGAAAAATTATTACTATCATTTACATGAACCTTTCAGATGAATCCTTTCAGATGAAAATTAAGGCCTTCTGCTTTATAAAGCTTTCCAGTCTTTCTGACATCAAGACTATTGTCACCCAACCCTTTCTTTTTTATTTGTTTACTAGTAACACTAAGATTTGATTAATATATATCGGTATATATAGGTTATGCAACATCAGGTTTGCTGCAGCACCCTTTCCATTGCTCAATTAGCTGATTTCAGAATAGGTAATAAAGTGATTTATTAGTACCTAAATATAATTCTAAGATGAGTTCACTTTAAGTTCAAACAAAAATCCCATCATCGTTATTTTATCTCGAGTTACTAATATTTTGCTGAAAAGTCTCTTTAAGGAGACTTTTAGTGATATATCTACTCATCCTTTTCTCTTCTGCACTAATTTGAGTCACATTTGTCTCTATCACTTCACTAAAACTACTTTTCATTAATGTCACCAGTCTAGTAGAGAAAATGACCAACAGATAATGGTTTTATTGATTTAAGGCACATTATCCAGTTTTGAATCTTACCAACCTTATTTTAGTATTCTTAAATCTATTTGTGTATATAATTACGTGAGTTTCTCAAATCATCCTTAGGACTACCTTGTCATTATGGTAGTTTTCTAATATGTTCAGTAAAACTTCAGAATTTGCTACTTTTTCTGATAATCATGTTTCGATTTTGAGTACTATGCTTTGATGGTGTGGAAGTCCCATTAAAACAGTTCAAATGGACTCCCTTCTGCAGTAAATTAAGCTGTGTTGTCTTCATGGGCTCAGGTCTCCAAGCCCACACTTGCCTTTTTTTTGGCCTAGATTTAATCTTAAAAGGCAACAGAATGGTTTCCTGTTTATGTTTTCTTATTTCCTACTTTGGTTTATAATGTGTTTTTTAAATTTTTGTTGTGTTTGTTTTTATTTCTGGTTGGGAACTTTGGCTCTGATTTTGCTTTGCTTGTGCCTAATAATACATTCCCAACTGGTGTCAACAACGATAGGGAATCTATCTGCAGATGAAGTCTCTTTGGATGACAGACATCAGGGATATGTTGACATATGTTGACAGTCGGGTGGCAGATGACACAAAATTTGGTTTGTTAGTTCTTCGCATGTCTGCTTGTTTGTATGCTACTAAAAGCTCAGATCACATCACTCCGGAAAAAGTCTTGCACACACTGAAAAGAGCACAGTCCTATAAAGTCTGAGATTAGGTTTCCTTGTTAATTTTGATCCTATGGCTCAGTGATAAAGCTGAAGCTTCTAGTTTTCTTTACTAAAAATAGTTTTTTAATTGGTGATTTAAAAAAATCTTTTACTATGTGTGTATTCTAGAGATAGCTATGAGTGGACAAATAATAGATCCCAATGTACCTTATATTTAACAAGCTCCTATTCTGATTGATCTATATAGATTAATAAATTCATTATAATTCCACAATGAAGAACTAAAAGATCCTCAGAGAAGAAACTAAACCTCCCACTTTGATATTAATTTGTAAGAAAAATCTATCCTTAAAAAATTGCTAACTTAGAAGAACTTTAATATATCCTATCTAATTCAAATGTATGATATGTCAAGGTCATTGTACTGTCATGTGTAACTAATTAAAACAAATAAAAAATTAAAAAAGTCTAAAACCACAAAGTGTACATATCCAAGTACTTTCATAATTTTGGCTGAACGTCATTATGAAAACCAAAATAAGATTTCACTTCACATGTACTAGGATACCTATCATAAAAGAAACTTTAACAAGTGTCTGAAAAAAACTGGAACCCTCAACAATGCTGTCTGGAGTGTAAAACAATGCCAGTGCTTAGGAGAATACTTTGGCAGTTTAGTTAAACGTAAATATATTGAAACCCAGAGTTGCCAGAGGATCCAACAATTACATTCAAAAGTTGAACATACAGTCATCATATGATCCAACAATTTCATCCCTAGGGATACATGCAAGATAACAAAAAAACGTATTTTCCCACTTAAATATGAATACTCACATCAGCATTAGTCATAAAAGTAATAAAGTGGAAACAACCCAAATGACCACTCAACAAAATGTGGTATACTCATACTCTAGAACATTAACCATAAAAAGGAATGAAATACAGATTGATGTTACCAATGTAGATGGAAGTTGAAAACATGTGAAAGCCAGAAATAAAAGCCTATGTATGGCACAATTCCATCTAAATGAAATATTTTAGAATCAAATCCATAAAGACAGAATAAAGATCAGTGGTTGTTGACAGCTAGAGAAGAAACTGGAATGACTGTTAATAGGTACAGGATTCTCTGGGGGAATGAGAATTAAGTTACTTAATTAGGTAGTAGTGATAATTGCCCAACTTTGTGAATGTACTGAAAACTACTGTATTGTACGCTTTCTTGGGGGGTTGGTGGTGATAGAACCCAGAGCCTTGCGCATGTTAGGCAAGCATTCTACCATTGAACTCCATTCCAAGATCTTTTAGTTTTACTTAGAGACAGAGTCTTGCTAAGTTGCTGGCACTGAACTTGTGATCCTCCTGTTCACCTTTCCAAGCAACTGGGCATTTGCTACTGTGCCGGGCCTAGATTAAATATTCTAAAAGAGTGATTTTTCTTTCAGTACTGAAGATTAAATCCAGGCCCTTATGTGTGTTGGGTAATCACTCTACCACTGGACTACATGTCCAGACCTTTCTAAAATTTATTTTGAGACTGAGACTCACTAAATTGCCCAGGCTGGCCTCAAACTTGCAGTCTTCCACAGCCTCTTGAATAGCAGGGATTACAATTACAATCAAGTGTCATCACACCTGATTCAATTTCTTTTAAAAAATAATTTTATGTCTTTTCCTAGATTTTATCAATGTAGCATACATAACCATACAATTTTTTTTCCTGAAGATTTATAGACAAGTTAACCTGGAATTTCTTCCTAACATCTACACTTGTTTTATTTAATGGACAAGCTGACATTTCTTCTAATAATGTTTAATATAATGGAAAATATAAAATGATATAACAACTAAATTGAATCATAATTCTAAAAAAAAACCCCTCCATTATGAGCTTGAGTTGGTTGGAATGTACTTCCTCATATGTAGAAGCAACACTTATAACATCTACACATGAAACTGGCTAAACATTTGTCTCCTGGATTACTGGATCTTAGAACTACAAGTAGTAAGGAAGGTCTATCATCCTGAACTTTAGTAGAATTTTGGGGATCTCATACTGATATGTGGTGGAAGGGAAGTCTGGTGATAATAACATTTTGCCCCCGCCATACCTTGCCCCCCATAAACTATATGTACAACGATACAGAAAACCACAAAATGACAACAGTAGAAGAAAATCTATGCACATTCAATAAACTTGAATATGTCATTAGTATTAAGTCATTATTTTGTTCATTTTTAAGAAAAAAAATACTAAGTCAACTATGACATGCCATTGATGGTAAAATGCATACTATTTCTTAGATGGTAGGATAAAATAATTATTGCATATATTAGAATCATATTATGGAAATAGACTAGAAACTAATTTCAAAAAACAGTTTTTAAAATATTGGTTAAAAAATTAAAACAACATAAGCTCACTTTCCCCAACATATACTAAAAAGACTTTTGTTAATTAGAGATATTCAATTGATGTATTATATAAGACAATCAATCTGCACCTTTAGTTGACAGATATATTCCATTATTCCAATGTAAGATGGCTGGCATAAAATTATGAAACAGGATGAAAATATATGGGCTTAAAATATCTTATTTCAGAAAATTAGAAGGGTTTCAGGAGAGATGTATGGGGCTATGTAAAGATTTGTACTACTCCTATATTAGTGACAAATTCAGCTTAAAAACAATTCCAATCCATTTTTATACTTTTAGCCCATCCAAGAAACCTAGACGTCTATCATGTAAACCTAAAAGGGGAGAAGTAACATAGGGCATAATAACAGAGGCTGAAATATACACAAGGTTCATAATTCTGTTTATGATATTGCTAGTCCTAATCATTAGTTTGGATCAAGACACAAATTACTAATCATACATGGAAGATAAGAACAGAAACTTTCTGGTCAACATTAAGAAGGTACTCTCAGGTATCCATCTCATAATTTCTCATAATTTCCATAATTTATAATACAAGGACAGGGGATTGATAACCAAGATGGCATCAAATACTCCTATAGATGTCTGGTAGAACTAGTGTGATACATAAGCATCAGTTAAAACTGAGGAACCTATTCAAATAAGACCATTATATATATCCAATCCCTTCAAATAGTCCAGACCTTCAGAAGCCATTGTCTGTGTGTAATTTTTATTGAATTTCATGCTAACAAATACACGTGTTGATTTTATGTGAGGTTGTAAGTAGTCTTCAATGTTGTGGTCTTACACATATTTTCTTAGTTTATTCCTAGGTCTTAGATTTGTTTCTAGATATTTCATGTTTTTATTTACATTAGATTGATGGCATTTTGTAAATTTAATTACCAAAGGTTTGTTATTTGTAAATAAAAATAAAATTATTTTCTGTATGTTGGACCTTGTATCCAATAAGTTTGTTAAATTCATCTATTCTAATATCTATTCTGAAAACCTTTTGTTTACTATATACATAATCATATAAACTGTAAATAATAATGGTTTTAATTAATTTCCAATCTTTATAGCTTTTATTTATTAATTTCATTTTACTATAGTTTTATATTGCCAGGTCTGGCACTGGCTGGCCAGAAGGGTAATTTGAATACTGTTGAATAAAATTTGTAAAAGTGGCCAGTGGCTTTGGGAAGGAAGCATTAATTCAATATTTCACTATTAAGTACAATGTTATTTGTAAGATTATTTCAGATAACATTTAACCTCATGTTAAGAATATTCTCAGTTTGCTAAGGTTTTCTTTTTAAGTCATAAATGAGTGTTAAATGTTTTTTGCTTAACCAGATTAATCAGGTATTAGGAATCCATTGAAACAAGCTTATGACTTCTTTCATTCTATAATGCATTACATAAAGAAAATGTAAACCAATCTTGTGGGTATAGAACAAAATCCTTTTGGTCCTAATGCCTTCTATTTTCTTTCTATAGTGTTAGATATACACACATATGTGTGTGTGTGTCTGTGTGTGTATAAAATAGTTACTATATGTCTGATATATTATATTATATATATTTGCTGTTTACTTTTCAATTATCCCATGTGTTTGTTCTTTTACTTCTGCTTCTTGACTACTGGTTAATTTGGTATTTTTATTACTTTACATTGCTCCACTATTAATATTTGAGTTATGAATTCTACTATTATTTAATAGGTGACTAAAGATTAAAAAATGCATCCTGACTTATTATAATCTTAAAAATAGTAATTTTATCATTTTCAGAATAATGCAATAACTTCACAATTGTTTGGTTCCCATTTACAATCCTTTCACCTTTCATACAGGTGTTTTTATATAGTTTTACCTTTACCTAAGCTTTGACTATCACAAAATGTTTTTATCATTATTAACTTTTCCCAATGTTCATTTTTCTTCAAGTTTAGTGCTTCCAACAACAGACTTTTTTTCAACATGAAGAACTCCCATTAGGAATATTTGTAGTGCAGGTCTGCTGGTGATAAAATCACTTAGTTGATCTATCAACCTATGCATTCTTTTATTATCTGAAAGATGTTTTTGCTGAATAATAATTATTAAACATAAGATTATAAATTGGAGGGTTTTTTTTCATTCAGTCTTCTTTCAGTTACTCTACTGAATTTTGGGGTTCATAATAGCTGATAAAATTTCAGCCAAAGTCTTATTGTTGCTACCCTGATAATATATCTCTTTTTAATCTATGTGACTCTTTTAAGAAGTTTTTTCTTCAGTTTTCTGTGCTTCAGTTGTGATACTGTAACATTTTCTTTTGTTCATATACTGTGGTGCTTTTAAAGTTTTTTTTTTTTTTTTTTAATTTGTAATATGATGTCTTAACAGTTCTTGGAAATTCTCAGCCATTTTCTCAGTATTCAGGTATACTATCTGTGATTTCCTCTCTTCTGGGACCCCTACTGACTGAACCCTTTTACCAATTCCATATCTTACTGTCTTCTCCAATTTCTCTCCTGATTTCTCTGTGCCTTGATTTATAGTCTTTCTACTGACCAGCTAAATTTTATTTTTCTGTTTATAATATTCCATCAAAGACATAGATTAAATTATTTTGTACTTTTAAATTTTATAATTGTCATTTAATTAAAAAAAACAAAAACAAAAACAAAAAACTGATTCCAAGCCAGGCATGGTGAAGCATGCCTGTAATCCCAGCAACTTAGGAGGCTGAGACAGGAAGACCACAAATTCAAGGACACCCTCAGCAACTTACCAACTGAGACCCTGACTTCAAATTAAAAGTAAAAATTAAAAATTTAAAAAAAAAAAAAAGAAAAGGACTGGGGATGTGGCTCAGTGGTAAAAGTGCTCCTTGAGTAAATCCCCAGTACCAAAAACAGATGGATTTAATCTTCTTTCTGTATAGAGTTGGTTTAAAGTTCTGCAGTGTTAGTGTCACTCTCAGAGTTTGGTTCTTCTCAGATTTGTACATGAAACTGAAGGTGTGTTTATCAGGCCCCTCTAGCTTTGTGGGACTTGGAGTTCAATATGTCTCCCTAGCACCTGGGAGCTGCTGGAATCTGTGCCTGGCTCCTCAGCCTTCCAGCAGTTGGTTTTTGTTTGGTTTCTTGGAATCTTTCCCTGAGTGTGCTTAACTCATTAGTCAACAAAGTACTTTAGGGGAATCTGGCAAAATTAGAAGTCCTTCACTCAAAATTTCTACTCAGTCATTTCAGTCTCTTACCACTGTTCTCTGAGTTTTCCCATACTCACAATTGCAAAGTACCTTCAGAGAAAACTAGGGTAAACTTAACACTTACCTTATAAGTTTTCCCCTTTTTTTCCAGTGACTGGAGTTCGTCAAATTCCTGCCTGTTTTGTTGCTCTTGAATACCTTCCAACAGTTTTTTGTTTATTGTTCTCAACTGTCTTTTGTAGTTTGATACCTGGGAAAGTTATTCTTATACAAGCTATACTGCCATGCCTGGATCTGCGAGACTGTCATAAAATTGCTTATATTTAAATAAAGATAGAAATATCAAATCTGTTAGTTACATTGTTATCAAAATCTTCATATGGTTAATAATGTAATGAATATGCATGTGCCATAATTGTGTTACAGCAATTCATTGTTTTACAAACTATGTTGAATAACTCTTGCCACTTCAATTGCTATGTACAGTCCTCCAGTGCTTCTGCCACAGACTGGCAGACCTGGGATGTTTCTGTTAGAGTCCATGGTGTTTGATATTCAAAGTGTACGAGTGTGTTTCAAGGTAATCCAGGACTGAAAACTTTTCCCAGTCATCACAGATTCTAGCTGGGCATTTTTCCTTGGGCTTTCAAGGTGATGACATTTATTTTAGAAAACTGAACATTCTATTCGTAAATAGCTGCTTTAAGTCATCACTTACTAATGGTATTTCCACTTATTTTGATTTAGATTACACTGAATTTGAAAACTATTTTTTATATCATTTGCAATTTAGGGATGTGTCTGGCTCCTAGTTTCACATTTAGTGATGTTTTTTGATATTTATTACAAAATTAGAGAGGATTAAAACACTGGTCATTTGCAATCTTAAATCTGTAGTCATGAGGTCTGTCTGGGAAGTAAAATCAACAAGATTTGATGACTCAAGTGAATTTGTATGCCTGAATATTGCCCCAAAATGTTAACTACGAACTCACAGTAGGAAAAGGGAAATGAAAAATCTTAGCTAATGAAATGGTTAGTGGTCCTCCAAAGAGTTACAGTACAGAATGGATATGGTGAATCAATGGTATTAAATTTCAGATGGGGAGGGCAATCATAAAAAAAAATCTACATGTTCCTTATGGGGTTGACAACAAAGAAAGGGAGGGTGGGAGGTGAGGGGTGGAGAGAGAGAGAGAGAGAGAGAGAGAGAGACACACACACACACACTAAGAAACACTGAATTAAAAGGAAAATTGGGGAAAGTTGAAAATTAAGTTCACTTTGAGATTTTTGAATTGGGAACTAAATAGATAATGACATGGAAAGAATATCATCATTCTGTTCATGTCCTAAACAAGCCAATATTACATTTATATTTGTCCTAAGAAATGCTTTTTTAGAAATTTTAATAACTACAGCAGTTGAATATATATATATATATATTGTCATGTATTTCCAATATAAATGCTATTACAAATATTCACACATACATATGTATATACACATACACATAAATACAGGTTTTCAAAAGCCAGTGTACAATATTCAGTGAAAACCAATCATAAAAAATAACATATATATCACAAAATTTGTATAAGCGACTTTCAAATGATAAAGTCATAAAATTAAAGATGAACACACACACACAATGCTTTCTTAATTTATCTATTATAGCATACAAAGGAACGAAAAAGAGTAATTATTTTGGATGGTTTAGATAGCTATAGAAATATTTCCACTAATTATAGGAAAGCAGTATTTATATCCTCTTGGGGTCTCTGCCTTTTTGATTCTGATGTATTTATAATATGTATTCAGTTAATAAATTTTTAAATTAATCTGTGATTGGTTACAACACCTATGCTTTAAGACAGGCTAGTTGAGATCAAGGTAATCATATATTGAAATGAGTAAAAACATATAGTTCTAAATGATTATTTTCTTAATAAAGAAAATAATAAAATGATAAAGAAAAGATATTCTAAAATTTTTGCTATATTGCTTTAAATTAGCAGATTCCAAGAGTGGTATAAAGTCTATTAACTATGAAAGCTGAAGCAATGAGCTTGGAAATAAAATATATTTCTCTGAACAATCTACATCGTACTATGTAAAACTAAAACTTTTAAAAGGGAGTGAAAAATATTTCATTTACCCCAAGCACCAAAATACATAGCAGGAAAACTGACCAACTGAGACCAATACAGACCCATATACTAGATTTCTTCTTCTTTGAAATAGTTGTTACGTTGTGTAGTATACTGAAGACTCACTATATATTTTATTATCTTTCAGTTAAATTATGATGCTATCTGAATTCAAGAAAAGTTGAAAATTAAAAATTAGAACCACAATTCATATTTTACTTTTTTCCTTAAAAATCATGGCACTAAAATTAATTGTGCCAGATTCTGGTTTGAAATTATGTTTTTAAAGCAGCAATTACTGCCCTTTCTAAAAATAAGATATTTCACCAATCTTTGATATGTAAAACAAATATTAATAGAACTGCTTTAGTTGGAGTTTCTGGATTAATGAAAGCTAATTGTCCTTCTCATCCTGTAGCATTTTCTTTTTCCTCCATGGGTTCTTTTCCCTGTCCCTAAGGTAACTCTACTAGTACAAAGTCATAGCTGACCAAAGCAAAGATTGGCATCCAGGTGGAGAGCAGTTTGTAGGAGAAAGCTGGCAGATCTTGAACTGTCTTGTCATGGGATATTTGATTGCATCATGCTCTTTATTCAGTTACCACTAACAACTCTTTTAATCTCAGCCATCCTTCCATTCTTTGCCTTTAAATTTCAACATCCTTGAGTCCCCAGAATCTCTTCCTCAGTATGAGCTACATCTACCTTTCCCCCTCCCATTAGTTCTCCATTCCCTAGCTTCCATTATTCCTCATGACTCAAACTGTTCTATTTTTGCAGGAGCATCCTTCTTTCCTGGGAGTTTTTGAACCTCCAGCTATCTTCACCTACCCACTCTGTGTTCCTGATTGCTATTTTTCTATAGATCGCATCTCTAGTTCTATAGATCTCATCTCCAGTTCAAGACTCAAGTTGCATGTGCTGCCTTGGCACTGACTCTCTAACTTGAGATAAAGCCTCTTGGGCTGTGTCTCTTTTTACTTTTCATGAAAACCTACAAGTTTTTTCCTATGTATTAATTTCCTTTTTAAATAAGTAAAATTTTCAAGTAAATACATTCTTATAAAAAATCAGGAAAACAGTATCACTTTAAATATGAACTTCTATTTTTGGCAGGGCGGTAGATGACATATTCTAAAAAAAAAAAAAAAAAATTCTTTCATTCCCAAATGCCTAAAAGTGATGGGAAAATTGCAAATATGGGCTGGAGATGTGGCTCAAGCGGTAACGCGCTTGCCTGGCAGGCACAGGGCTCTGGGTTTGATCCTCAGCACCACATAAAATAAAATAAAGATGTTGTGTCCACCGAAAATATTAAAAAATCCTCTCTCAGGGGGAATTGCACGGAAGAGGGAGACCCACATTGTATACAAAAATACATATAAGAGGATGTGAGGCAAAGGGGAGGAAAAAAAATAAGAGAGAGTGAGAGAAATGAGTTATGGTAGATAGGGTAGAGGGAGGGGAGGGGAGGGGAGGAAAGGGGAGGGCAGGGGGGATAGGAAGGGGATAGGAAGGGCAGCAGAATACAACAGACACTAGTTTGGCAGTATGTATAAATGTGGCTGTATAATTTACGTGACCCTGCAATCTGTACACGTGGGAATAATAAGAATTCATACCCCATTGAAACAAATGTATGATATATGATATGTCAAGATCAATGTAATGTTCTGAGCAACTAATAAAATTCTGATGTTTTTTTAAAAAAAGTCCTCTCTCTCTCTCTTTAAAAAAAAAAAAAAGACAGTTGCAAATAGACTCAGTTAAAATAGAAACTTGAGCACACAAGAAAGAAAGGCATATCCCCTTAACCAAAAGAGCAAAAAGGAGTTGAGAACAGGTTGGTAAGTGAATGATAAATATCTTGGTAGAATTTTCAGATGAGAAGTTTAGAGTTTGGGTCCATGCCTTGTGAGGAGTTATAACCAAAATCCCTGCATGAACCAGAACCTTAAAGAACAATAAGGAAAAGCATGCGTCTCAGTCCAAGAACTAAGTCTCAGAACCCTCATTGGTAGAATTTCTAATGAACAATTTTTCAGGAAGATGAATGATCCCAGAATGAATGTCTAAGATACATCAGGAACAGTTTGGGGGAAAAAAAGTAGAAAGTATGTGGGTCAATATAAACAATTGAAAGAAAAACAGTAGGCCATAATGGAAGAGAGAAAACAACTTATAATTAAAACACTGAGAAAATATGTAAATGGTGCAGGGATACCAGTAGAACTAAAGTGTATGATAGTCATATTTTTTCCTCTCTAGGAGGAAGTAAAGAAAATTTATTAACTTTAAATTTACTACTTCCCTAAATATAGTACTTGAGACACTAAATTAGGCAGTAAAACTTAGAAATACTATAGTTTTAGAGTAATAAAGGGGAAGAAATTAAATAATAATTCCATTAAAAACCAACTAGGAAAGAGGAAATACTGGAATAATAAGAAAAAAATGAAAGCAGAAAAAAGATAGCAGAAATAATTTCAAATCCATTGGAAATCAATATAAACACAAATCAATAAGCTAGACTACTACACAATTGGAAACTGTGAAATTTGAAGGAAACAATTAAATCCAATCAAATGTTGTTTAAAAGATAAAACTGAAACATTTGGTCACAGAAAGGTTGATGTAAAAGATGGATGTGCAGAATTATACTGAATACATTTTAAAAAGCTTCTGTTTCTGTCTGTAAGACAAAACAGACTTAAGGCAAAAAAATATTCTTAGGGATAAAGAGATTTACTAGGTGATGATGAAAAAGTTAAAATTTGATAGAAGAATTCTGAACTGGAACCTGATTATATAATCTTACGTAAAGAAAAATGGATAGAATAAAAGAGAAGTTAACAAATTCTCAGTCATAGTTGAAAAGATTTTAAATGAGCATTCTGAGTAAATACCAGATGAAAAAGGCAATAACACTAGTAAAGCAACAGAAATTTAGAACAATGTAAATGAGCTTCTTGTATTGAAAATATAAATAACCATATGTTTAACAATTAGAGATAGCCATTTATCTCAAACACATACATAACGTTTACAAAAATGATCAAAGATAATAAGTAGAACTTCAAAAACTTCAAATAATCAGTGCCAGACAAAACACTGATTACAATGTCAGAAAGGTAATCAAGTTAGAGATAAGCAACAAAAATCTATACCTTTGGAAATTGAGACTGACTTCCAGATAATTAATGAAAAAGGGAATAAAATGTGATGAAATTTAAATATACTTAGAATTATACAAAAATGAACATGTTATAAATCAAAATTGATGAGAGACAGAAAAAACAATATTTCAAGAAAAAAGACTTAAATAATAATATTAGAAAATACAGAAAATAATTTTATTCCTATAAAAGAGTATTATGCAGAAAATATGAAAAAAGACATTCATAAAAGTATAAAAATACATGGTATGTAAAACTACCACAACAATTACTCACATATAAACTTTTTAGAGAACATTTTAAAACTTAACTGAAAAGACATTAAAGAAAGTAAAAATTAATGAAGAAATATACAATGAAAGACTCAATCTTCTAAAGATAACAATTTCCCTCAAATCAAATTTATACATTTAATATAGTTCAGACCAAGGGTTTATTGTAAAACTTATTGTACTTATTGTAAAATTTATGTAAGACTAAAGTACAAAAAAAGAAATAACACTAATCATGATAGTGAGAATGAGATGAAGAAAACTGCCATACCTACTGTGGTACCATTATGAGTTTACCAATAAACACGAGTAATTATTGTAATGTTATTGGTATTAAAATAGATGCTAGACACATAAATGAAGGCCAGATACAGACATTGAGTTTATGAAGATTTAACAAAGAACAGAACTGGCCGATTTCTCCTGACATAGGGAGGTGGGTCTGGCTGGAGGAAGTAATAGAGATGCAGTCATAATGGTAATATTTGACATTTTAGGGATGACAATAGGTACATGAGCATTTTTTATTATTTATACCTTATGTGTATCTTAAATGTTATACTATAAATTATCAAAATAGTTTAGGTTAAATAGAAGAAAGTGTTTTGGAGTGGGCTGGCAGGCTATCAATTTTGGCTCTACTTACTGGCCCTGTGAATTTATAGGTTGCTTCAATTTTATTTTTTATTGCTTCAACTTTATTTGGAAAATGAGATTAACAATGATATGATAGTACTCTAAGAAAGATGATATTTTTAATGTAATGTTAATGTAAATCACATGTAAATCACTTATCATAATACTACATATAAGATAAATTTAATAAATTACAATATTTTAAATATATATGTTACTGAAAAATATGAAAGTGGCAAATGAAACAGGTGAAGTTTTTAAAGCACTGGTTCAGAGTGAAAGGATATTCTAGCTATTGTGAATAATAGGTTAATAGCTGCAGGTATATGAATATTTGTCTAAGAAGTAAGTATTTAATGTTGATAATTTAAGTTCATGCATGGGGCCATTAAAATGATGACTTATCAATTGATAAAATACTGCTAGTTTATAATTAGCAATCAGTTCTCCAATATATAAATAAACTTTCAAATCCCATAAAGACTTTCTTAAGAACCACTATTTGCCCTTTATCTATAATGTATTATAATTATACCACAAACCAGCTATATTAAGGATGCTTGATATTAACTATCCTATGGCAGGATGACTGGCTTATGGGAAACTCAAATTGTTACAAAAATAATATAATTCCATTTGCAACAAAGGAAATAAAGCTATAGGGAGGCAGATTTCTATAAACAGTGAAACATTACAATGTATTTTTTAAATCCCATAAACAATTTATAGCAATGTTCCCCCTAAAAAGCAGAAGCAGTCACTAAGATATAATTATTATTTCTGCAAATAACACCATATTGATAAGATATTCCTGGTTTATTTCAAATTTTGAAAACTTCATGTAACTGTCCATTTTCAATATGTACTATATAGTAAGTAAATCACTGGCTTTTTTTTTTTTTTTTTTTTTTTTTTTTCTTTGCTGTTGTTGTTATTACTGGAGCTTGAACTCATGGACACTTGACCACTGAGCCACATCCCAAGAACTATTTTGTATTTTATTTAGAGACAGGTTTTCTCTGAGTTGCTTAGCACCTCGCTTTGACTGAGGTTTGCTTTGTACTTGCAGTCCTCCTGCCACACCTTTCTGAGCTGCTGGGATTACAGGCAGGCACCACTGTTCCTGGCAATCATTGACTTTTCTATCTCCATATTAGCTAATCTATAATAAACTGGCAGAATACGAGGATTAAAAACAAAGCTGGGGCTGAGGTTGTGGTTCAGTTGCAGAGCACTTGCTTCACACATGTGAGGCACTGGGTTCAATTCTCAGCACCACATAGAAATAAATAAACAAAATAAAGATGTGTCCATGTATAACTAAAAAAAAAAAAAAAATCTGATGGGGCTGTTTCAAACTGTACCGGCTCTGCTTCACTTAAAAATAGTCGTAAATTGTTAGCAAGGAAGAACTTAACCAGAAGTTACTCACCTATTTCAAACATTCTGTAACCAACTATTATCAAGACCATTTATTTATATTCATAGTTCAAGCAATGTCTTGTCATGAATATGGCATGGTATAATAATTTAGGTATGCAGCACAAAGTTGATTTAGTATTATATAGCAATAAGTATGGTAAAGTGAATTATTTCTCTATTTACCTCTATTTTAGAGGGTATATATGATATTCTTTCCATCTTTAATTTATTCACAGGAAATTAAGGTGGCAATGGCTTAGCAACCTTAAACTATTAAGATACCAGAAGATCACTAAAATATATTTTTTCTTAGATATTTAGTTATGAAATATTTTCACTGTGTTCAGATTCAGGTTCTTTTTATCTAACTTCTATGATATTACCCTCTCCTTTTCAGTACTTTGCAGATCTTTACAAACTTTGTTTCCATAGTATAACAGGCATGCATGAAAAGTTAAGTCTGGATAGTTGAAATAAAGTAAAATAAAATAACATAACCCCTTTTGTTTACTCTTGAGTACATTTGATGTCAGTAGGCAAACTAATTGGCACATAAAATTTTCATTTATTCATTTTGAGAAATTAAAATGGTAAATGATAGTTAAGCACAGTAGTGCACACCTGTAATTCCAATTATCTAGGAGGCTGAAACAGAAGGATCTAGGCCATCCTGGACAATATAGAGAGATCCTGCCTCAAAATGAATTTTTTTAAAAAAGGGGCTGGGGTTTAGTTCAGTGGTAGAGTGATTGACTAGCACGTATGAGGCCCATCGTCAAGTGATTCCACAGTTAAGATAATTCCATATACAATAATAAAACACCTAAAGATTATTTTAAAGGTTTTTGGTGTTTTCTTACTGCATTAAAGAATTATAATGAAATAAGGGGCATATGAAATTATTTTTATAACATTTTCAAACATAACTAACACTTTTCATTAACATTAACGTTTGCATTTTTTCTACAATCTTTAAAATTTTTAAAAATGTAAGCTATGCTGTTTAAAAATACCCAAATAAATAAAACATTCCTGCTAGCATATGATTACATATTATTATACTGACATCAAATGCCACATTTTAGTAAATTTATAGTTTTAAGGTTACTATTTGCCATGGAAGATAACTTCTCTTAATCCTTTCATATCTTTCAAATTATGAGTGTAGTAATTGCTTTGATGATATTCCTTCCAAAGGATATGATAAAAGAAAATGAAACTATTTGCATAAGACTTGTCTTATGAGTTTGTTTATTGACATTCACTTAGGAATACAAGTTAAATTCGCTAAAGCCTAGAGAACATGTGTTACAAACTTAAATGCTGCTGAAAAATTGTTGGTTTTGGATAAACCTTCTAAAATAATTGTCTGGGAGCAAGTTTAGGATTACGTCTACATTTGCTTTTAAGGCATGATTTTTTATTAAATACCTGAAATTTGTCTGCCTTGAATGAAAAAGATAAATGACAAAGATGAAAAATTCAGACCTATGCCATGAAAAGCTCATTTTGGAAATGAATATCTTTTTTAAAAATCTTCTTTAGATATAAAAATAAACAGAAACACAATATAATTATTCCTGGCTTTTATTACACATGCATTTTTATTATCAATTATGCCATATTTACTAATATGCCACTGCATATTTTATATTTGAATGCAAAAATGTTCTTTTAGAAATATTTATTTAAGCAAATATTGAATTCAAATTGTAAGAACAAATCTGAAAAAAAACCACTAAGAATCTCAAATCTTTACTTATACTTATTATTCTGAAGCACGCAGGGTTGATTATATATTGTAAGAATCATTCTTAAGTTTGTGTGAATCATTTTTAGTCCATTTCAACAAGTTTACAGAATAATTTTTAATTTAAAGTTTACTTACTCTATGCAAACATTATGCTCTTTTGTATTTTCATACTACAACTTTCTCAGTAAACTTAAACTGAAAACCTAAGATATATTTTGGACCATTTTAAATGAACTATTCAGTCAATCAAGAGTGAAAAACAAGACGGGCATAGTGGTGCATGTCTGCAATCACAGTGGCTCTGGAGGCTGAGGCAGGAGAATTGTAAGTTCAAAGCCAGCCTCAGCAACTTAGTGAGACCCTAAGCAACTCCGCAAGACCCTGTCTCTAAATAAAATATAAAAAAAGGGCTGAAGATATAGCTCAGTGGTTAAGCACCCCGGGTTCAATTCCCAATACAAAAAAAAAGGGGGGGGGACATTGAACCACTTCAAATTAAGCAGTTCACCCTGGGTGGGTGCCTCTGGAGAAAAGGGATGTCAATTTTCAATTTAAACAAAACTTTCCTGAATGGACAAGTTTGATGTAATAACCAATATCCAAAACACAAAACACAAAATCTTAAAAACAAAAATATTTAGGGTGAATTATTAGGAGGAAAATGTACTAAGCCCTATTTGGAAAATACTGGTATTATGAGTGACTACATACCATGATATTATAAGAAAAGAATGAGGCCATATCATACGGTATTTTTTTTTTTACCATCCCTCCTGAGAACACTGGGTACTATATTAACTTTTAAAGCATTAAACCTCAGCTTTAGGGAATGCTATATCATATTCTAAATACTTTCATTGTCTTCCAAATTAATGTTTATTCAAAGCAATGGATAATAAAACACTTTTTATGCCATTTGTGACATATGTCAGATATAGACAAGGAACCAGATCCTAAAAATAGGGTTTTTTTTTTCAGTGTGTATATTAAAGACAGTGTTTTTAACCAATGGTTCTGGGAAACTATATATTCAAATGTGGAAGAATAAAACCCAATCCCTATCCCTCATACTGCACAAAAGTCAATTCAAAGTGGATCAAAGACACAGGAATTAGACCAGAAACTCTGCAACTGCTAGAACAAAACAGCCTGAATCCTCTGCTAGCCACTCTTCTGACAGAGGATTAATATCCAGAATATGTGAAGAACTCAAAAACTTAGCACCACAAACAACAACAACAAGAAAACTAATAACCCAATGAATGGACAGACGAACATTTATCAAAATAAGAAATACAAATGGTCAACAAATATATTTTAAAAAAGATCAATGTCATTAACAATCAGGAAATCAAAACTACATTGAGATTTCATCTCATGAGAGTTTCAATGGCAATCATCAAGAATATAATAATAGTAAATGCTAGTGAGGATGCATGAAAAAGCAGCATTTGTATGCTATTAGTGGGACTGTAATTAGTACAAACACTTCAGAAATCGGTATGGAGGTTGCTCAAAAGACCAGGTATGAAACCATTATTTGACCCTGCTATAGTACCTCTTGGTATTTATTCTAAGGAACTAAAGTCAGCATACTAGAGCAATACATGAATACTCATATTTGTAGCAGCACAATTTACAATAGCCAAGTCATGGAACCAGCCTGGGTGAACATCAATAGATGAAAAGATATAGACAATGTGGTATATATACATAATGGAGCTTTACTCAGCCATAAAGAAGAAATTATGCAAAATGCATTCTGCTGTATTGTATAACTAACTAGAACAAATTTTTAAAAGTATCAAAATAAGAAGAAATTAAGTGATTTGCAGGAGAATGAATAGAACTGGAGGTCAAGGGTTATGTTTTCTCTCATAGTGTGGAAACTAGACAAAAAAATGAGGGGATAAGATCTCATGAAACAGAAGGGCAATCATCAGAGTAGAAAGGGGATTGGGGGAAGGAGGAAGAGAGGAAGAAAGAAGTCCTGGAGAATGAAATGGAACAAGATGTTTTATGTATATATGAATGTCACAATGAGCCCCACTATTATGTATAATTATGATGCACCAATAAAAAGTTTAAAAATAGGTTATAAATTCTTAAGTAAGCCATAATCTGCTTTAGTATGTGTCCTAAATATTATATTTTAATGTAATTTTATTTAAAAAAGTCCTTACACAGGATGAGAACTCAAAATGTGCTGATACTTATTATGACAAATAAATCATTCAACTTTGTTCATTTTAACCACAAACTTGAATTTACAAAATTATAAAACCTATGCAGATGTTAGCTACTAAAATATAAAGTAATACATTGAGGACATTCATTCTTCATGGTGTTAGCTAGGAAAGTAGGAGATATTTATAGCTGAAAGGCCTGAAGTCTTTGTTCTATAACACTGAGACATAGTATTTTGATGTTTTTATACTGAGATCACTTTGTTCTGTCTTCTTTTCCCCATTCCAAAACCATTAACTCTCAGTATTTTGCCATAATGTGGATGCTGGAGGGAAAATAGCTATGTAAAGTCTGTTGGGTGTGTTTGTGTGTGTGTGTGTGTGTGTGTGTGTGTGCGTGCATGCGCATACTTTTGCTCCTATGGGCATATGTAGGGAGAAGAATGTATATGAAAAGATAACTAGCCTCTGAGTGTCTGACTCATCTCTTCCAGTATCTCACTTTCCCTCTATTCATCCTCATTATTCTTAGAGGATCAAATGTGTACATACATGGAGAATCAATGACAAAGAATGGGATTACAGGAAAACTATCTCCCTTAAGAGGAAACTTGTTTAGCTACCAGCTCTAGTGTGGAAATATACATAATCCACTTACATAAAACAAACTCACAGTTCTTGAGGATTTTAAGCTACAGAAAAGGGAAAGTAGAAAACAGGAACATGCTTAAAGAAAATGGGCTTATCAATAAAAAATTCATTTGTACCCTTTTTTAGGTCTGCATTTCTCTCCACCACTTTCAACAAATAAAAAAATTCTTATGAATCAAAGAAGTGAGAGGTACTCTACCTTTTGCTTCTTGTCATGACACAGAGTGTGATTTGTTAAGCTGTCATTTTCTCCACAGAGTAAAACAGGCTTCAATACACCAGCATGTAGTTTCTTCCTGTTCTCTTTTTGCAAAATCATAGGCCCTTTTTGTTAAACTGCCTAAAGTTCCTTTTTATTGTTTAGTCCTAAAAACTCAGTTGAAACTTCTCAAGTAGATTTTTATAAGACTATGAAACTGCTAACTAACTGGAAGATGGCTACTTTTAATTTGTTTCAACGGACAACATACGTGTAGGGAAATCCAGGAAGAAAGAGTCTTAGGAATATATTTTTTTGAATATCAAAATGTGCAATAATATCAGGTATTTGTAATAATAATAATAATAGGTATTTGTTCCTATTTTTAACATCTGTATTTGGAATTCTCATCAGTCCTAAAACTCCTTGCATGAAATATATTTTTGAAAACTTTTGAAGAACAAATATAAACTATGCTTTGTCCACAATCAGTCTGCTTTACTTTAGATAGTATCTGAAGGTCTGAGGTCTTTTCCCTTTCAAGTATGGTATGTGCCTTGTGATAACACAAGAGCACTATGGGTGATTAATGAAGCTGATGAAAATTTCTTACATACAACTAACATAATATGAACTAGGAATGTGTATTTTGCTATCATATCCAGTACACCCTATCCTGAAAATAGACCAACCATCATGGGATTAAAGTAGAGGTGGGCACACTATACTCAACTGGGAAAATATAGTTTGCTCTCTGCATTTGGAGACAGCTAGATAGGAAGGAAGACAGCCACATGCATTTATTTGTATGGTTTTCACACTACGATGACACAGTTGATAGATATGGCTGATACTGTCTTGCAAAGCTTGATGTATTTACCATGTGGCCCTTTACAGAAAGAGCTTCCTGACATTGGATGTAAGGATATTCTGTGGATTTCATCATATTAAAAGAAATGCCTACAAATGTGACTGAGGAACCTCTAAACTCATGACTATAATAATGAAGGATATCTGATAATAGGTAGAACCTAACATTTTGTTAGTCATACTACACAGAATTTAGAAAATGTTCAACCCACCAAGTTATTTTAATGAGATGTTTCTGCTAGTTGAACTAAACTCTATCCAAGAAAGAATATTCTGGAAGATAGTCACATTTTATACCATGGATAAAGATCCAGTTAGTATAAACAGCATTGCCAACTCACCTGATTCTACCCCTGGGGCGCTCAGATTGCTCTGACATAAAGCTTGTGCTGCTGAGGCGTGAGGCACTGCTGGTTCGGGAAATGGCGGACACATCACTGACATCACTATCTGATGATTTGGCAGAGACGTTATCACAGCTTCTGTACTGATCTTTATGTATGTTATACTAAAGATTAAAAACAAGAAAGGGTGAGCTCCATCATGAGATCATGAAAAAAAGAGACACAGATGGTGAGGTAAATGACTACTTAACCCACATCAAATAAAAGTGTACCTTTGTAAAAGCAGGCGTGGAAACTAAAATAATCCAAACATTAACATGGTTTCCAATATAAAAATCTACTATCCTTTCAATGATAAACAATGGCTTATGAAGATTGAACACAAAATTTAAATGTTTGGATGGGCAATTCAATGAATTATTTGTATATGATTAAAATCTAAAATTGTATTATTCACTTTTTTCTTGAACATCAGTTTCTTATTTTTGTTTTCACTGTTGCCTCTTGTGTTCATTTTCCACTCTACTCATGGGACAGACTGCTTTCATCGCCTATATTTGTTCATTCTTTCTAAAACTACTCAATTCACCTGTGTACTTTTCTTCTAAGACATTATACTCTACCTTTCAAATTTCTTCAAACAAATATCTCTCTTCACACACACACACACACAAAAGCTGATATTAAAGCTGAGGGGACATGACAAAACTGAGTAAAGCAACAGAGCAATGACTGGACTTTACCATTCCTTCTATTGTTTTTTAAAGATATTTTTGGATTTAAATTATTAACTATTAAAAGTAAAATGTGACTCCTATTACTATTTCAATAGACACATATCAGATATTTGTCTTTATGAATTTTCTAAGATTTTAGGAGTTATCAGGTAAAAGATTAAAACATGCATTTATCAAGAGAGGCATTTTATTCTTCTTTCTACTTTACTCTCTTATTGCAATGAACCACACAGTAAATAGCTTATTATTATATATGCAATATAATTATAATGGTAAGGTAATATAATTATATAAAACTAAAAATTTATAACATATGAGTTTTCTTAGGTATTAGAAGGTAAAATACTATAAATTCTTACATAAAAATAAAAGAATGCATAACTAAACACTTGAATATTTAAGTTTCCTGCTAAGCAATCTGATTTTAGATTTATAAGCAATAATGTTGTTATCTATCAATGTTCATTGAACCCTCAGAAAAAAGTCATCTATTATCTGATAATCCAAATCAGGAGTTTTAATGAATCTCAACTGTCTTGCTAAAATATACTACATAAGCTCATGCTAAAACCTGGCTTTATATATACAAAATGTATTAAAAAAAAACTATAAAAATAACCTTAGATAAAGGATTCACATTTACTTCATAATTCCTTATATAAGAGTAGTTTAGTTTTAAAATATTTATGTTTTAATTCTTCACATCTCATGTGTATATATTGGTCAAAGAATTTTACATCAGGTACGAATACAATTCCCAAATTATAAAATATGCATAAAATTATTCTTCTAAAGTATTTTTCATAATTGTATTTACCTTTAAAAGCCATATGGTAGATTATAATCCAAAGGAAATTCACATATGCTATGATTTTTCTGAACTAAGCTAATTATATAATTTTATTTGATCTAAAATTAATATGGCTTAATGTTTTGAAATTAATGTGATAATTCAATCTACCAAGCAAGTTCTTTCATATCTCATCATACAATCCTGACTGACATGATTGATTTTTGACCACAACTATTTTTAATTTGTAGAGTAGATGTGGTACAATTTATGTCATTGTGGAATACAAACTGAGTTTTAATATATGCTGGGGTACAAACTAAGCTCTTGGATTATTTTTTAAAAATATATTATCATGATAAAAGAGATGTAATGACTATGTTTCCAAATGTGTTAGAATGATAGCTTCTCCAAGAAAGAAATGGAAATAAATGGGACCTAATACCCTAAGAATTTATCCAGTTATAGGAGATTTTCTAGCATTGCATTGACACCCAGAAGAAATGCTCCCTTTATTTGGTAATGCCAACATTAAGTAATAAGACTACAGAGCAAGTGTGTGTGAGTGTAAATAGAAGTATTTCTCCAACAAAACCTTCCCTTTCTACAAGCCATTTCTTTACTCAATTTGCTATATAGGTCTTTGCATCGAGTATGGTTAAATTTCTTATTAAACAATTTAGTATTTTAGTGGAAATATATTAATTATATTTTGAAGAACAGGATCTTCCCAGGAGGAATTTTTACTGATCACAGTGCAGAAAAATAAGTCATTAATGAGAAGGAAGGCTCTAAATATAGGGCTGCTGTTTTTAGAAGTAAGCAATAATAAATACTCAGCAGCTACCTTACAAAACACATCCCATCAGTTTTGGCTACTGTTCCTGGGTTACAGAAACATAAGCAGTTTCAAAATGTGAATGCCTAAATGTGATTACCCTCCAAGTATGAGTTCAACCCATCATTAAAGCATGCAACTCTGACTAACATCAATGAAAAAATAACCTGGAGACACATTTTAAGGATGCCAAAGCAGTTTTATGTCTTTTCAAAAGCAAAGTTAGTGATAATTCCTTACTCAGGACGGATGTTAGCATTACTTAATATTTTTAAAGAGGTGCCACGTTTCAAAAAACATCTCAGGAATTATATTCATGAGATTATTTTATGCCCTGAAAAAATACATAGTTCTGATGTTTAATTAAAAGTATTTTAAGAACAGTTAACTATTTTAACTTGGCAATACATTCAACAAAGGTGTATTGCTTCATCCAAAATGTCAAATAAATAGAAATGGTATTAAAGGAATAAAGTTCAAAATTTAATTTATTATATTTATGATAATACTGACACTCAATTAAAGCAGTAAAAAGAGATATTTTCAGAATATATTAAAATGCTTGGTGCAAAAGTTTAAAAAACAAAAAAGATAATTTCTCAAGTATATGAGGGAGGTTTGAACTAGCTGAAATGGCTACTAAAACCATCTTTTAAATCTCATTAACATGTATAATTTTTATTTTCATGTATCAATTAAAAAGTTAATAAAAATAATATTGGGAGTATTAGTCCAATATGAATATGTATATTTTACTTGACATATTAAGTAAAAAATGAGCTAATCATTTGCTATTTTATTTTACATATTTTCCCATCATCTATTCTTACAGGTTCTT
Organism: Marmota marmota marmota; assembly: GCF_001458135.2. NCBI lineage: Eukaryota > Metazoa > Chordata > Mammalia > Rodentia > Sciuridae > Marmota > Marmota marmota. Next base: position 33,854,087 of record NW_025999982.1, on the reverse strand, counting down.
AAAGCTACTATACCTTAGATCTCATACTTACTGGCATTAAAAGCTATAGTAATTTTATTAAGTGCTAGAGTTAATCAATATATTCCTAAAGAATAACAGTAATATACTTGAAAGCAATGTTTTTAAAATATTCAAATGCAATGAAAGACAGAGGATGCCTATGTAAAGGGGGGAGGGAGGATAGAATATTCAAATGTAAATTAGCAGTCAATGGGAACCTTTGAATCAAGCAGGAGTAACATATGCATTTCAGCAATATAAGAAGCATAAAAAATTAAGTCCCAAATCACTCCACAGAGAGGCTTTATCAATTTCAGTAAGTCACCTATCTTCAGAGCCTCAGTGTTCAAAATTTTGGTAAATAAGTAAGTTGAAATAAAATACTATATTGAGGTTCTTTCAAGTTCTAAATTGCTATGAGCCACAGAATGGGTATCTCCCAAACAAGATAAACCTACATTTGATTTACCATGACTACAAGTATTAGTGATGATTTGGACTTTTAGAGCTCTATATTCTGCAAAGTTTTTTGATGAACTCATTAAGGATTGGAGTCCTAGTTCAGAATGATCCAAAAGGCTGTCAGTATTTTACTGATTCTTTACTTCCTTCCTTCCTGCTTGCTATGGGGGCCCAACCTCCCCTTGCAGTTCTATTTGACCTTAATCTCTGACATAATGCTAAGAAATCAATAAAGTATTTCTGGCTTTAATGAAGTCCTTCCAGTTCAAAAAACCTTTTGAATAAGTTCTTCTAACTGTAGAGAAGGATTAAAAAAAAAAAAAAAAAACAAAAGAAACCAAAACCCTAAATTACTCCGTCTTCTAGGTCTTATCCCATTTGTTGTAAAATAAAAGTGACAGATAAGTAAGCTCACTTGGTGGTAATAACATAAAGAATAAGCTGCAGAAAAGATGTACAGAGCTGGAATCAGCAATTGTATACAAAATGTAAATATTCTGGTTAACAATTTTGTGTTTTACCTTTACTGAATCTACATTTTAAAAAATTGTTATAAACTCTTCGGGAATTGGCATCCCTGGATCACAGTGACCCTATGCATTGTATATTGAAAACCCTTTTTCATCTAACATAAAGTGTAAAGTGACAGACTTTATAGCATGAATAACTCTGTGTTAGTATGGGTAGCAAATTAAATTTTATAACTATATTTACTTTTTTATATTATTCACTGAATATCTGTTTCTTTTTTTAAAAAGTGTGTTTTGTTTTTTATTGGCTACCTTTCAAGTTTTGAAAATGCATTATTGGTTTTTCTAGTCCATATTTTAAGCTTTAAAAATAAATAGGTTTATCTAGTCATTATTTCAGGCTAACTATATTAATTTAGTGTGTTTTCTTTTTATTTACTTTGCTTTCTAATCAGTAATTCTTTCCAAAAAGATTTCTTTATATCAAATGATAACAAAGGTTGACCTATAATGGATGCTGCTACTTTTGCAGTAATTTTAGAAAGATTTTTAAGTAAACCAGATAATATACATAACTTACCTCCTAAAGTATAAAATTCTATATTTTAATTAAACTTACTAGACAGTAATTAGCATCTTATAGACTCCTTATAGCATCTTATAGAGAGTTTTTTCAGTCTTTAGGAGAAATGACAGTAATAAGATTGTCATTCCATGACAACTCATGTAACAGTGCTGGCTCATCCTGGCCAATGCACAAACTACAAATTTCTAAAAGGGAGACTATTGGTTGGATACTACTGATTTTACCTTGGAATATTGCTCGCGATCAAGTTCTTGACTAGAACCAGACCCTGTTGTCTGCTTAAATCGATGGACTTTCATTTTCATCTGTCTTGTTCGCTCCTCCACTACTAAGCTTGCTGCAAAAACACACAATGGAAGCCTATTAAAACACATGAAGCACCTTTAAGGAACTGAATGGTTTAAGATTTCAATGCTTTTGAAATGACTTCAATTAAATGAAATTTAGAAATAACATGATAAATAAATTAAAATGCAAACTATACAATACCAGCAACTGTTAATCTAAAGATGAACATGATTAAAATTACACAGAATGGGGAACACAATGTTAGTAACAAAAGATAAGTAGCCGAGCCTATGTCTTTATCTAACACAAATTATTTTTAATTCCCTTCATAACTGATTATAAGAAACTAAATTTAATTGTGAAAATGTTTTCAATTTAATCAATAGTTTGTTGCATGTACATATATAGGGAAAACAAATATGCGTACTTAACACATCACACATATATGCACATGCTTACATGCATGCACACACTCACTTAACATCCTCAGCTAACAGTAGTCACCTAAACACACTGCTTAACTGTTAATTATCTAATCTTGAGGCATTCTTAGTAATTCATAAATTTTGACAGCTTCTTATGAATATTTGCAACTCCTACAAATGGACTGACTTAGATAAAAGATTAGCGCTCTCTGTTTCTGAAGGCCATGTCTGAACCACATGCATAAAATTCATGTTATGAAAGTGAGATATACTATTTTAGCTTCTTGATTTATAATATGCAAAGTAATGTTTTCCAATTAAGCCTTTATCAATCTCCTAAGCAGCAACTGTGACTGTTTAGAGAGAAAAAATTACAACTTTCAATAAAGTATGAGTTATTTTTAAAGTCAGAATCCATCACAAACATCCTAGCTTCAAAACATTGTCTTTAATGTTTGTGTGTTTTATAAATAAAGGGGAATAAAGACCTAAGGGTATAGTTATATGTAGAGTAAACTATTTAAAATTTATACTTGCACTTGAGGAGAAATAATAATTTCTTTTTCAAATTCTCTTTTGTTAAACTCCCAGACTACTTAATATCTGAAACAAGTGCTAACATTTGTTTTTAACTTGTGTGTGTGTGTGAGAGAGAGAGAGAGAAGAGGAGAGGAGAGGAGAGGAGAGGAGAGGAGAGGAAGAATTTTTCTTTGATGGCCAATATGGTGAGCTTTCTGCCAAGTGACCTTAATGGTTTAAAAGTTAATGGAAATGTTGATATATCTGATTGAGTTGATTGCTGATTTCATCTCTTTGACACAGAGTTTACAAAAGCATGTGCTGACATATTTTTCTAATGCAAGTGCTTAAATGTGGCTTATCATCTTTGATAAATGACATGACACCCACTTTAAAATTAAGTAAACAGATAACTTTTATTATGTGTCCAGGTACAGACTAATAGTCCAAGATATAAATACAAAAAAATCTGAAATTTATGCCTAAGTGTTTCAATCATACTTTTAGCACCAAATCATTAAATGTTTCACTTTGCTAAATTCAATAAATTAGACAATCTTAATCTCTATCATTACAGTTATGTGAATTAAGCAATGACACACACTTGCTTTGAAAATGCTGACTTCAGACAATTAATGGTCACTACCATTACAATTCATAGACGGTTCAACAGAGAGCTTGAGAAAAGTAGTTTAGAAAATTATTACTTTACAACACATAGTCAAAAGGAAAAATCATAATGCAAAGTGCTAAATGAGAGTAATTAGAAACTGAGATGGAATTATTAAAAATGTTCATTATATTTATAGAAAGCCATTAGCAATATAGAAAATGTGCAAATATCTGCTCTCTGCTTTCTTCCCATGGTGTGAATACCTATGGATATACACTCAGTCATTTACTTTAATCATTGAGAAAATCAAATGAACTATATTCAGTTTTACTTTGTAATTAAAGTTTAAAGCAATTTGGTGTAACCACTACTTCCAATAAAAACAAATTTAAGTAAAATGAGCTTAACTATCCTCACCAAATGACATTAAATTTTTTAAAGAATGTTTTGACATTTATTAGTTCATAGCTTTGTAACCTTCACTTTTAGTATCATATAGTTTTTAGGATTGATGATTGCTTGGACAATGATGATTATTTCCCAAGAGCTTCTGGACTGAAGCAGTTTGAAATTGTTCCAGTGATTGAATTTTGCCAAAACACAACCTCATATCTCTAAATAGATTGTTTTAGCTAGTGATACGGTTGATTTTAAATACTCGTTTTGCAAAGCTCCAGACCAAATCATTAGACAGTAGTGCATACTAAAACGAATCTAAGGATAGTTTTAAATGACTTCATTTTTACCTTCCAGATACGATTAATATACTATATTCGTACCCAAAGGAGTTGAAGCTGACATCTTTTAAATATATTAAGGACAAAAAAACCCTCTAAATTAATATTATGACTCAAAATCAAGAGTGAATCTCTTGACTCTCCAGCAAAATTGCAGTTGCTGTGCTATCCTAGTGCTTTTTCTCCAATTCTAACAATAGAAGCAGAATGCAAATACATTATCATTTACTTACTCATATCAGAAGGCCAGATAATTACATAATATTATACACATTTTTGTAGTATTTCTCATTTCCTGACAGCATGTTTTTAGTGCATATTTAATGATATAATTATTTTAAAAGTTATCATGTTTTGGAAAAAAGTTTTTCATAACCATTGAAGAACCTTCAGTAGGAATGTGGAAGCTCTAACTTTGCCAAAGATTTTGGTGGTTTTCCATTTTATCTCTCAGCTGCCTACTGTAGATAAAATGAAATTATTTCTGAATTATAGGTGTGTCAAGCTAAATATTAAGACAAATATATCAAGTAAAGCACCATATCACAAATTTGAATCACCCAAGATATAATTCCAATAATTTACATAATTCATACAAATAGTAATGATTAAAGATGTATTAGAACCTTGGAATGTGATTATCCCTTGTATGTTTACTATAAGTAAAATTAACCATAAGACCAGAGAGCTAAAATATCTTACTTTGAGAAGAATGATTACTGATCATCATTTAAATTTTTTATATTATTTTATCAATTTTAATTCTAATAGCAAAATTAAAATATAAAATATTTTCCAATTCTCTCCTACATCTTGGCATTGAATCCCCACTTTAGAAGCACTCTGAATGCTGGTAGTACTCTAACAAACTTATTAAAATGCCTATCACTATTCCTTATAGAAAGACTAAAAAAATTGGAGACTTTGGGCCTTGCATTTATAAAAAAATTCATAAATGTAGAAAATACATAGTTAAATAACCCCTCCCATTTTCTACAATAATGTAATTTCATTTAGTTTTTTAATAAAAATTTAGCTTATATATGACACTGTCAAAAAATATAATGTTTACTATAAACTGTATTTCAATTATAATCCCAGAAAGCAAAATATTTTATTGAACATTTTACCTTCCCTAACCCCTAAAATGTAATTAACAACACAATTTTATAAAAATATATTTAGAAGATTAAAGGATTGAAAATATTTACTATAAGCCTTCAGTTGAATGAAATGCTTTATGTTGAATAAATTGTGCCTTAAAAAATCACATATTAATTTACCAAAAATATTTATTGAACAAAATTCCTTTTCTTCAAGGCAATTTTATTCATTGTTCTTTACAAATGCTGGTATTTTTTTCAGATGCATCTACATATGTCAAAAATCAACTCAACACTACAACTAATAAAGTATGAGACTGGAACTTAACTTTTACGAATTAAAACCACTCTCCTGAAAATATTTTTTATCTTCTAAAACTCAACAAAAAGAACTATGATTGGAGCAGGCAAGGTAAGAAAAGTAACTATAATTTAACAGAGTACTATAATTCATTTAATTTTATAATGGAAAGCATCAGTAAACATTAAAAAAGACCCATATTTAAATAATTATTTCTCCTTTCAGGTCAAACACTTTGCTAAGAATTCTTAATCCATAGAAAATTTGCTAATGATTTCAGCCTTTAAATATATTTATCAAAGATCCATGGTCAAAGATGGATTTTCTTTGATGAATTTTTCAACAAGCTGTTATCATTTGCAAATTTTGTGTCTATAACGCATTTTCCAGATGTCTTTCATAATATCTATTAAAGAGGCCTATGACTAAAAATTTAGTTTTAAATAGCTTAACCATAATTAATAAATGTACCTTAACTAATCATCAAAAAATTTCTATAATATCACATCCAAAGAAACTGCTATTATTTAGGAAACTTCTTTGACTTGCTAGACATTTACAACTTTCTTAAAAATATTATAAATATCATAGTTAAGTGTAATTTAGTACCATTGTAATTTATATATTAAATTTGCATAAATTTGATTGAAATTTTTCATGAATTTACTTGTATAAAAATAAATTTGCTCTAATCTCAAAATTCCTATATCTTTCAAATTTCTCTATGTATTGAGAAATTAACATAAATTTAAAATTTCACATTTGTGTCTAAATGGAAAATAATCTGTATCAATATATTGTTAATCCTAATATTTTCAAGTATTATTGGTAAAATACAATTTTAAAGAGAATAGAAATAATACAAACTTCTATACTAGTAGTTATATTACAGTAAAAAGATTATGAGCATTTGACTTTTTAAGAACTTTAGCTAATGCATGGGTCAAAGGAGATTCACGATAATATCTGGACAGGATAATTAAGTCCATCTAGTTAGGTATGATATCTACCATATTTATAAATAAAAAAACTAACATCCCTGCTTCCTTTCTGCTTGGACATACAATGAGAGTATTGTGACAGTGAAGCCACACCCTTCCCGCAAGGCATCTCTCAAGAAGAGCAGTGGAAGTTGTCAAGTGGAGTGAAGTATTTGTATGAAACACCAAGTGTCTTAGTTACTGACAGCAGTGGAAAAAAAAACCGTTATTTGAAGTACCGTATTTTAACAAATAACTTCAATGACAGTGTGAAATTGGATATAAGGCATAATTTAATGTAGAGATTAAAATGTAATAAAAGATGAAAAAGATGTAATTCACTGAATTGCAGTTGGTATAAGCTATACAAAGACTAAATATGAAGACAATTTAATTATTAACTAGATCTTGAAATATTCTATCCAGTAAGATGGTTTGATATTTGAAAATTTTTAAAGGTAATACTAGTCTCTGCTTACTTTATCTTAGGCTTTAGAAGAATACGTATTTTTAATATGGACCAATTCTCCATACATCTAGAAACAATGTTGCAAAATGTAAGAACCTAGGAATGGGAATTGATTGTGCCTAAATTACACTCCTAGGCTCATCATCTTTCATCCATTAGTTCATATTCCTTCAGTTAATTCCTGCTATATCCTTCCATTCAGAGTTTTTATTTCTCAAGAGAAGAGATTTCTTAAGAGTAATTTCTGATGTTGTAGTCTATCTTATTTTAATAGGCATTATTAAAGTCTTTAAATTTTTTTCACATTTGCAAAAATGAAAAATTACAATTACTATCTTTTGCTCTATTATCTAATTTTCCAGCATCAATATATGATTTACCAAAATTATAGGTATAGAGGAAGAAAATTCACCATTTATATTTATGCCACTATTCCTATTGTGTATTTTTTTTAAATTTAAGAAGTAACATATTCCTTGAACGTTCATCCTTATATTTTTTTCCTTATTTTTGAAGTCATACAAGTAAGTAAGCAACTTTGATATATTTCTCAAACTTCCACATGACAATAACCCCTACACATACATAAATATCAAATGTTAAAAATATTTTTACTATGTTCAAATTTCCACATACTGGGTCATTTTCTTGGAATCAAATGCATTTCAATTTGCAGTAGAAATGTTTCAAGTTGTTACCCTTGTGCCCTTGCATATTCTCTTGGATATTAAGGATTATGCAGTAGTAATATAAACAATAAAAGAAAAGATATATCTATCCAGTAAGAGGAACACAAATTGCAACAATAACACATGTTAAGCAAATATAGCACATTTAAAAAATAGTCAGTTTGGAATAGACAACTGAAAATGGAACATGGCACATGTGAAAGAGGATATTTGCATACACAGTTACTCAAATCTTACTTCAGTGAGAACCACAAGACCATGCCTTGTTTTAGCACACTTATTTCAACTAAGCTATCTTAAACAAAGCTCACAATTTCCACCTCCAGGTATCAATTTTCCTATTAAAACTGTCAAAGTCCAGAGTAATACCTAAAACTCTAGTCCTCTGTAGATTTAAAAAAACAAAAAATAAAATGAAACTGGCATTTATCTGACCTGTTGTGCTATTCTGGGTTAAATAGTTCTTCAAAACACATTTAGGTTTTGAGAAGGAGCACTGTTTTCCTTAAGAGGCAGTCCTAATATAATTTTGACAAAGAGTGGCCTGTGTAATTAGGCTTCCCTGGGGGAACACTGAGGAAGTCACCTTTCACCCAAGGGATCTCTGCCATGTTTATCCATCACTTTTTATTATTTCATTAACATTAATGACAACAGGATCTATCTTGAAAATTTTCATTTGGCATAACTTTGCTATATTCAACTTTGACTTTTGACAATCTCTTCCCATATTTTAAATTAATTAGGGGACACATGTGATTTCAGAGAAAATACATCGAAGAGCCTACCCATCTAATGATTGCCTGCTTGCCATTTAGTTTCTTCTGCACTTTCTCTACAAAGCTCAGGAAGAAAGGGAAAGTCATGTAATCCCTCTTGGGGCATATCTTGTAAGTTGAGGGTCATTGGTCACATGCTAAATCCTGGAAGCTTTAAAGACTATGATACTATGATACTAGCTTTAAAGACTATGACATGTTTCAATTGGCAGAATGGGAAAATAAGATCAAAACCATAATTGCTAACATGGGCTGTTGCACACAAGAGCCTCAATGCTTAAAGAGAAGGCTAGAATGATTTCTGCATTTGTATTTGTGGGTTTGTGGCAAACAAAACAAAAAACAGAAAGGGACAGTCTTTTACTAATAAATTTCTAAACAGTAGAGCTCTGAATATTTTTTCAAAAATATTCATATTCACTGTTCAAGAAAAGCAATGTTTTGGAAGAATAAAAAACTTGAACCTTGAAACAGTTTTTTGTTTAGTTTTGTTTTATGCTGTAAATGTAATCTAGAAACTCATGCATGCTACATAAGCACTCTACCACAGAGCTATATCCTAAACCTTGGAAGACTTAACTTAAAATAAAAAGAAATGATTCCCCTGGTCCAATATGCTACTACTAAATAATAATAAAATGTAATTTAAATTGAAACACTTTGGTACTACTTGAAGATAATTAGACAATACTGATGCTAAAAGCACACAAATTAGTTTACTTATTTAAGCGAAAGTCAAGCATATAATATGTTCTTATATGTTTCACCATCACAGTACACTATTAAAATAAATAAATGTTCAAATTCATTTATACAATAACTAATGTAACATAAAATTAATAAAATTCATGTTTTTCACTTTTTAATGTAAAATGCATCTAATTAAGTCAATGATCATAGTCTGATAATTTATTTCCACAAGATAGACTCCAACTGTTTTGGTTAACATTTAAAGTGGAAAAGTACATGTTATTTATTTGAGCATCTATTATAGAAAGCTGGTACTTAAAAATAGAATTAACTAGAGACAATCCTTAAATAGCCCCTATGATCTGATTACAATTACATATTTTATTTGTGAAAAAGAAAACAAAAAGCAACAAAATGCTACTTACTATTTGTCCTGTTAAAATAATTTAAAGTCTAACTGACTTTCAATATTCATATTACACATATTTTATAATAAAGGAAATTCACATTTGTAGAAAAGATAATTAAATATGTTTTGTTAGATTTTGAAATTGCCTCCAAAAGCCAAAAAGTTAAATGAACTTAAGAAATAGTATCTAAGTCATATAAATTAGAAATTCATTATGATAATAACATTTTTTCTCACCTTGAAGTCATTTAATTTCTGGTTCAGTTTTGATCTTCTTATATCATTATTTCGATGCCCCCAAACTACATTCATGGGCTCTTTAAAACTGTCCAAGAAATGTAGCAGAGATGGAAAAATTGGCTTACTTTTAGAATGCATAATTTAAAATAGGCCTAAAAGCAGTCTGTGAAGCCTAAAATGATATGGTCTCTCAATTTTCAACATAAAAGAAGTTAAAAGTAAATGAAGTTGTATGAATGTTGACTGGTCCTCAGTTAACTCATCAAGTCCAAGGATGTACTGTCTATTCAAATACATTGGATTTGTTTCTCAAGCTACATGGCAATTTAAGGGCACTTCAGGTATAGATTGTGTTGAGTGGTGAAAAACTGGGTCATCAGGGAAAGGTAAGGATTAAGTGGCCTTCTCCAAAATCCTGGTGCTCTGAGAGGTGGATGCTACAGCAACATGGTACAGGGGACAGAATATAGGCTGTGGCATCAAAATCTGGTTCTTCCAAATAGATGCTTTATTACCCTAGGCAATCTACTAAACCCCTTTGACTCTATTTCTGTAAAACATGTGTTCCTATAATTACATTGTGTTGCATGCACAGTAAGTACTCATTAAATTCCGTCTGAATGATGGAGAGCCTCTAAAGCAAAGTGGTTAAAAAGGAAGCCTTTGGAGGGAGGCTTATTTCTAGTTCCCTGTCCTACCACCTACCAAAAGAATGACCGATAATGGGCCAAGTTTTTAATCTTTAGAAGCCTTATTTCTTAGTTAGAAAATGTTGATATTAACTGTTATGTCTCAGGTTCCTGAGAAAATATAATAGAAAAATATATAATATTCTTAGCTAAGACATCAACTTATAAGACATACTCAATACTATCTATTAATATAATAATGAATACTATATTGATAATGTTAATGGCATTTTATACTTCTCTTTATGTTACCTTACAAATATATGCTGGAAAATTAATAAATTGTTCCCCTGTGGTCAGGGTATCCAGTTTGCCTGATATTATCCTGCATCTCAGGAAACCTTTCTATCACTGACAAACTAGAGCCACTGGTTGTCTGACAAGTTCATCTATATATCATCAAAAACAAACCAAACTATTGAAATTCTTGGCCCGCACAGTCAGCTAGGAATGGTATGTCCCAGTCTCATTTATTGAGGGAGCAAGGACTCACAATAATCTGAATTTTCCAAATGATAGTGTCAGAAAAGAGGGACACAGCTCAGGGCAGTGGGATTTCTATATTGTGAACCTTCTCATTCTTTAGATATCTGAGCCTAAAATATGACTGTGAAGATTTTTTTTTGAACTTTCTCCTACCCTTTCTGGGCTTTAAAAGTCATTTTTGGTGACTGAACAGTGCAGCCTTAAATCTCCGAGGGAAAGTACAGCCTTCTCTGCAGCTCTCTATCTTGCTATATGCATTTGGGATGTGCCCCTTTATGTTGCTTCCAGCTATATGGTCTGTTCTATGAGGCACTGCTACATCCTCTCTCCAAGGAAGACTTGGCAGGGTGACAGCTCCTCTCACACAGGATATACTTACCTTATTTATAAATACAAAGAGCTAACAATTTACCATGCTCTATAGCAAGGTCATAAATATGTACATTTCATGCAAATTTCATATCACTTATGGACTTTTGTTTTGACTAGTTAATTATAGCTTTGGGCTAATAATAAAGAAAAAGCCCTGAATAAATAATTATAGCCTTTTTCTTTCTTTTGGATAAATAAATTAGTTTGTGACCTATTTACATTATAAAATTCTAAGTCTCTTATCATACTAAAATTTATCTTTGAAATCTAACTTCTGAATCTAAGAAGAAATACATTGCCCACTTTTGTATTACTAAATATGAAGTTCTTACTGACACTTCAACTAAAAATTTAAGATGTTAGCCATAAATCTATGCCATTTAGGTATTAAAACATCTTGATCTCACTGAATAATATTTTATTTTTATTAATATTTATTTTATTTTTATTAATATCTATTGTCTAGTATGTTACACTTTATGCCAGAATACATACATGTATTATGTGTCTGAAAATGGATATAATTATATTTTAATGAATTCAAACTAAAATAAGTAATTGAATATTATTTGCAATTTTCCCTTTATAATTGTGAGACACATAACACAGTCCCAGATTCACTGAGTTAGAGATAATATATTTGGGATTTGTGCTTATTAAAACTGTATATATCCATGTGAAATGGAAGGAGGTCAAAATAAAACATCACCTATGTATTCTACTACTGATCAGTAGTGTGAATGGGAAAATTGCTTAATCACTCTGAAATTCAGTTTCCTCATTCACAAAACAGAGATGATGCTATTATCAGCACCAGCTCTGAGGATTACTATGGACAACAAATTAAATCAATCCCCTTTCAAATACTGAATAAAAGTACCTTTATTAAACTATGCAGCATTATATAATTTTAGGCATTACTATAACATTATTACATTAAGTTAAAAACTCATATTTGAATATTATATTTTCACGCCAACCATAATACTGAGCAGGACGTGGTTTGGGCTGTGCATTAAGTGTGGGTGAGGCCTGCAACCAGTTGGTTTTGAAACTCAAGTACAAATACCAAACATAAAATGTGATTCAAAAGACAATAAAGAGGTCAGTGATATATTAATATAGCAGGCTAAAAGGGTTTTCTTTCCTCCATCTCTCAGAAAGAAGGAATCAATGAGTATCATAATGATATTTCCTACCTAGGTAGCAGCTTTCCCAAGGCAGGACTGAAGTGGGGTTAGAATACTAAGATTCCTGCTACCTGGAACATAAAATCCAGGGATTTGCTGCTCCTTCACAACAGATACTATCTGAGGAGAAGGTAAGAATTAAATCCTTTGTCTATGAGAAGAGGGGAATGCAAACAAACAAACATAAGCAAATAAAAAAATTTATTATGTGGTTATATAATATCAATATATATAATATTATATATTATTCTTTTCTAAAGAGAATTGTTTTCTAGTTGTCAATGTAGATAAAACTGTTCTTAAAGTAATGTTTTTCTCTTTGATGTGAACAGCACATAATATAAAAGAATACCAAGTACCCTATAAAATCATTTCAGGGAAATAACTAAATAATTTTCTCATTATTTCCATAAATACAGTTATATAACTCTGGTATATTATAAAAGAAAAGTAAAAATATTAAATGTTTAAAAAGTTACATTAATATTTACCTTTTGTGGAAGAGTTATATTTTTCTTGTTCTTCAATGAATTAAATGCACATAATGATGGAAACAAAAGAAAGAAATCAGCAAATTTATAGTTAGACATGGAAATGTGAATTAACACAATGGCATGAATAATAAAAATGCATAACAAATAATGTGACATGATCAATTGCAATGATAAACCATGAGGAAACCTCAAATATGGTACTAAAATCAATCAAAGGAAGAATGAATACAGCAATTTAAAGATTTTAAATGAAACAAAAAATTGGGATATTAATATGCTTTCATGAAAAGTATGTATCAATAACTTGAAAAGTATATGCAACAGTATTTTTCTTGCCTTTAAAGTATTGCATGTTAGCACCAATATTACTAAAATACTTTTAACTTTTAATGTAAATGTATTTAAAAGCATAGTTAATATTCATAAGAATTATATCAAAAAATGATAAAAATTCATATGATTTGAAATTGCATATGATAAACTCTTAGTTATACTAAAGTATGCTTTTTATCTGTACTATGGAAACTATTCTGTAACATTTTCTACATGGAAAAATATATTCTAATTTAAGTAATTCTTTCTTCTTTCTCAAATTAATTATATATAAATATCCCAAAGTGAAATTACTTGGATTTTAGAAACTAATGTCAGATATTTCATAATATCTAAGTTGTCTCCCTGTCAGTACACTATTTACTGTCCTATACAGATATCTATAAAAGGAAATATCATAAGAGTTTCAGGTAGCAGATGTAATAATGAAACATAAAACAATTGGCACACCACTCTTAATTTATGAATGATCTTTAAATACTTCTTTAAAGACATCCATTTGAGCAAACATACACGCAAAAAAAAATCACTTGATTGGGTTTAGAAAGCCATACATTTTTTTTTTCTCCTCCTGGAGACAAGGTCTTTCTATGTTGCCCAGGCTGGCCTCATATTGTTGGGCTCAAAGGATCCTCCTGCCTCAGCCTCCTGAACAGTTGGGAGTACTGGTGTGCACCACCAAAACCAGCTAGAAAACTACATATTTTTATATAACTGATTATGTTGGCATTAGTCCCTTTACATAAGAATACATTGTATTCTCAGTACATTAGAATACAATGTTGAAATACAATTGAGGAAATTTTATTGAAGTCTTCCCACTGTATTTTCACATACTAGTAGAGTTTCTATATTACAACCTACATTTTCTTTATCTTTATCTCAAAATATGTACTGTAATCATCTCTTTGCTATTTACCCAAATCTATTGTAACAATCACATTTCATGTAGCAAGTAGGCTAACATTCCCCATTTTGGGGGTGGGAAGAACTAAGGATTGAACTCAGGGGTACTCAACACTGAGCCAATCCCCAGCCCTATTTTGTATTTTATTTAGAGACAAGGTCTCATTGCTTAGCACCTTGCTGTTGCTGAGGCTGGCTTTGAACCTGAGATCCTTCTGTCTCAGCCTCCTGAGCCACTGGGATTGCAGGCATGCGCCACCATGCCCACCTCCACTGCCCCATTTTTAAAAGACACTTTAAAAATGCTTTTATTTAAAAATTAAGCAATCTGTTCCAATGTTATGTTGGCCTTTTAAAATAAGAGATACTGATTTTAGGGTACAAGGAGTGTAAAGTAAATCTTATTTATAAGAAAAAAACATATCAAGTCATTCAAATTGTCCTGGCATACATACTAGAAACAATGATATATATAACAGTATACAGAAACAACATGAAAAAAAGTTATTTTAGAAGTGCATCAACAAAGTTGTATAGCTATCCAGGAATATAAACCATTTGAAATATTGGGTCTTAACAATCAGCTTTTAATCAACTCCAGTAAAAGAAAGAAAGAAAGAAACAAACAAAAAACGAAATCAGAAAACCACTCTTCGTTAAAAATGAAAAAACAAAAAATTAAAGAGACAAGAAGTCATTCAAATGCAGGAGAAAATTAATCAATTACAAATAAACTGCAGTTGATATCAATCTTCACATAAGATAAAACTAAATTAAACAAATAATAGAAAAATAAAAAAATAACAATAATCCTATAGCCTCAAGAACAATATTGCAATCAATCTTAAATAGCATGTGCTAAAATCTTACCTAGGTCATTAATCAAATTAAAAATTTACCTTTGAAAATATATTTTAGGACAAATATAGCTATCATATGAGCTGTTCAGTTTGAAATAAATCCATAATAATATGATGGCAGACAGTATAGTATTATTTACCAAAAGTCCCAAATACATATATTAACATCATAAAGTACACCATAAATATTTTGTTTGTAGAAAAGAACACTTATATATAATACATACTTCTTTTTACATTTTACAAAAACTGTATCTATATGACTTTTAGATCTTTTATTTCAAGAACCTCAAATGACCAAAAGTGTTCACTAGTGTATTTGTGATATTAAACAGCAAAAAACAAACAAAAAAATCCGTAATTGTCACTCAATCATTCCCTTCTTCCAACCTCAACTCAATTCTTAAATATTGATGATTTCTCTGAAAGACAACTGTGAATATAAATATCATAAAGAGTAACCCTGATTTTAACAAAACATGAACTTTTAAAAATAAAAAAAATCCAACATACAATCCAACCGATTTTGCAGAAGCAATTCTTATTTCTATGGAAGTAACACAACTACAATCTTGCCATTGAGAATTATATGCAGTGCCATTATATGCTTATGAACCTGTAGAGTGTTTTACTTGTAACTGGAGGAAATGCAAAGAATTTTAGGAGCACATGACTTTTTCAGTATCAATATAACCAGTAACAACAAGTCTGTAGCCAAACACCAAAATCTGTAGTCTTTCAGTTGTGCAACAGGAGTTCAAGAAGAATAATTTACATAAACACCAGTTTTTATTTGTTAAAAAGTTAAGTAATTTCATCTGGGTTAGTTTTAATAACATTCATTATAGATAATTCTCTCAAAATGTTCCCAGAAAAGAGACAAAAAAGTTTGTTAAACATGTAAATTCATAATTTAAATAAAGTAACTGCCATTTTAGAAAAGAAAGTCAGATTTCACAAAGTATTATATTTTCCAGATTAATTGATGCCTTTAAAACAATCCTAAAACCTAAAGCATGATATATCAACAGGAAGTATGATTTTAAAAAATACAAATTCAGAGTTTATTGTACCAGCATTACTCTATTAATAAGTTGATACCTCTTAAAATCAACACTATATTTCTATAATCAACTATTCTGCATGGCAAACTATGCCATATCAGTCTTTGAGACAAAGTATTTATCTTCACAGATCTTTAACATTTCTGTGACACATTCAGTAAAGCACTTCGAGTAATGAGAGAAATGTATCCAGCACACTCAATATGGAGTGAAATGCAAGTTTTACATCAGCAACAATCAACACTGTTGAAAAAAAAATATTCAAAATGTTAACCTTTCAGTTGTTTCACAGGGAGGAAGACTCTCAATGCATGTTCAAATATCAGTTCACTGCATTTACACTACCACTCAATAAAAGTTATTTCAATAATTTTTAAATCCTTGATAAGAAATATGTGATAATGAACACTGATAAATCTTGTCACTTACTGAGAAATGGGCATACAATAAATACTGATTCTTTTAACCCACTATTTAAATCATCTGGCTCATGTAGTTTAAAATTTAGTTTCTGCTATCAAATCACACACACATTCACATGCACACACATGTGCACTCGCTCCTCCCGTTAGGAAAATAATGTATACATGCTCAAAGTGAGAGAATCTCTAAAGTAAGTGCTCTAAGACAGCTTTCCATCTTTAAACTTATATAAAAATACAAGATGCTGTTAATCAAGGTAAAATAAAAATAAAAAAAAACACTAGTAAGGCATTCAAAATGACTTTAATTTTTTAAATATGTTTTAAAAATAGGTTAAGGCAAATCCTCTTTTAACATGTAAAATACCATATCACACTAGGGTTCTCCTAATTTTATCTTCTGTCTTTTTACCTTTGTAAAACCATGTTTGCAGGCCTCCATTCTGATAAGTGACCAGCTAAAACTTGTTGGTTTACTCGGTCAACAAAACTAAGTATATGCCAGGAACCACTGGGGTACTGGGGATAAAAATTCTAAGAAATTTAACTTCTTAGGATTCAGCAAACTACATATTATCCCAAAATATTATTCATTTAATAAAAGGATTATAAAAAGAGGAGGTTCTCAAATCCAAGATTTTTGGACAAGGATCTCTCCATATAGGATACCTTGTTCTATACTGCCGCTTCTCACTGGCACCTGAGGGAGCTGTCTTCCCCTGCGACTGCTGAAGGATGTGTCTGCTGGAGGAGACTGGGTTGGACTTCCTTGTCGATGCATTCTGCAGGCATAAAACAGAGGGAGGGATGAAATTCCAATACAGTCAGACAAAAAATCTTTCCCTTCTTCCTGTTACTATTAAAACAGATATAAAACCTCTAACTGGGTCATTGGAAGCAAAATCAAGTTCTTTTTAATGCTATGTGTAAAAGGAATAATACAAAAGGAGCTCAAAAGAACAGATCAATGTCTTCTACACACAGCTTTGCATAATGAATTCCTGAATGGAGCTGAATCCATTCACTTCTTTTTAACTTTCCATGAAGTTGTGCTTTCTGGGCAAGTTATTCCTGTTTGGTAGTGCTGAAACAAACATATCTAATTACAGCCTTTAGATCTTAAAATATAGAAAAATAACTTATGAGAGGCTGTTGCCTAAAGTGCTCCTATTAAATTGATATTAGAATTACTTAAAACTGACATACATAAATTCTAGTTGGAGATACTTTTACAAATTACCACTCACTTGTACTTTAAGTAGGAAAAACCTTGAAAAGTATTTAAAATAACCCTGGACACATGCTATGAAATATACTGACACAAGGACTAAAATTACAAATGAGAATTTGAGAAGCATGCAGATACATTACTACTGTCCAGGAATAAGCTGACCTCCATCTGTTGGCATTCAAACTTTTTGTTTAACTGAAGAACTTTAAGATGCTCTAAGACTTCACTGAACACATGGAAGGTTATTTTTTTTAATTCCTCTTACACTTTTAAAAAGCAAATACATATTTAATTCCAAATAATTTATCATACAGAATTTCACATAATTAATAAATTGTATATGAATATGCCACAAACAGATGAAAGGACATAACACAGTCAATTTAAGTTTCAATGATAGCTAACTGGCAGAATTAAAGATAGATGCAAGTAGTAGAGGATGTGGAGAGGTTTAAGTGCCACAGGAAAAGAATTAAAACTTATGGTGTCATAATGAGTGAAAGCTTCGAGTGCTCAGGAAGATACAACACCACACCAACACCCGGAGGCAGGACATGAATGCTGGGCTGACACTGAATAGCAACCTTGTCAGAAGCGGAGAAGGTGGCGCCGACCCTCCAGGGGCAAGGTGGTGCATAGAACACAGTGCTCTGACACTAGAGTGCTCACTCGACCTTGAGCGAGCGGGATGTTTTCCCCTAATGACTGGTTGATCAGTCGCTCTTGGGGCTGCGTGTCCCCTTCTAGAAAGACATGGTGGGAGAACCCTAAAACATTAGGGCCAAAAAAGATCTTCAGTCAGCAGGTTCACATTAATTTTATACCAACACATCTGTCCAAGGAAAACCTGGTTACTCTTATAAGACAGTGATTTTTTAAAGAACCAGAAGAAAACCAGTCACACAATTACTGAAATGAAATTCAAATCAAACTGACAAGTTATTATTGCAAATGTGAATGTCATATAGTTTTTAAAGGGTAAGTCTAGGCTGCTCTGATATAATGAACCTCCTATAAGTTCCACAGGGACACAGAGTTCTGTCTCTCATCTTTTTCTGAGCTCTATCTCCAGTGCTAAAACATAGCTGCATGGAAAGCAAGAGCTCAACACAGATATGTTGATTGAATGAGTCAGAATAATTAGAATGATGAACATGGGGATACTTCAAGTACATGCCTTCAAGAAGAAATAGTGCATGGTAGAAATCTTTGTATATTTTTACAAGGTTCATAATGTTTATTTGCAATAAGCAAGTTCATGGCAAACAGCAAAAGGAGGATGTCTTCTGAGATTAATCTAAGGAGATTAAAAACAGACTAATATTAAAAATGCAGAATGTCTCATTAATTCATATAATTAGGTGCCAGTGGTTGACATGTGAGAAAAACATGTTTTTGGATATAACAGTATCTAAAAAGATATCTATCAACATATTGACAACTATCTCCAAATGGTGTTCCAAATTTTTATGGAACCAATTTCTGAATTAAGGATTAAGAATAAAAAAAAACTTATGTTTAAAATATATTTAAAACAAATACTTTTGCCTTTTTCATAATTTTCAGTACACTTTAAATAAAATTCATAATTAAAATACCTATTATGCCAGAAGAAATTAAATAACATCTCATTTTTTGGGGGGGGGATTGGGGATTAAACTCAGGGGTACTTGACCACTAAGCTACATCCCCCTATTTTGTATTTTATTTAGAGACAAGGTCTCACTGAGTTGGTTAGCACCTCAACATTGCTGAGGCACTCTTTGAATTTGCAATCCTCCTGCCTCAGCCTCCAGAGCTTCTGGGATTACAGGTGTGTGCCACTGCATCTGACCAACATCTCATTCTTTTTTTTTTCTTTTTAAGAGAGAGAGTGAGAGAGAGAGAGAGAGAGAGTGAGAGAGAATTTTTTTTTAATATTTATTTTTTAGTTTTCGGCGGGCACAACATCTTTGTTTGTATGTGGTGCTGAGGATCAAACTCGGGCCACACGCATGCCAGGCGAGCGTGCTACCACTTGAGCCACATCCCCAGCCCCAACATCTCATTCTTTTAAAGCAATGCTATAAAATTGACGTACTAAGTAACTTGAAGTGGATAAGAATAAAGAATACATATTGGCTACCAAAGTATATTAATGAGTACTTTATTCAATCTGTATTTATATTGATAATCTTTTTTTAAGTAAAATAATTTTCATAGTTACAGTAATTTTGATTCAGGCTATCTCTTCCATTTTAGAACAATAAAATGGCAAATATCAGTATGAAGAGAACAAAAAGGTACAGCTTAGGTCTTTCATCTTCTTGAGTTATAGATTAATGTTTTATCAGATCCTATTTTATATCCTGAAACATGGATTATTACCTCCATTTCCAAATGAAGATAAAAAAGGAACTGACAATATTCCATTTTATTAAAATATTAGTATTAATACTTAATATTAAATCATTCATTCTGAATTGACTTTCACATTATTCAAATGTATAAATTTGATAAGGGAAGGATTACATGACAAAGTTCTTTTAAATGACACTGAGTGAATTTTATCTATTTTTTCCTTTAGAAGCCATCATGATTAGAAATTTTAACAATCCTATTCAAACTAAACATACTGAATGTGGTCTAAAATTCAATCATACATTTTTCACCCAAGTACTGAGAAATTCCATGGTCATTACAATTTCAATAAAATCTTGTGCTCTTCCTTTATGCAATTTATAAGTACCAAAGAACAACTTGAGTGTGACATGAGATGTGAATAATTTAGATGTGCAACCAAACTAAATAGCAAAGATACAAAAAGCAACTTCAGGTGAAAATAAATTTCCTGGTTGAATATTATACAGTTCCAGAATAGGTGACTTAATGCATCATTTGTTGAGCCACATGGAGGCTCGCAGAGCCTGAAAATAGCCTATGATATTTGAGATTAATCATTTAGTAAGATTGGTTTATCTTTCACATGAAATAAAAGCCCCTCAATAATGAAGCAGTTCCTGACATTAGCCAGTGTGGACAAGCAGGAGAGTACAGAACAAAGAATACATAGAAAGCTACTTTGCCTGAGGAAGAGAGGGGATGTGGCAGCAAGCTGAATTATAGGAAGGGAAACTGGAGAGAGGAAATGCAGAACTTGAAGAGAGATGAGTAGGATTTTGGAGAGGAGAGATAATGGATACAAGTATGATTTGTTTTAGGAAAATTAATCAAGAAATTCCAAAGTATTTGAGTGAAAAGCTTGGAGAATCCAGGCTGTAATGCATTGATCTTTTCAATGAAATGAGGTGTGATAAGAACTTGAGGATGCGAAAAGAATGACAGAGGTTTAGAACAACCATGTCAGTGAACATGGAAGGGAGGGAATGATGGATAAGCAAAATGGTAAGAACTTTACTGATCATCAGTGCAGGGCATCTGTACATGCCAGGCATTGAATGTGTGTGCATGCTATGTGTGTATACACACACATACTTATCTATGTATACTTTTTAAAATTCTTACACCCTGAGAACTATAATTATTACTATTGTACATATGAAAAACTGAGGATCATAGTGACTTGCAAAAAGACAGAGATAGAATGTGTTGGAGTTAGGATCCACACAAGTATGTTGTGCTCCAACATTTGCTCTCTTTTCTGCTTATTGAGATAGTATTTGTTTCTATACCATAAAATGAAAAACAGTAATTTCACATCTCGGATATGCTATCAATTTTTTAGTACAAAACATAAAATATATGCCCACATATAAAGTTGCTTGGAAGGACTTGAAAGAATTATGCTTTGATATTTGTAGGATAGAAACAAATGGAAAATGGCATCTAACTAACGAGAACCCATTCTGCCATATATAAACATGTATACTGCATACTCTGTCTTACTATCTCTAAATGCATATCTAAATACTTAACTATAAAATTTGTTCCATGCCTATGTTCTTCACCTAAAACTTGGACTTAAGTTATACACATTTCTCAGCAAAACTTTAAATCTTTAGTCAGATATTTCTATTGCTGAAAATAGGACTTGCAGAAATTGCTTCTATTGACATAAAAAAGTCCAGTTTTATTTTTTTTGTTTGTTTTACTGACTTATTAAAGGATGGTATACCACATACATGTGGTATTTGAAGTCATCAAAATAACTCCTCCTATGATGGCCCCTTACAGAGCAGCACAGGCACTTTCCAAAAGCAACAGCACAAAATAAAGCATACATTTAAGCAAGGCTAAGTAGATGTCTAAACAAACCATCCACAGTCAGGATGCAGAGTGTTGGTTCCAAAAGAAGAAAAGTCACCAGAATAGAATGTAGAAAGGATGCTAGCAGTTCTCAGAGGTGAATTTACATGGAGGAGAAAAGCTAAACTTTTATGAAAGAGCTTCCCAAGCACAGAAGACAGAAATCAGTTCTGCCTGTCTTCTATCTGTAACTGACTATTATATTTTTCAAAATATTTTCTTATTAGCTATTCCTCATGGGGACAATTTGCTGATGCCAACAAAGGGTCTTTAAGCCATGTTATTTTCACAGTAATTTTTGCCAAAAATCAATGCATGATGGAGTGGTATGATTCATGTTTGTAAGTTGTTAACTCCCAAAGGTAGAAAGATTCACTGTCCAGGCGGAGAGTGTATCTAAGAGGTAGAGAGCTTTCCTAGCATGCATGAGGCCCTGGGTTTGATCTTCAGCACAGCAAGGGGAAAAAAAAGTGAATGTGAAAAGCACTATGACCTTACTTCACCTGTAGTTAGGTGGAAACTATGTTGTCTTCTGAAGAAATGAAAACAAATGTAACCTAGAAAATCCAAATTAATTCTTCTGTACCTAACTATTCAATAATTCACTTAAAGCTACCTATGTAATTCATAATGTTCTACTAAAATTCAACTAAGAGATTTAATTATAACCAAACAAACCTACATGTATAAAAGGTTAGAGTTACCTATTTGAGAGAGCTGGGCTGAGATTAAAGAATGTGAAAACAGAAATGCAATTGGTATTATTTAATTTCAGGCTGTCTATGTAACTGTCAGAACTCTGTGCTTCATTTTCTTCCCAAAGTCCAATTCCTTTTCCAATTTAAGACTTTTTTGAGTCCCCTGCATCCTTATTCCTCTGTAAATTAAGTTCTCCATGTACCACTGCTAGGAGTAGACTTCATCTCCTTTACTCATGACCTGACATGTCCCATATCTTCTCACTTTTCAGGTCTTAACTCAGTGGCAATATCCTCTATATCCTTTAGGAAGATTTCCTTTTTCTTTTTCCTCTCTCTCTCTCTCTTTTTCTCTCTGTTGTTGCTGTTGTTGTTGTTATTGCTTAGGACATTGATTCTTGAACTTAGCACATAACTTGGCACATGCTTGTTAAATGAACGAATCACTGAACTGTACAGATTCTATCTCAAATAAGCCTGCTATGATAACCTAGCTGGTGCCCTGCAACCAACCTTGGTCTTTCCATCCACCTTCCAAAATGTTCCCAAGGTGATCTATAATTTTGTAAGTTAAAATCAATCTCCACCCTCCTGTGTTTAAAGCACATCAATGGCTCATAAAGTTGTGGAGGTTCTTTGGTACACCATTAACAAGGCAGTCTTGTCATTCATTTAAACTCTCAGGATGTCTCTGTTTTTATTTTCAGTATCCATTTTCAACTCCCTGGATCCTGTTCTCCATTCCAAAACTGGTACATTTTCTATAAACTCAAAAAGATATTTCAAGTTTTAGTATTTTTTTTACATTGTTCCCTCTCATGAAACAGTCTACTTTTCACATCTGCTTTTATCTATCTAGACTTAGTTCAAGTGATATCTATTTATCAAACAGTTTAATTTCATTCTGACCCTACATATCTGTTTTTACACTACCTGTGCATACCTCTGTAGTAACAGCTGTGATGTCTGAATGCATTCATTCTTCTACATCTATGTCCCTACACCTGCTCTCAACAATTGTTGAGAATTAAATGAAAAATTTTTGAGAATTAAATGAAAAACTGAATATGTTATCATTAAACATATTCATATATTATTATTATATAATATTATAATACTTCATATTTTTATTAAACTGAACAAATGAATGTGTTATTTGGGATTTATAAGTGTTTTCTGTAATATTGTTCCTAAAAAAACTAAAAAAAATGTGTGGAATGTGATGAATTGTATACAGGTCAGTAATTCCTTATAATTTTTGCATAAAATCAGCATTTGTCTATGGTTACAAAACACAAGAGTCACATATTATCCTTTTGAAGAAAAGAGACTTTTTCAAAGATGACATTATTCATATACGTAACACGTATTTAACAGATTTGCATATTCCAGGCATTATGTTTGTGGAAATATTTAATATAATCTCTGAAACAAGAAAGTCCCAATAGTATATAAAAATGAATGTGGGTTTAATCCTCATTAGTAATCAGAATGACCATGAAAAGAATGTGATTTTCTTTTAAACCTCCAAAATAACCCTTTATTTCTTCAATGAGACTATTCCCACAAAGGGGCAAAATTATTTACATGAAATTCTTTAAACATCACAACCTGTGTTTAAGAACTGCATAAGTGACATGAGAGAGGAATGCCCTGAGTGTAAGAAGGAAGGACGGCAGCACAGCACAACACCGAGCCTACCTTTCTGCATCAGAGGCAGTGCCTTTCCTAGTCTGTTTTTGGATGCTAGATCTTTCAGACTTTCTGGAGTGCCTGTGGAATGAAATGTTAAAGAAATACAAAATATCTGATGAATAAAGCTACATCAACATCATACAATGATAAAAACAATAGACATGAAAATGACAACTATTTTACCTAAATGGTTTTGTCAGTCAATACTTTTCAAATTAAAAAGTAAATAAATAAAAATTTTAAAAAAATCAGAATTGGTGCTGGATGGAAGACAGGAGTTGCCAACAGGAGACACTAGATACTGATGTTTCATTAGCCTAGACAAACAGGTCTACAGCAATGATCTAACACAGATCCCTGCTAGCAACTCTGCCTCCCCTTGATGAATAAACAGATTTAATGGTGAAGTACAATGATGATAAATATGACCATGGTGGTGGGTTAGGTGCTGAAAGACCAAGGAGGGGTGATGTACCCTCTACTTCTTAAAGGTTCAAACTTGCTGCTACAAAGTTGCTCTTTTCTTTTTTCTTTTTTGCCTCAAAATTATAGAGAAAAGAGAAGGAAAATGCTAAGGTGTAAGATTTTGACATAAGTGAAAGTATTTAAATCTACTATTTAAAGCATTTTTAAAATTGTCATAAGGATTTCTTGGTAATACTGTTGCATTTTAAAAAGTTAATCATATGTTACAAATCAAAGAATTAATAAAGTCCCCAATATATTTTCTAAAAGTACACATATACACTCAATATTTGGAATCTGAAGTTTTTTCATATATATGTATGTGTGTGTGTGTGTGTGTGTGTGTGTGTGTGTGTATATATATATATATATATATATATATATATATATATATATATATATATATATATCCTACATCCCTAAAGCACTTACATGTGCCCATTTAGACCAAAATGTCTGAACTAATCTAGCTATGTAAAATTTATTATGTACACTTAAGGTATGCATGATGTTATAAATTAAATACATATTGTAAAATAGTTACTATACTGGAATTAATTAACATATCCATCATATCACAGTTACCCACAGAAAACTACATATTTGAAATAAGTAATACAAAATATTGTAGTCTAGAACTTATGCCTTTAAAAAATCATACAAAACATAATAATATACATTTTTACATTGTTTATTGAATCACTACAATTTATACTTATTTTCTTTCCTGATACACCTTCCTTCCAATAATGTTGAGACCAATATCTGTCTTTGCTTATCAGTGTCAGACATCCTAAATGAATCAAAGAATGAAGGCAGTTTTCACAGTGTGTATAGTATTGAGACTACTCCTCTTTCACACTATCTTTTTCTTACAATTCAGGGTTTCCGCTATGTGTTCTTCACCTGCTACCATTCTGAAATCTCATTTCTGAGTTGAAAAAAGGGACGAAATAGAGGAGAAAGTTGTCTCCCACTCACCACATTCCCTTATTAGTTGGAAAAGAGTGGGTTTGGTATAATGAAAGATAATGGTATGCCAGGTGCACTGAAGGAGTATGAACTCATTTAACCTTCAAAACAATCCTTTAAGAAGGTGTCATCTCCATTTTCTCCATTATCACAGATGAAGCAACTGGCACAGGGCAAGGCCACTCAATAATAAAGTAGCAAAGCTGGGAACATATCTATCTGGTTCCATCCAAAATTGTGTGGAGAAGGTAAATTCTGATGCATTTTCTAAGGTTGCATCCTTCAAGAAGGAAAGATCCCATGAAATATGGTATAGGTTTGGGAAAGTACAAAGAGAAAATTCTCCTTTTCACATTAAGGAAATGTAAAAGGAATTTACTTTACTGGTGTATGGTCAGGAGAGGAGACTTTGCGACAACTGAAGTGCATGGTACATGCTGAAATCAACAGGGGATGCCTGTTATGGTTTCTGGCAAGGGAGGCTTGTTCCTGAAGCACAGGGAAGGAGGGATAGACACAGCACAAAGTTGTGAAGAAGGGGATGAGAGGCAGAGTGAGTAAGTCTGTAGCCCAGGAGGTATCTGAATTCAAAGAAAAGGCAGCATAGTCTTTATGGGTAATTTATGCTTGGTTCCAACAGTGCCCAGGACAACTGTCTGGGAGAACAAATGTTTCTTTTCTCATCTTCAGCACAGGGAAAGCAGGTGTCATTATCATCAAGGATTTTTCAATCAGTCTTTTGTTAATGCAAAAAATGCTTGTTGAGTATGTATATGGGCCAGGGTCTACTCTATTTGTGTGAAATACGTCTATGAACAAAGCACTGATTTCAAGCAATTTACCTTTTACTTGTAGAAGATAAAAAATAAACAACAACAAAAAATCACATACAATTCTGTTGTGCAGTGTGGGAGAAGGTAATAAATGATAACAACTGCAAAAACAGAAACCAGGCCCAGAGAATCAGAAATGTGATCTGGGGGACTGGGAGCAGCTACAGTTTGCAACCTTAAGCAGAGTGGCCACGAAAGAACCACTGAGTTAGTGACATTTTAGCAAACCTGAAGATGAAGAAGTTAACTATGGTTTATATTAAAGGAAAGAAAATCTCAAAAGCAACAGCAAGAGGGCAGGTGCTAAGGCAGATGTGAGACTAGTACATTAACCAGTACAGCAGGATTTGAGGGAGATGAGTTAGATGAGAAGAGTCTGGGGGAGGTAAGAGAGGGATTGGACAGAACACAGTGAATCTACCTCTGCCCAGTAAAAAGGCTATTCACATCTCTTAGAATCTGCCTGCATTTCTTCTTATGCCTGGTAAATGTTATTCATTTTCTAGATTGGATTGAAATTTCACTTCCTTGGTAAAATTTTCAGACTCTTCTTCCTCTTCTCATCTCCTAAAACTTATTGGAGTCATATACTAGATGGATTATGATTTTTTTTTACCTGCATTATCTCATCTAATCTTGCCAACTCAAAGAGACAGGTAACACTTTTATCTTTGGAAGAATAATGAGATAGAGGTTTGCAAAGGTTAAATGATTTATTTTTACACAGTCACTAAATGTCAAGTCAGAGGTGAACTGAGAGTCTCAACAGAAGTAATCACATTGCATCTCTGGCTTAAATGAAATAGGAACATGCTGACTAAAGTATGGACTCTGATCAGATTAGATTTAATCTCAGCTAGGTGGCTTTTTATCCTCTCTGTTTTTCCACATGCAAAGTGGTATGTTTCCTAATTCTAAATAGTCCAATATTGCCTAATATTTATATTATATGTCATTTTTGTAATTTGACACAGAATCGACATTGTAGTATTTTCAGCATTCCTTAAAATAGCAAGTGATTAAGAGTGCTCAAAGTATTGCTTTATATTATAATATATATTTGGTTTTGAATGTAAAGACACTTATTATTCTATAAGCATTAATAAGTAGGGCTTCATACATGTACCCTTTTTACATTTATTTTTAATCTTCTAGTTAAGGATACTCCTTTTTATTCTTCAAATGCCATTAAAATTTCATTGCATTAAAGGTTCTTCTAAATATTCGTACCAAGGACATGTCTTTATAATTCTTCTAACCACTTAAAAAGAATTCCTCAAATAGAACTAAAATGATAGATACATAATTGCAGGAATTGAGTGTCAACCAACACCAAAGAAGAAAATAGGAAATTCTAATGTCTTTTCTACCCTTAATCCTAAATCCTAGCTATGAATATATTGTACATTTAAAACACAACTATCCCTTGGAGTAAATAAAGGCTGAAGTTATAAATAATAGTAAAGGTCAGAAAAATCCATTATATTCATGTACTATACAAGTGAAAAGACTGATCATGTAAACACACAAGGTATCAGAGTAGAATGAACTCCCTCCTACACTTAATATTATTCCTCATAAGTTTCTTGTAGTCCAGAACCAGGTCTCTTTCAGTTATTACCATAACTACTTAGTACACAGTAGTTCAAATGAAAGATGAATGAATGGTTCAAACACTATTGTCACAAATGACAGGGTATCATTCTTAAGGCTGAATAGTACTCTATTGTATATATATACTACATTTTCTTTATCCATAAGCTATGGACACTTAGCTTGTTTCCTTTACTTGGCTACTGTTCATAGTGTTTCAACAAATGTGGGGTCGAAGGCTGGGGAGTGTGTGTGGGGGGAGGGTTCATCAACAGGTAACAAGTTATAGCTAGACAGAGAAAAAAGTTAAGGTGTGCTATTGTACAGTTATATGACCACAGAAAATGATATTTCAAAAAGCTAGAAGAATTTTGAGTGTTTTCACCATAAAAAGTGAAAAATGAGGAAATAAATGTTAACTCTGATTTATATATTACATGCAGTAAATATATACATATTATTATATATGCATATATATATGTACATACATATATATATATATATATATATATACGACAAATACGTGTACTAAAATATCACATGATACCCCACAAATAAGTAGCATTTTTATGTTTTTATGTATATATTAAATTTAAATATTAACAAGTTTTATTTTGTATATTATCATGGAATTTGACATTTAAAAATTATAATTAGCATAAAATAAACTAGGGATATGAAATCTAGTCCCCATTTGATCAGTTTAGAAATAAAGCTATGCATCATTCTCTGGGCTGAAGAAAATATAAAATACCACAAATAATGAATGACCTCTGGTTTATTGTCTTACTCATTCTAA
This sequence comes from Marmota marmota marmota, assembly GCF_001458135.2. Lineage (NCBI taxonomy): Eukaryota > Metazoa > Chordata > Mammalia > Rodentia > Sciuridae > Marmota > Marmota marmota. Next base: position 33,824,980 of record NW_025999982.1, on the reverse strand, counting down.
TTTTCAGTCATTATTTAGGCTCCAATATATGTTTTAATCATAATACAACAAGGCAGCATAGTCTTAATTTTAGAATCATATTAAACATTAGAATTCAGTTGGTCCATCTACATCTCAGTACATTTACAGATAAGGAAACTGAGTCCCATAACATTTAAGTGACTGATTCAAGGTCATATAGGCCTTAATTATGTTGGTAAGGACACTGCCTTCATGTCTTCATGTCCTTAATTTCTCTGTTCTTTAAAAAAAAATGTTTTTCTTCTATTGTTATCAATACTTTATTATTCATAAATAATATTTCTTTGGTTTAAAAACACAAGAACCAGAATTTTTATTTCCTTTTTCATTCAAAATGTTTACGGCTATATGATTTTAGCTTTATGCTTACTAGTTTATAGGTTACTGATGAACTTATTTAAAAGCTATGAAAGTACATTAAAATGTAAATGTAAAATTTATGATTAAATTAAAGCAAGAGTAATAATCAGAAAATGAAAATGTTTCTAATTAAAACTGAATTCTTTTGAAACTCCATTTAGAAGTATTATTCCCTCTTTATGTAAACTTAATTGTGAAGATTTTTAACATGTACCAAAGAGATAATTATTAAAAGCTGTTGCTACTTTCCTTTTCTCTTCAATAACTAATTTAAGTTAGAGTAATTTCCTGAATACATTGGTAACTAAAGCTTTTCTGAAGATATTAAAATTCACGTAAAAATTAATATGTTAAGAGTCTAATATTGGAATGTTATTTTCGAAATACTCAAATGTGGTCATGATACAAAACATTCAAATTCTGCACATATAATTCCCTGGCTGCCAAGTCTCCCAGGATAAATTTCAAGTAATGTCCATTTTACTTATAAATATTCAGCATATCAAAATCTGACACTGTGTTCATTTTATTTTAAAATTGGCAGGATCTGAATGAGTAAAAATGCTTCTGGGAGGTGACATGCAAGTAAGTGCTCCTTAAGCTTTATCATGTGGTTGGCATGGCTACCTATGAATTTAGCACTAGTTGATTATGATTTCTCATTTTTATGGGAATGTATCATTTTAACTTAATAAAATTTTATTTTAAACTATTTTCTACTCTCTACAGTAATAAATCATGGTATCAAGTCATTTAAAATGCATTTCTTAGCCAGATTTGGTGGTGCACACCTGTAATCCCAGACACTTAGAAGACTGAGGGAAGAAGATCACAGGCTTAAATTTAGTGAGATCCTGTCTCAAAATAAAAATTGAAAAATATCAGAGGATGTAGTCCAATTGTAGAGCACTCACTTGGCATGCATGAGGCTCTGGAATTGATTCCTAGCACTACACACACACACACACACAAACACACTCACACACACAAATATATTTCTTTTCATTGAACAATAGGCATTATTTACAAATAAGTCATTATAAAAAAACAGCAAAATGTTCCTAGTGTGGTGGTGTACACCTGTGATCCCAGTGGCTCAGGAGGCTGAGGGCAGAGGACTCCAAGTTCAAAACTGGCCTCAGCAATTTAGTGAGGTCCTTAGCTCTATCTCTTAATAAAAACGTAAAAAGGGCTGGGGATGTGTCTGAGTGGTTAAACACCGCTGGATTCAATCCCAGATACAAACAAAACAAAACAAAACAAAAAAACAGCAAAATGTATTAAGTTTTACATTTTATGTTCCCTTTAATAATCTTATCTAAAATGTTCACCTCTTAGTCTTACAACACACACGCACACACACATACACACACAATCTAGGAAAGCAACAAAATTTATTCATGTACCATAAATGAAGCTAATGTATATCTTATATATGTAAAAGCTGAAGCTATTATTTGGTTTCTATTTTTCTCAATCAATGTCCAGATAAGATTACATTTATATATATTACAAAGACCAACATATGTAATTGTCCTATACTTGCTCATTACATTAGATGAAACTGTTGCTTTATTTGTTCTAAAATAAATTCAAGGATTTTCCAGAATTATCTTTTTTAGAGGGAAATTCTAAGTTTATCTTTGACCCGGATATTATCTCTCTTAACCACTGCTCTGCTATTAAAATAGTGTGCATAATAGGGAGAAATAACAAGCATTTATTGAATGAATGAGTAGCAATATAGAACTAATTTACACAACTGCATTATATTTAATTTAAATGACTTTACACTTACAATAAATTTTAGATTGGAGACTTTACTAATTCTTCTAGTCCCAAAAATTCTAAACCAGATAGTAGCAGAGGCAATTAATTTTAAACTCCAAATATATAAATATAAATCACATGAACAGGTAAATGTCTTACAAATTTAAAATGCTAAAATATTTTGAAACCTTCATAAAATATCAATTTTTGGTCTTTCCCAACATTTGTAAAATGACAGTAAATTTTGCTAAGTGACAGTGTTTAGTTTTTCTATCAAATTGAAATCCACAAATTACCTTGATTGTGTAGAAATACAGAAAATAAATTATACAACTTTTCACTAAGGGTACAATTACACCACTATATATATTCAAACACTTAACAGACCCTGTATGCCCATATGACTAGTGGTCATTTAGCTAGGTGTTCTGTTTCAGAGATACCATATCTATTTATATACTAAATAAATACTATCCATGTGTTGACTGAATTTCTACTGCAGAAAAGTATCTCAGACACTTTGCGCGACCAGTTGGGAAAAATGTTGAAAGGTAAAAACTATACATAACAAGCACAATAAAATATGAAAATTGGGTTAACTGCAAACTGAGAAAAATGAAGCAATTGAAAAGTACATATTTTGATACCTCTTAAAGATTATCTTGAAGTGGATTGAAAGCACTGATGCTATTTTTAAAGACCTACCTGATAGACTGACCCTAGTCCTTGAAAATATTTTGTTTAAAAACATTATATACATAAAACTTAAAAGAACTGGGTGTCCTACTTTAAACCAGACATTTTTTAATATACCCCAAAGCCTAAACTTCTTGAATAAGCTTATACAGTAACAAATCAAGGAAACTGAAATTAAACTGTCAACCAATATAACTAAGAATAGGCTGGGTGACAAATTCTAATATACTATAAAGCATCTGAGAATTTTTATTTATTTACATAAAAGCAAAAGTAATATACAATTAATACATCAATATTTAATAGTCAATATTCAATAAATATGCTGCAATAAATGCTCATCAAGATAGAACTCTTTCAAATGGATCCCAACTTTACTGTGTTTAAATGATACCATATTCTATACTACTCTCATTTTAGTAGATATTCTGAGGTGCTTTATTAGAGCTGGGTGCAATTACTGACAGAATCGCAACATATCTAGCTCTGGTTCCTGAAAGCAAATATGTCACACCAACATTTTTCTTGGTTATCCTTCACTTGGTGGCCTAGGAGATTCAAGTAGCCACTTGTCTGTTAGGACATGACTAGTACCTGTCATTCTCCGGAGATGCATGCTGGATTTGAATCCTGGGGCTAGGAGGTCGTCTCCTATCTAGGGAGGGGGACCATCTACCCCTGGTTGCCCAGTGAACAAGACAGGAAAAAACAGGACATTTAGTAACTCCTAAAATAAAAGAACATATGGAACAACAGGACTGGAATAACACCCCAAAAAGACAAAGTGTTTATACTTTGCTCTATAATTTAATTTTCACTTTTACAAGCTCAGAAAGATAAGTTATAATATTATAAGGAAATAAAATCTGTAATCTTACAAGTGAATATAGAAAAACACGTTTGGGAAGATGTTTAGAACCCATCAAGTGTAATTTTGTTTCATAAAAATGTGCCTGTGTGTATACATATCTATATTCATACATAAATATGAATATAATTGTTTCAAAAGATGCATTGTTAAGAATCTCACTTATGTTTGTATAAAATAAGTTTAATACACCACTACTGCTTATTTGATACCAGAAGGGAAAGTACTGGTGGCAAATGTCAGGTGTGTGAATTTAACACAGGAACACAGTTACATGGAAGAAATACAAATACTCTTAAGTATTGAAACAATGACATGAAATAATTCATGGGAAGACTCTGAGAGAAGTTTTAACAAAATTTCTTGCACCAAACTGCAGCTAATTACTCACTGATAAATTAAAATATGGAATACAGACCCCAAAAAAATGGCAAATTAGCATTGTGCTTAAAAATTCTGCTAACCTTTATGTGCAAAAATGTCTTTCAATTGGTTAAACAGTTGTATTTTGTTTCCATATTTACACCAACATTTTTTTGTGTGTGACTAACAGGTAGACAAAAGTTTGAAACTTCATTGATTCTTTTATCAAAGTATCATGAGATTTATAACCATAATTATGGAAATCTACTTGAAAACTAAAAAAAGGGAATTAAGGTCAAAACAAGCCAGGCTTAAATTTCTTTTTTCTTAATGTATTAGATAAGAACTATTTTAGGATACTTTCTCTAGATATTGTCTTTTTCATATACAACAAGGGGCTCATTTACATATAAGATTTTATAATAACAAAAGGAGATTAGTCCTTATGATTCTTTTAAAAAGTCATCTTTAGGGCTGGGGTTGTGGCTCAGTGGTAGAGTGCTCGCCTAGCATGTGCGAAGACCTGGGTTCGATCCTCAGCACCACATAAAAATAAATAAATACAATAAAGGCACTGTGTCCAACTACAACTAAAAAATAAATATTAAAAAAGGAAAAAGTCATCTTTATGTCATTATACCTTGACTTACTTTATTTATTCAACTATAGGACAAAAGCAGCAAAGGCTGTCAACTTGTTGTTTTGAAATAATTTGAAAATATAAAAATAGTTAGTATTTTTCTGTGAAGTACTAATTTTAACTTAACAGGGTTATTAGTAACCTTCCTTCCTGAGGCAAAATTCCAGTCCTGTGTTTATTTAAACATGATAGTAAAAAAACAAAACTAACAAAAACCACAGCTATAGTTATGAAACATGCAGTGCAAGCTATGGAGGAGGAAGGTGAACATTCAGAAACAAGCAACTGTGAAGGCAATCTACTAAGAGGTCATTTTTGAATAATATTTAGCATAATACATATATCTCTATACCCAAAGTCCTTCTGAATATGCTGATATATAGAAACCATATAACAAATATTTTGTTTTTCCCTCATATAGTGGATATGATGAGGGCAAGATCTATTTATACCTAATTTTTTGTCCTAAGAACAGACATCACTTAAGTTTTAATATCACATAGTTGGGAATTTCAAATATACTAGTATATTTTATATGCTTTTAAAATGTGTGAAACTTTCTCTTTTTTCTATCACATAGAAAGTCCAAAAGTAGTACCTTTGTGCCGTTCTCTCTCCTCCTTTTTAGTTATTGATAAATATACAAAGCTTCAAGTTCAGTTTCTATTTTCATATATGGCAGTTTATGTTGGAAATTTTAATCATGATGTTGAACTAAACCAACCCTTTCCTGATTACTTTTACAAACCATCCTCCATCTATGTTAGTTACTTTTTTTTAGTAAATTATTAGTACTTTGTCAAGTGTTCTAAATTCATTAATACAGGAACACCTACTTGTTGAATGATTATTTGAAAATATTTAAATAGACAATAAATAAGACTTTAAGCTTTGTGGTAATCCAGGCAAGAAATGAGATCCCGTAAGTAAAAAATTAACAGTGATGATATACGTTGGAGACTCACTGATGAGATATAAAGGAAGTACAACTCATGGGCCCCTGTAAGCAATTAAATGATGGTTATATTGTGGCTTTCCACCCTTGCCCTGATAAACATTACAGCGAATGCATATTTAAATGTGCTAATCCATGCTTGCATAAATATATACATCCTTTATTGATGCATTTTTCTTAGCAGTACATTCATTATCTAAAATGTAGCAGCTTCATCATCTAAAAGAAAAATTGTATGGGGATCATTCATTCCATAAATAGCACAAATCAAAAATACTTATGAGGTATTATAATACAAATTGAAAGCAAATGAGATAACTGACTACACGCCCATGTATTTTATTGTGTATTCCTATTTAACACATCAGTCCTTCAAATACATTTCTCTTAATACTGTGTTAAACTGACTTTGACTTAGTTTAATTAATATAGATACTATACTTTGAAATGAGATTAATAATATTTATTTTAATTCATTTTACAATTGATTTTCAGGTGGGAACTTTGTTTCCCTTCAGCCCATCTTTGCATGTTGAGGGAAATAAGTAACACTTTTCTGCATTGCACCAGAAGGAAGGAGGAGTAGCTTTTATAATAGGTGACTTTACATTAAAGAATCAGCCACATGTGACTTAGCTCTTTCTTGATTTATATTCCTACAAAAGACAATAGCAAATAAACCTACAATGCAGCCACGAGATATGAGGCCTGACCTTGTAGCGGAAGTATCTTGTGGTTCATTGAAATGGCTAGTGCTGGGGTTAGTAACTTGCAGGTTCACAGACCTAAAGCCACAGGTTTCAAACTTATTCACTGTACTTATGGTAATAATTAGATCCCCTATCTATCTAGTGCCTTGGGTCTAGCTCACAATTAGATCCAAATTTGGGATTGGAAAAGAGAAAGTGCCTAAGTCCCCCACTTCCCAACTTAAACTCTTACTAAGTAAAATAATATTGCTCTTACTAGACATGAAAAACACAAACATGATAGGATCCCTGCCCTCAAAAGGTTTACCACATAGTGGAAGAAACAAATACAGTACCAAATGAAATACAATGTGTATTAATTGAAGTATACAAAATTATGTAGGAGTCAGAAAATAAAAAAACTGTGACTGGCAAAAGGAAGGGAAGGGTGGAGAGTGGATTAAGAAAGTTCTTGCAAAAGATATGAACTTGCCCTGAATTTTTGAAGAATGAGTAGAATTTTCTAGCAGACAAAAGATGAAAAAAGAAAAAAAAAATGTTTTAGAAATTTTAATGGGAATAAAAGTTAAAACATGAATACTATTACTAGAGCTTATTAGAAATTTAGTCAGGACAGAAATGATAAGGGAACTGGAGAAGGGCTAAAATGAAGGTGAGGATCTACTTTGAAGAAATCATAGGGTTTACTGATTTACTGAATTTGAAGCAAAAATATCAATGCTTCCAGACTATGCAGTTAGTTATATGTCAAAGCCATAAAATGAGAAGAAATTTTAGAAAAGGAAGCCATTTGTTGTAAAGGAATTGAAAAGGAAATAATCTAGTAGTGTTGGACATTTTTATGAACTCAGTGTCTGTCACCCAGTTAGAAGCTTGGGCCCAGTGCTCAGGAGGGAAGGTCTGGCCTAGTGAGTCACAATAGAGAGCTGTCTTCATAGGTATTAGAGACTTTGACAGAAATGCAATGTAAGAGACAGCTTAGGTGGGATAAAAAGGGGAAACAGGGTGAAAGTAGGAAAATACCTATCATTATGGGATAGAGGAGGAAGAGAAACCTACAAAAGAGACAGGCATAAGAAAAAGAGGTACTCAAGGAAGCAGAGATTCAAGTGGTAGCTTGGTTAATGTAAACTGCTACAACATGCTGACGAACAATGTAATATGTAGGTAATGTAACACACAGAGGAATTTCTCCATATCAATAATGTAGTAGGGATAGGAGTGAGACTCCAGGATTTACTGGAAGCCTGAAAAAAATGGAGGCAGTAAGTACAGATTAACCTTTTACAAGCCTTCAGTAAGGTTGTAATTGTTATGAAAGGTAATGAGAATAAAAAATATTCAAGATAAAGTAACTATTTTTCAGTGGCTCTAAAAGTCAATGTTTTTAAACATTTAAGCAATAATTTGCTTAAAATCCTGGAGAAATTAATAGCATGCCTATAACACACCCCAAGGGCAGAATTAGGGTAATTTACAGAACTGTAGTAATCAACAGCATTTTTTTAATTTATATAACCAACAAAATATAAAATGGAGGAGCTTTTAAACTTCCCTTCCAAACAATGCTTCTACAGATATGACTCAAAATATCTCTGTTAACTTGGGCCATACATCTAATAAGAGAGAACAGGAGGAGGATCTGAAGGTTTCCAGTTCCTTCGGGAAAAGGATGCTTCCTCTTTATCTTTCAAATCATCAATAAAGTATGGTCTTGGATATTGAGTTTGTTTTGACAACTTCACCCTTTGTGCTAACATCAAACCATTTGTTTTAAAAGTTAGTGAGGAGGTTGGGGCTGTAGCTTAGTGGTAGACCACTTGCATAGCACATGTGAAGCACTGGGTTCTACCCTTAGCACCACATAAAAATAAGTAAATAAAATAAAGGCATGCTGTCCATATATAACTACAAAAATAGAAAAGTTAGTGAGGATACTTCAAAAAATGGCCATTGAGTTGGTATAACAAAATTTAAATGGCAATCAAAATGAGTCAGAATCCTCAAATCATTGAAACTTAACACTTACTATTTCATAAGGATGTTACAATGTTAAGAATATAAAATTAACTTTGGCAAAGAGGTGACACTTATCCACTATGTATATATTAGACATTAATACCATAAGTCTCATGATCAACCAGAGAAATTAAGCAGTTGGGAAAGCCCTATATAGCTTTCTTCCTATTCTCTGCTCATCATGCCTGGGACTTTAACTGTTCTCCAAAAGGAACAGTCTTGTTTTCAATACCGTTATGTTCTACTTCAAAGCTTCTCTTAGGTGCATGCACAAAAGGGCATTTGTAGTCCCAACCTTCCAAACCAATAAGCATTTATAATTTCTGTAATTTACTTGATGAAAATTTGTCTCATTTGTTTTTCATAGTGACAAAATGATCTGAACAAATTAAGAATCATTGATATTGTCTTTGATTTTTTAATGGAAAATTTCTTCTTATTCAATATAGAGAGTAAGTATATTTTCAATCCATTTTTTCCTCTTATATTAATGGTAATTATACTCACTGGAACTTCATGTTAATCTATGTAATTAATATGTGTGGCCAGCTTATTGGTAGAGATTGACCTGTTTCAAGGGCTATTATTTGAGAGGTTAAATTCAGCAACATACAGATTTGTAAATTCTGTGGCTTCAATGAGGGTACATATGCTAGATAGGCTTCCCCATAAGAACAGACTCACACTGTCCCATACAGTAGCCATAAGAAAGTAGCTAGTCCAAATTAGAGAGTGCCATAAATACATAATACACTTAGCATGTATGACTTGTTATGAAAAAGGAATGCAAAATATTTCACTAATACTTTTATATTACTGATATATTTAAATAACAGTACTTTTAATATACTAAGTTGAAGTGTTACTTTCACCTTTTCAACATGGGTACTAGCAAATTTGAAATACACCTGTGGTTTGCATTATATTTCTATCAGCACTGACCTAGATGATGGTGAAAATGTTAGATGTGTTTATAATCACAAGACTCCACTGGCCTGAGCAATTCTTGCCCATGTTATAAGGCTAATAAGAAACATATAAATAATAATAGAAAAAATAGTAAGTTTCTTGCCACTACCCTTGTAATTATTGTGTGTGAGGGGAATATATGAAAAGAGAGAATGGTAAAACTACTTCAACTGTGATTTTAGGAGTTTATTGTCATTTCAACTAAAATTTCTATTATAAATGCAAAGGAATACAAAATAAAAATTAATTTCTTTCTATGATTAATTTTACAAATATGAATATTACAGAATAAAAGAAGGTTTTTTGTAAAATATTATCAAGATGCTATAAAATAGAAATGAATATTTGTACCAATTTTTTAATACCAGAAATAAATTACTGATAGAGTACAAAAATTGTTAAGGAAAAACTTTAAGCACCCTCTGAAGAATAAGTGGCTTTCATTAGTGTCACTAAATAATTTTTCTTCAGGATTTATAAAGAGGTAGCATGCAAATATCCTCTAAATGACTTCTAAATAAAAAAGATAGCAAGTATAATCAAGACGACCAATTATAACTAAATTTACTGGAATAGAAAGTTCTTTTACAATGGGAAAATGAGATACAATTAAAAGACAGTATAACACAATCACTGAGTGAGTCTGAATTAAAATCAGAATTGTTATTACTCAATCAATTAAAAATTTTTAAAAAGTACATGTGCATACATACATTATATATTGTACGTATTTATTTGGTAAGGCATCAAGAAATCTGATTAACATATGACTCCTCTTGTCAAAATATAATTTAATGCAAAATATGACATATATAAAAGAGCACATTGATTCAAAAATGAAGATAGATGCATAAGGGAAATATTTTATCTAAACTGAATTCCTATTTTGAGTTTATGGAAGACTGCTCTTAACTCATGGGAAGGTGATCCACCCCTGGAGAAATTGACTGGACCTTATAATAGTATCAGCATACTGAAGGATCCCTGAGTAGTATATAAATAAAAGGACTGAAGAGCAACAAAAGTAGAAAAGCAGCAGCCAGAAGCAATTACAAATTACATCACACCATTTTCAACATTCATAGAAATACGTGTATGGGCACTCTTAGTTGTATCCACATACTCGTATCTCTGTATAGACATGTGTAATAAGGAGGGGGGAGATGTAGACAATTAGCACAGTGAACATGAATGAATAAACCTGTGAGACTCACATGAAACAAAACAAAGTGATTGAAAAAAAAAATCACCAGTACAAATGATAAGAAATTAAGAAAGTCTTTATTTTATACCTTTCTCGTTCTGGTGAATGCAAACTAGTATCTGGTCTCAAGCAGTTGGTACTAGCACTCCTAGCCCTGTCAAGGGAGGGCTGCAGTTCACTAGTGCCAGTGCATTGCATCCAGTGGTAGAAGAGAAAGACAGAGAAAACAAAGAAAGGAAGACCATGTTAGAGAGTAAAGCATAAAATAATGTTCTCTTTACATAAAATGTAGAATCACTGTGATTCAGTTCATAAGGGTGTGAGATAGTTGATAGGATGACAGTGCAAAATTTTGTTTAGAAAATGAAACTAAACAAAGATTATGCTTAAATTGATTTGCATAATTTTAAAAGAGGATTTCAGACTGAAATATGACATTAAATCACACCTACTTATGAAAAAACTGGATACAGGAAGCACTAAAACAAAAATGCCTAAAACTTCATTACTAAGAACAAATGCCACACCAAAACAAAATGAAGGACATCAGAGGAGAAATAATCATACAGCTCAACTTTTTGGTTTCACAACAATAGACAAGTGAGTGGAAGGCAGCACTTCCAGATGTTCTTACCTAACCAATATCTCATCAGTAAATCTCAATACTCTTGAGTTAAAGCCTTCATGATGAAGGGGAATGTCCTGTCTAGTCACTGATTTGGTCTTAGAATATGCAGGCAGAATTGAGCTTCATAAATTAAAATTACACACAAATAAAACAAAATGAAATTAATTACTGTAATTAAAATCAACAAGTAAAACAATAAATAAATGACAAAGAAACAAACTAGAATTCTGACATGGGTGTGCAGATTTCATTTAGAGAATTATTCTATAATTAATGTTTTATAACTAAAACAATGTAGATATTATTAATGGTTCTCACTATATAATTTCAAAAGAGAATATTAATGCTTTATAAGAATGTAAACTTTCTATTTTTAGTAGGCAAGGGATTAGGGATTAGGTCTACAACTAGGGCTCACTTCTATGGCTCTTACCTGTAGATATCCCAGTGAGAGCCGTTCTGTAATAAAGGCATCTTGGGTGGTAATGTTTTACAGTGCCTAACAAGATGTCTGCAAAGTGGCAACACAAACATGCAGGGAACAGAAAAATATTTATGAAGCAACATTTTACTAGGACATAAAGAAAGTAGGAGGCCAATAAAGTTGTGTAGATGAATTTATTTTTTACTGCAAAGAACCACAATAATTATTTGAAGGCAGGATTAAAATTAATAAAATGTGAAATCATAGACACCTGACTTTACCATACTCAAAATTATAATTGCCTTATTTAGAAAAATAACTGCTAGCTAAGTTCTATGAGTTTTTATTAACCAATCTTAAAATTATGGTTACTTTATGAAAGTAAATAACTCATAGCTAAAAATACAAATCAAATAGTTAATGTAATTTGGGAGTTAAAATATAACTAAGAAAGTAAAAATTCTGTTTTAAAAACAAGCAAAGAATTGACCAGCATTACAGGAATAAGGCTGGACATGGAACTGAGTTCAGTAAAACAAAGAAAAAGAAAAAGGCAACCAAGAAGTGACTGCCAAGGAAAAAAGATTCTTTTATCTGCTTCTGGATCCAAATCTAATTCACCACTGGAAATTGGGTGAGGTAGACATTTGATATAAATTCGAATTTGAATATTGAATTGGCATAAAATGCTAGAAACAAGGCCCAACTTTGCCTGAATCCCCTAAAACCTATCAATGCTTCTGGACTATATAAGCCACGAAGGGCAAATCAGTCCATTAATTAATTTTTTGGTAAATAATAATGTTCTACAAAGTTAATTACTCATTATGAGTATTTAGCATCCATTTTAGTTTAAAGTGTGATGAATAGGCAGGGAGTAAACATTTGCCAAGGACATACTAATTATCAAACACTGTCCTGGTTTAATTGTGGTTATGCCAATGGTCAAATCAGAGGGAACCCCTGAAAACTTCAGTTTAAAAATTTAGCAAAAGACCATTTTCAAGTATACACTACAGGAAAAGTTTATTGACACAAAGGATTCTACCAGTTTTACAGAGTGGTCTTTGCTAACCCTAATATTGGGCAAATATCTTTAGTAATAGGTTGCTACAAAATTTTTCTAAGCAATTATTTCAAAAAGTTATTGTTTTTCAGGATCATTCTAATCAGAGATTGACATGGAATGAAAAACAGAATGGAAAATAGCACAAAATTTGTAGTCTGAATGCTTAATCTTTTGTAACAACATGAGCACAAACACCTTGACTTTGCCACTTACTAGCTCAGACTGGAAAAATTCAGGTCAAGACCCTAAGCTTATTTCTATATCTACAAAAGAGGAAAATAATATCTATTCAACAAAATGTGTGAGCATTAAATATGATGATAGTATTTATATCTGATATGACACTCTCTACATGAGCACTTCCTGAGGAAAGGTTTTATGAAAACAAGTATTTTGTGATAAATAATTTAGGGGAAATGGATTAAATAACATGAGAGAGGTTTCTTTAGTACATAATTTTAATACCATATGCCTAATAAATCTCCAAGGAGGGACTTTGTAAAGTTTCTGAACTCTTTTATTGACAGAAAATCTCACAAGAAGAATTATTGTATTCCTGGAAAAACTAGTTAACTGGAAAATCTGTCAATCTGATTTCAAATCCTTATTCTGTTATGTATCAAATTTTCTTAGCAATTTTCCTAATCTGTAAAATGAAGATAATATGCACATTAAGTGCTGTAGAAAACTGAGATGAAGTAAATTAAATATTTAACATTGTGCTTGGTATGCAATAAATTTTATTTTTCTTATGTATACTGGAGATTATAAAATCCTTGGATTTTATTTTTTTTAAAGTTCTAAGTGAACATGATATGGAAAATTTTTATACCAATGGTTAGGATTCATTCATGAAAGTCATATTAATAATAAATTTCTGTAATTATTATGAAATCAAACTATATTATTGTTATATCCACAAAATTGGTGGTTATTTATGTGCACATATACACATATATGCATTTATTCAAATACAGATAAAATTCTTTTATAAATACATGAGTACAAGTGCAGAAAAGATTCCATTTACATACATATATTCAAACTCATGTTTTCTCTATCTCTATATTTTTAGCATTACACATAAGGGAGTGAAAGAAAGGGTAGTTTTTGAAAATTAAGGAATAAAATGATAGTGGTTACAACTTTATAACAAAAAATATAATTGACAGTTGTGGAATCAGTTAAATGAAACAATTACTGTTACTATTTAAAAAATCAGGAAGGGGTGGAAAAGAGGAGATATTAGTGACATGTTCTGAACTATACACTTGGTTAGTTCTACTTCTACTTCCTGGTATTTTTTTTTTTTTGTAACAGTGTTTCATAGCAGGGCTTTATCTGCCTCAGTTGAACATTCAGTTACATGTATATTCAAGAAATAATGAGGCTAACATAAAGCATCAAGCTTTTCTTCTAACATGCAAAATGAATGTACCAATTGTATTAAACAGATATTATATATGGATTTCTGAATTATTAGTAAAGCATCCATCTTAAGGATAGATTGTGTAAAATGATGCAACTACTAGTATATCATATTTTGTATATCCCGATATTTCACTTTCACCAGAAAAAAAATAAGGAAAAAAATTTTTTGCAATTCTCTTTAGACTAAAGGTATGAATGTACTAGGAATACACACTGGGTGTCAGGTAGATACAATATTTATTAGTAAACATAAAGAATTTGTGAGTGTATCTGTTTTGAGTTTTTTTCTTTTTTTACATTCATAGTCACATCAACAGAAATAAGAGAAAACCTCCAGAATTAGCAAACAAAACATACCTATTAGCAAACTATTTGTTTGGAAAGACATCTAATAATAAGCATGGATGGTTTATCATAAGTAATTTAAGGTGATTTTTATAATATTAATAATTTTATATTTTTTACTCAGTTGGCAAGCAGAACTAATTATGAACTGGTAGGGCTTGGGTTATGGGTCAGCAGTGGGACACTCGCCTACTATGTGCAAGGCACTGGGTTTCATCCTCAGAACCACATAAAAATAAATAAAAAATAAAGGTATTATGTCCAACTACAACTAAAAAAAATTAACAAATGAACTGGTAAACACTGCAATAAAAGCAAACAGAACATAAATAACAGTAGATTCTGAAAGAAAATTTAAAAAAGCAAAATTATGATCATGAAAACAATAACATTGCTATGCACAAATCAGAACTCTTGTGACTAGACAGGTATGTGTGTGTGGGGGGGTGCTCACAGTGAGCATTTAGAATTTTCATTTTAGAAACTGTTTCCTCAGTTTTATGAACATAAAAATAGTCTCACAGAGGCTCAACAGTCTCTGGATTTTGAAATATACAGATGGCAATATTGTTTGCCTGGATTAGAACTGAAATATGCTTGGAAATTTTTTCATAATCTCCATACACAATGAAACAATTTTTGGATAGTTGGGAAATTTCTTTTACCTGTATGTCATAATAACAATAAGGGAGAGATGGAAGAATAGTAGAATGGAGAGAGTCATCACACACAGTCACCGTTACCAGTTCCCTGTATTTACCTGGTAGTATGTAGGCATTCTGCACTTCGTCCTCGTTTTGCTCTGGGCAGCATAAGAAGCTCACTGCACAGACAGGATGGGTGGTGAGTGAAACAGATAAATTATGAAGCATTAAATGACATGGATTATGCCAATGGTATGCAGATGGAAACATGAAAGGGGAAGAAACCAGATTGTCTGCACTAGCATATTTGCTTGAGAGGTTAAACAAAAATAAACATGACAGCATTTAAAAAAGTTAAACAATAAAGTACAAACATTATGGTTGAAGTCCTAGCTATTACTGACTTGCTATTGTCTTTCAAAATGATTTCACAGACTATAAAAACAAAACAAAAATAAACCTTATCCAAATAAGATAAGGAAGTGATTTCTAAGTGTAGACATTTGAATATTTATTAAAAAAATACAAAATTTGATTTTATGATTCTAATTGGAACCCTAAAACTTTTATTTATTTTTAGCAACTTAAGATAGTTTTCTTAGCTCTAACAGCTACAGAAAATGCCATACCATGTGTTTTTTCTTAAACAATTGGGAAGGTACTTGATTAGGAGTTTTTCTTTTAAAATTGACACTGTTTTCTTTATCCAAATTAGTTTCACTATATTGATTTCCTTGGTCAGGTGACCCTTTGTTTTTCCTCCTCAGTAAAATTCACTGAGTGCTAAATCAATGTCAAAAAAGCAAAGCAGCCCTCAATCAACTCAGTTCAAGCTTAACAGTCTGGAATCCTATTTCTCAGAGCATTTCCCTGTCCCAGTGTCCAGGGTGACTCCCCTCTTGTAGGGCATGACACCACATCCCACAGCAGGGTAACAATTAGGAGGTAAGAAGCTCAACTTGGCCTCTGGTCCTTGTCTTCATGGCAATAAATCATTCAGCACTACCATCATTTCCCTACTCCTCATGGAAAGTTTCTCTACTTTGAAAAGCCAGAAGAGAATATTCAACAAGGGGGATTAAAAAATCAGACCCTGAACTTATGGTCAAGTTATAGTACAAACGTGGTTATTCTGGGGAGAAAGGCTGTGAATGTGTGGGAAAACAAATTCATAATGTAGACTTATAATAAATATCCAAGAATTATATGTACATAAATACGTGCAGAACTAAATTACGTGGTTATTCAAAAGACTCCATCCCAACATTTTCTATTTTACAGACATTTCTGGAATAATATTTCAGAAAAATTGAGGTATATGATAAAAACATTAATAGTGAAGTTCTCTCCAACACTCTGCAATATTAATTTCCAGATGACCCATTTCCAAAAGGTTTTTAATTTCATAAATAACAATCTTTATAATTAGAAAAATAACATCCCAACCATTGTGACCCATAAAAGATAAATATTTGAAACTTGTTCATGTAGGCTCCCTTCTAAAATTTAGGTCGGTGTCTAACTCAAGAACAAATTTTGCCTTTACAACTAGATAGACATGAAGTGTAACTTTGGGAAAAAAAGTTTTATAACAATATATTATTGTCCAAATATTTGTAGAGTTGCAATTTTATAAGAACATCTTAACAGCTGTTCCTTGAGAGAAGTTGTGTTTTGAGTGATGACATATGTTTACTCTTTAATGTAGTATGCCACAATATTTGTGCACATTAAAACAGAAAACAGAAAAACTTGTAATGTTGATATCATAATTTGGACAAGTACCTGTCTTGTTCTGATAAATACTGACTATCCACATCTCTGGATCTGTGATCAGCAGGACTTCGGGAGGCATCATGGTGTCTGGTTGGAGAACGTGATCTTCTTGTTGGATGAATTTCATCTAAGCTCCTAAAATGATGATAAAAATCTATTAGTCAAAGTGAATCATCCTCTCAGACAGACAGACAGACCAAGAGGAAGGAACTGATAGCAATTGGTAAACAAATGACATGGCTTAAAAAGTGCTGCCATCGTACCCCAAATCTATTTTAATCAATGAGTTAAAAGTATTTATTCTCTAGGTTTTGGCTGTGCTGCATTTCTTCAACCTTCTCTAGCATCTCTATCAAAAAAGGATCACAATTTTTCATCTGCTTAATTACAACCACTGACGAGTACTGTAATATAGTATTGTACTATATTACAGATATTTCATCTACTTCTCCAAGCTTTTAAAGTGTTTCAAGGAAATAATAATAAATCTCCTAAAAATACATTCTGCCTCCTAACCTTATCCTTTGTCACTTCACTGCACAGTTCTTAGTGATTACTATAAAATTTCCCTGAAAGGAGAGAAAACTCACAAATATAAACAGTTTCTCAAAACTTATCCTTAGAACATAAACTTCTTTCACTCTCTGAAAAATTTCTTAAGATTGAAGAACAGATTGCTGCATAGGTTGGATAAAGAATAAAGAAGCATTTGCCTACAAACAATTCTGGAAAAAAAAACAATTCGACTGACCTAACCATTGTTTCATTTCAGTTAAGAGTATTGCAGAAATTCACAATGTGTTTTTAATTAAAAAATACAGGGACACTAAGCCTACCTCTGTAATGGCACATTTGGTAAACGTGAACGCGGCCTTCCCTGATCATCGCCGCGATGAGGAGATACTGAACGTGAGCGGTGATGAGTTGTTCTTTGCTGTTCTGGCACAGTTAATGTTGTTGATTTACTTTCTCTAGCACTAGACCTATAACCCACTGGCAAAAGTATACACAAAAAATTGTTAGTACTTTTTTATAATGCACACATTAACATGGACATATGAAATTGTGTTAAAGCATTTACTGACCTATTAATATTAAATGCCATGCAATCATTATTATTAGCCTTATTCTCAAATGTACTAAGTATATGGACACAGAGTGTGATAAATACATGCATAAGAACAGTTGCAATTTGGTTCTATGCTACCATTAAGAAACTGAATGTAAACATGACAGATGATGCCTCAGACATTAGGATGAGTTGGGATACTATTTAATTAAAAGAAAAAATGAATTAGTTACTTTTCGGCAACATAAATGAAGCACTTGACAGTGAATTATAGTTGATATACAAATCAATGCTTAGAAATTTTATGTCTCCTTCAATTTAAGTTTTTCATTTAAATTTTTCTTCCAAATAATAAATTATTTTATTTTAGTTGGACTATAGATGGCCTAGTAAAAAAAATGAAACTATCATATCAATTTTAATTTAAAAATGAAAATAATTCCATGCCAATTTTAATTTATGAAGAAGGGTAGCAGCTCTTTATTATTACAAATACTGATTGTGAATTTTGCAAACCAGAGATAAGACTATAATTGTCAAATTAAGAATTGTATGAGTAGAGATGATTATGGCAATGCAGAGAAAATCAACCTTAACAAGTCATCAAATCTATAAGATGACATATAAAAGTATTGCATAATTTTGTTAATTATTATCATAAGCTAATATAATTAAGACAAATACAATTAAAATAAATTCTAATGGCCATTTCTCTCATGAAGCAAAAAGGTTTATATCATCTCTGGTTTGATTAAAATAAAATAGTTATCTCAAATCCATAATAATGGTTTAGAATTTAAAATTTCTTCAAAAGCATCACTGTTAGAGCAAGAAAAATTAAAAATATAATGTGTAGTAATACAGTTCTATTTACAACTACAGTTCTATTTACAATAACTACATAAAATGTACATGAACCATGAAAATCTAACTGGACAGAGCTCATGCTTTTGTTCATTTTTTATTTGATAACTCCCACATCCTTTTAAAAATATGCCATAAAACATCACTTACAAATAATTCCTCAGCAGTTTATCTGTTATGACTACATCATCTCATGACTAAATTTTAAAACATCACCATGGTTTTTAAATGTCTCATAAAGTGAAATATGATAATACTGAGATAAAACAAGTTCAAACTACTTTGTTATAATGTTAAAAACATCATTATACTGACCAAAAATGATAACATAAATGGCATAATTTGTAAATGCATATATTTCAGTTTGTTGTCAAATAAATGGCTATCCATTTTTTTGAGTTTTATGTAGAAAATATTTTTGGTGTTCAGATGTATAAATTGTAACATAAAGATGAGAAACAGACCAACTAAATTAGCAGGTAGTGAATATACTTCACAGCTCATTATAAAAATGGTCACAATTTTCATGGATAAGGAATCCAATGTTAGACTTACTTAACAATTTAAATTACCATTTGGTATCAATTATACAATAGTTTGGAACATCAATACTGAATTAGAAACATGATCAATTTCATGATTTCAATTAATATTCAAGGTATATACTAGATGTAGTATAGTTAAATATTAAGAGAGAAATTCTAAAGAATTTTGCAGTTAAAATATATAATTTTTTTGCAGGGTTTGGTGTTTATATAGAGAGCAATGCCTCTTTTATACTATTATCAACAAAAGAGTTCAGAGAACAAAATATTACCCTAAAACTTTTCATACACTAAGATTATTTAATATAACTTTTCCTAAAATTCACTAGAAAGTTCCGATTTTATACAGAGAGTATATTGAAGGCAACATACACTATTGTGGTGACTCGAAGTCATTCTAAGTTTCATTTACATGCTATATTATTCAAAATTTGAATGTCTGACTCTATACTAAATCATTGTAGATAAATATGCATTTGTAGTTTTTTGCTTTTAAAAGTAACATGTCTTTCTTGTTGTGATTAATTGAGCATTGAAAATATGTGCTCTACCTTCAGAAACATGAGTGGGGCGGATTGCTATTTAGTGTTCATCCCAATGTTTTAGTTGGCTCAGAGTTAGAAATCAGAGAGTTTTTTTTTTTTTTAATTTTCTGAATTTATTGTAACATTCAAAAGGTTAAGTTACCAGATGCCTCTTCTCAAGTGAGGGCCTTTTTTATATGGTATTTATTATTTTTAAGGCACTATAATTATTTATTTTAAATTACACAAAGCTATAGAGTTGAGAACTCTAGCCATGGAGGTATCAACTGCTTTCAGAATCTGCTATGCTTCTCTCTATAAAAAAACAAAACAAAACAAAACATAGCAAATATGTGGGAGACATTCTAGAAAAGTCAAGGTATTGGAAAGTTTAAGATTTGGCTGGGGTAAGATTTTAAGCTTCTTCAGGTCATATGCAACCAGGAATTACACTGAGTACATTAAACATGTAGAACTAGCATCCACATCTACATAAATGTTCTCTTCATACTCATGCTGGAAAATATAGAAGCAAATTTGTGATCAGCTGCTAAAAGATAGGGGAATACATTATGTGTGTTTATTAACTTACCCCCTCACTTCATTTTAACTTCTTGCCCATTTTGTCAATGCCTCATCTTTCCTCTTTATTTAAAATATACTATCTATTACTCTGTGGCTTATTATATTACTTTTGCCACATATATCTTTAGAAGGTACCATATATTCAATCATTGGATCAATGAAGAGTATATCTGAAACTATAAATGAATATCATGATCCCATTTACTAATTTATGAAATGACATCTGAAACATAATTTATTATTTATTGGTTATGTTTTATGTAAATCACTAGTTACTATGTAAATCACTAATTACATTCTTTCAAATTTCAGCATATTATATTTTTAAATACTAACGAAAAATGAAAAATATTGTTTGAAAAGAAAATTTAAACACTGCTTCTGTATGATACAAGTGATTATATGTTCACAAACACATAGTATGAGCAATATATTTCAGTACTGAATATAAGAATATTTAGAATTCAGTGTTCTTTGGTGGTACCCAAGAACTGTTCCCATCTATAGTGGGTCCTATAACTCATTTTTACTTCTTAGATGCTGATATCTATGTAATGTGTCACAGAAAAGAGAAGAAATGCATTATTTTAGTAAATATTTATTTCATTATCTATTAATTTATTCCTTAATTCTGTCCTGCCTCCCTATAAAAATATGAAATTACAAGTGATTAAAATATGGGAACCACTCTTAGAAGTAAATTTTATTTATATAAGTAGTAACAATACCATTAACGCTGATGAATAGCCAAGAATTGTGTTATATTTGATGACTTTCCCCAAAATAACCATTTGATTCTACTTGAATATGTCAATGGATTTAAACTGATAACCACATGTGCCTTCAATTGTATGAAAATGATTATTATACTTTATGTAAACATTTCTGTCAAGAATGTGCATAATTTCCATGATCATTAAAAAAATAAAACAGAAAGCAAATAGAAAATGTCATCCAATCTTTTTCAAAATTGTCACTGATACTCTGATATTAAAGTTATATAATTGTATGTAGGTGTATATAGCACTAGATTTATTGTTTTACCCACACTGACTACTTTTTATACATGATTAAATAGAATATTTTCTCTGGATTGTAGAGAGCAAATGAAATCTGATTTGAGAGAATTTTCCATAATTTTCTCCTATGTTTAATAAAGTTGGATGCATCTCTCCAAATTGCCAACTTAGTCACTGGTGTGGAGTCTATGAATTTTGCCAAAATCATTGCCTTCAAATTAAGTGCATCCCTATCTGAGAAATTATGTAAATCTAGGGGACTTAAGACAATATTATTCCAACAAACTGCTATTAATAATTACATGTATATGTTCCAGGATTAGCTCTTTAATTTATTCTTATTGGAATATTTACTTTCCTTTTAATACTAAATTAATAAAGCAATATAGTGTTAGTACCCAAAAAAGTAAGCCATTACTACTTGGTTTTACACACTTCCTTGACAAAAGTCATACAGAAAACATAAATTTGGACTGTACAATATCACAAAAATCTCACCAGTTTATACAATGAATAAAAGATAAGACTTCAAATGAGTATCGAATCTTTCTAAGGCACTTTCTGATTTGACAACACACACACACATTCTAGGTATAATCAGTAGTGTACACATCACAAAAGCATTAAAATTATAGCCATGCCACATGCAGTTATAAGCCCTGCCATGCACCTTTCTCAGTATATTCCATGGAAGGCTACTGTGTTCTCAGAAATGGAGGAAAGAGAATCATAGAAATACAATATGAAACACGGAAGAATGGAATTTTATGTAATACAATTCATCATATTCTTTCAAAATGAAATTCATATTTTCACTTTTGCTAAGAGCATTGTGAAATAATGATTGATTTCACCTAGTTAAACTTCAATGAATGAACCTAAATTAAGTCATAGGGATGTTTATTAATAGATACTATTACATTTTAAACTTTCTTAAAAATTTGAAATGCAAGTCACCATGGAATAATAAAATACTGATTTTTCTGTGCTACAGATCTCCAGTTCAGTATCCCAAAAAAGTCTAGAAGTTGACAGCGAAAACAAGCAAGGAAGCACAGTGAAGCTGAGCCATGCTCTTCACCAACGCACCTGGAGGAACTACTCCAATACCATCATCAACCTCATAATCTGAGATGTCACTATCACTGATTCGCTGAGATCCTGCACAACAGTAAGGCAAACAGATACCTCTGTGTCTGATTGGTTTATGAAATGTAAAGGATATGGTCAATTTTTTATACTAAATACATTGCTACTCAATACTTTTGAACAAGAATAGTATAAACACTTGAGATGATATTTTATGTAATTAATGTTTGTTTTCTAAGGATATTTTCTAAGAATTTCCTCACTATAGCATCATACTGAAGACATAAAAGCAAAGAGACCTTGTAAGATAAGATTTTGACCTTTCAGATTACTCTTTAATTAAAATTCTATACTAAAAGCCAATGGCCATGTATACGCACTGTTTTCCACACAGCCAATCACCTTCCTGGGCAGTTCAGGAAAGATGGGGCTGAGTGGAAAAGGTTCAAAGAACCTCCCTTGGATGGAGCTCTGTGGAGCTCATACTATTGAAAGGACATCAGGGTCTTTTTAAAATATGTATGTTTAGTTTCTAGAATTTGCCATTATACTGCATTAAACATTAATTTTGGGGAAATGATTGAAAGAAAGGACTAACATGAAATATTCAATTACACTTAAAATATTTGGTTCCAGATTACCAAAATGAGGTTTCTAATTCCGGTTGTTAGATAAAAAATTTATTTATAACTCAAAAAATTACTAGATACTACAGCAAAATAAATTTTCCTGACCACCAAATGAATAACAATAAACTTTATGTTTAAAAAGCATATTTCTTATTAATATAAGACTAAAAATATCCATGAACTATAAAGTTATTAAGACCTGACATGTAGCAACCCATTAATAATGATGGAAATTACTCTATCATTTAACCAATTAGCAACTCAAAGAGTCTTGCATAAGAATTATAACTCATAGTATTTTAGCTCTTAGCTCTGGAATTCCTCTGCTATGATATATATGTTATTTTATTGTGAAAATGGAGAAAATAGTTTTGTCCAGACTCTTTATATAGATGATCAATTTTCCAATAGTTTAATCTGTAATAAACCCTTAAAAGTATCTTCCATGATAATCTCCAATTAGATCATTAAAACTTAATTATTTTCTGGTAACTAAAAAGATCTTGACCTACTTTGAAGCTTCTTGCTAGAGCTTTCTCCATGAATGTGTCGCCTTGGCATGAAAGGTGATGGCTGAGGCAGAGGTAGTGAAGATTCATCGTGTGTCTGAAGTTTATACCAATGTGGTTCATCATCTAAAAGTGCTGTCTCCAATTCTATGAGGATCTGAAAGGGTGGTTCTCAAATTAATTTAAGCACCTTTACCAAAACAAAATATATCAGTAATCATAATTAACATGTATTTTTTAAATAAAAACCTCATTGAGCATTTGACTTGAATCTCTACAATATACATCACCTCTCCAAGAAATTCGCTTTCTTCTTCTTGTACTCTTGGTTGATCCCACACAGTTATTTCTAACATTCGCTCTCTAAAATCTCTACGATGTACATGTGAATAGACAAAAGTTTGATTCCATTTTGGTTCTAGTACTTTCTTTACTGTTTTGGTCCTCCTTTTACTTTTATCACTGAAAAATAAGGATGTTTTGTAAATGAGCAAGCAAAACAAGTATATGCTGCCACCTACTGCAGTTACATGTAATATTGCTATTGGTTTTTTACTACTTTTAGCGTATAAAATAAAAGTCTGAAAACACTATAGAGTTAGATAGAATTCTAATTTCAACTTCAATGTAAGCAAAAGCTATGATTATAGTCACAAACACACAAAGGTGTATTCTAAATGATGTGCTGCTATCAAAGACATGGATAAACAAGGTAATGGACATGTTTAAAAATTGCCAGATTATTTTCAAGTAAACAAAAAGCTTGAGGGACTTTTTTTTTTTTCATATAAAATGAAGTTTGCTCCCTCTGAAAAAATAATCTGTTACATTTAGAAAATATATTTCAGAAGAAAATATTCTATCTCTTCTGTTAGTACATATTTTAGCATTTTTTCTAAAATTATTCACTACCTTCTATCTGGAAGAAAATACATTTTTACATAAGGATTCCTGGGACGCCCATCTACTCTAGAGGGAAGATCTGTTGCTTGCAGAACATTTACAATCAGCTGGTGTCCCACTTTATCATACCACAGCTTCACCTAAGAGCAATGCAGAAGGAATTATTTAAAAAAAAAGCATGAAGTATTATAATTTTTACATTAAATAATATTAAAATTATATTTAAAGAAAAACATTTAAATTGTATTATAATAAAACTTCATGTATTATTTCTGAAAAGAACACCAACTGGAAAGTGTAATCATTTAGAATTCAACTTTTCTCTCGAAGCATTTTGAACCTAACTTACAGCTGACAGGCCTACAGTACTATATCTTATGCCACAATTTGGGGAAGAGGGCAATATTGAAATCATTATCCTTGTTTTTTAAATGCTTAACCCAAAAGTTTGGTGGTTACCAGTGACTCGATCATAGATCAGCTAAATGCACTTTTTAGTGCCATGGGTTGATGAAAGAAGTTTCAGTATTCAGATATAAGAGACTAAAAGACATTGGGAAGCTACTAAGTGTTTTCTGTCATTTTTTCTCATTTAAGTTTTATGATTAACTTACTACAGGCTAATTCATGAGAAGGGGAAAATAAACAAAGGAGGACTCAGTGCATAAATGATATCTTCAAACCACATGAGGGACAGATGGTATTTCTGCTAACTAAAATTGCTTGATAGTTAAACTAAGAAAAATGGGAAACAGCACACTGACATTCTGTTGTCAAAACCCTTAGAACCAAACTTCAGCTGTCAGGAGAGATTTGTGCTGGCAGCAGTAATGACACATTAAATTAACCATAGAGTTCGTTTTATTTCTTTAATCTAGAAGTTCCTTTGGATTTTATGGTTGAATAAGAAATATAAATATACATGGCTGATGATCACATGTTGGAGCATATTTAAGAGTCATGATAACAAAATAAGCTATTTTAATATGGGAGTGTTTTTTCATAGCGAGGGGCAAATTAAGAATCCAGATCTGTATGAATCCAACCCTCCAGTTCTCAGTTAATACTAGGGAGACATTTTTCATAAAACCCCAATAGATTTTCACTCTTTTAAAAGTATAGGCGAAGAGTATACACAAACTAAAAAAAAAAAAAAAAAGATTTTAAGGCAGATAAAATATATATAAGGGACTATACTAAGATATTAATTATACTAAAAGTAGGAGTGAAAACCAAGAAAGCCTTTGAAATAAGTGAGCTTACATTTATCTTTGACTAATTAAAACTAAGAACAGCAAAGAGAGAAACAGAAATAAACACATTACCAAAACAACAAAAAATCAATTAATTGTAGAATAATTTGAAGCTAGGTTTTCTTTTTAGTTATTTATTCATATGTCCCATATTCTGAATCAATCTACATATCTCTTCTTAATATGTCCCATATTCTGAATCAATCTACAATCTCTTCATAATAGTTAGCTATGGTGTCCAAATCCTGGCTTTCCCCAGATCACATGGAGACACAAGTGAGGGAAATGGCAATTTTTTTAGAGTGCCTGCAGTGCTATCATTTCACCAAATGCCTTAGGAATCTACAAAGATTATTTTAAATTTAAGTTTCTCAGGCTCTAGACTCAGAAGGGGTTAAGTACATTAAACATGACTTTCTAAGAAAATTATATATAAATAATTATTGCCTTAGAAACATTAATATGACATGGCAAAATAATGAATATTTTACTTAGGTTTCCATTTATTAAGTAACATTTAAGGATATGGTATATTGTGGACATTCAATAAATATTTCCATATAAATATATGAATTAAAGGAATAGCTGAAGGAATGCTTAAAAATTAACAAAGTGATTATACTGTCATATGACTACATATTTATTGTAGGTTTCAAGGAAAGCCAGGGATTTTTGTTAAGACACACTCAAAGAGTGACAAATGCTAAGTATCTTTGTATGTACAAAATATACGTACAGAAAGTTGCCCTGGTAAGACTTGTGGGGCATCTTTCAGGGCTCCAGGACTTGTTGGAGAAATAACAGAAATGGAAGGCCTTTCCATCTTTTGAGATTCAAAGGAGCTTGAACCTAAAATGAGAAAAAATTTAAGTAACATTTAAGTGTGTTTAAGTCTAAGGAATAATTCTTTTTTTAAATAAAATATTTAATGTACCTGTTATTTGTATAAAATAATAATACCAGCATTAATAATAGAGCCTACTTTTAAAGGTACAGCTATGGAAAGCCATTTTGTTTTCTTTGGTTAAGCTCCTGTTTTGAAGATATTTTGAATGATTTAGCAAAATGTTGCCTTTATTTGTTTCAACTTAAAAGTTATTGATCTGCTATATTTCTGCAGGGTACAGTACTGCATAATCTCTTATAAATCCAAATATAGGTATAGGCTCATGCATTAGTAATAAGGAATGTGGTGCCTGTTGTGTTCATTATGGTGGCAAATGGATCATTTATTATAAGGTATCTTAGAAAATTAAAATGTATACATATGGAATATAATTTATGAATCACATCTAATTTTATATTACATCATTGTTTTTAAATTTATCTTTGTTACTTTTAATCTTACTATGAATCTCTTTAGCCTCTGTGAATGCACTTTCTCATTAATTCATGACAAATGACTTCCTTTACCCTCAAATAAAGGAGGCTGGTTCTCTTTTCTCATAGTGTGTATCCCTGACAACATGGGTAAGGGTAGGATGCTAACAGAGTGCAATTACCCGACTAGTATCACCTTGAACACACAGCCATTCAAACTTAGCAATTGTTTCATACTGTTTGTGGATATTGCCTGAGGTATGTCATTGACATACTGTTTTTCTGCACTCACTAATTAACTCTAAATTAAGCCACATGCCATCATCTCCTAGACTCTAAAGGAAACTTATAAGAAACAGATCTGTAAAATAGTCTTTGTTACTATGTTGCTTTTATCAGATCTCTTTTAAGATAATTTTTATCAAGACTCAGAACAGGAACACTGTTGCTTCTAAAATCAGTTTGTTTCTTATATAAGAATCTGCTAATTTTTTAAATCTTATCCATACCATAATTATGCAACTAGTTAGTCCTATTTCCCATCTATATTGGTCTATATCTCAAAGCCAAACCTGCAGGTATGATAACATGATGGCATGCCTTTTTATATCCTAGTCTCATTTAATCCTCTCATCCCCTCACCCTCTGCCCATAGCATATTATGGATCAGCATCCTTAAATCAGAGAAATCATTCAGCATTTGTTTTTGGGGGATTGGCTAATTTCATTTAGTATTATTCTCCAGCTCCAGCCACTTCTCATCAAAACAGTCATGAATCTCTCAGAGCTCAATTATTAAACCTCTAATAGTTCTGTTTTCTGTAGATAAAAATTTGTTCTGATACCGAATTATTCTGTTTGATTGGTTAGCAGCTCAGTCTTATGAGCAACCTCATAAATAGACATAACAACAAATAATTGTATCTACAACAAAATAGTCTCAGATATAATAATGGAAGCCAGTGGGCAGAAAGAAAATTCACTGTGGAGCTAGAGGACTGAAAAAAATTATCTATGTGGAAATTGAAGTCATTCAGGAGGAGTTAAGATTATATTGTATACAATAGAGACAAATATTAAAATTTTATTCATAATGTAGAATGACCCAAAAATTTATTTTGCCATGGATTGGCATTAAATTAATACTGTAGTAAAGACCCTTATATAGCCACAAAAGAAAAAGCAAAAAAAGAAAAATCTTAAAGGAAACTTTTTTGGGCTTCCAATATTGGCATGGTGGCCAAATTCTGGTATCAGTGAGGACAACCTTAGTCTGGTAACACCAATTCCTTTATGTTAAATAACTGACAAAAAGGATAAGTCTTAACTCTTTGATTTAGTTCTAAACTTTATAATAACACAGAAATCTCATACTCACTGGACTCCAGTGGAGGATGGGAACTCTCAGGAATCCGGGGAATGTCACTAAAAGAAAGAGGGTATTGTAAAAATCCGATTAGGTGAACTACTCTGGCTGAGGCAATCACAGCCCATTTTATTTCTATGATGCAGAAAAAAATCCTTTTGCATCTTTAGAAATGTAGAAATGGAGAGGACTTACTATTTAGATAACTACTGATGTACATGGATGTCAAACGCCACACACACACAAAAAAAACTCCAATAAAATAAGTTTTTAGATATTTAACAGCAAAACACTTTAACATGCCAACAATCAGACTAATATTGTGGATAAAATCACCACAATATTTTTACTACCAAAACAGCAGGTTTTGGAAATAAAAAATGTTAAAGATAATATTCTACTTCCATTATAGAAAATCAAAATGACACAAATTTTACAAATCAGTAGTATGCTTTACGAACACATCTGAAAGAGTTTACTGAATGAAAGGGATGGGAATATCTCTTAATAAAATCAAATGATATGGTGAATATCATGGGCAAAGTTAATAAAATGAAAAGAATGAATCGCTTTGGAAATTAAAGATGGCTCAAGCTTGCAACAGAAAAGCCAAAAAATTATATATATATATGTGAATATCTAATGCATATGCACATATATAATATTCATGGAGATTCCTATCTCCAAACTGAAGTTAGCTAAATATATGGCTATTTGCTGTATGACTAGAAAATGACTGTAAGAATACCCATTCCTATCACACTCACAAATTACTCTGAAGAAATATATAAGATAGGCTTAGTTTAAGCCATTATTCACTGTGACCTTAAGAACCCTGGACCACCTTGTTTGCTATTATACTGTATAATATTACTTTACCTCTCCTTTTACAAAGATATTTTAATATTAATTTAAGAAGATTAACACTATAGGAAGTATTAACATGACATATTAAAGTAGACTGGAGTTAGCTAGTATCAACAGAATTAACAGCATAATATTTAAGAATTTCTAATTACTTACCTTGTGACCTAATTTGTGCTTTGATTTTCCTTACATTTTTAGGGGGCAAGGAAAATAAAAATAGTTTTCACTGTTTGATTGTTTTCCTGCCCTCTTATTTTCATATTTTTATAAGTAATGTGCATAATGACCTACAACTTTTACAAATTTTCTTTTGAAATTTTACAAATTATACTCTGTGCTGTGTATCTTGGGAAATTTATTTCTTTTGTATAGTTTTGTATAAATTTAAATAAAATAAATTATTTATATGAATTTGTAACTAAGAGACTAAAATACAAGAAACCAACTATTTATCCTGTTTATTCAAAATTCATTTAAGCACATAAAGGTAAATTATAAAAAATTCACAAACAATAATTTTTAAATAGTATGATTTCTTTGAAAAGCAGCCTCATAGCCAATTACAAAATTAGAATTTAGAACCCTAAAGCAAGGTATAGACTTTGAATTTTATTCATCATTGAAAGAAGGACAGGGAAGAAATTATTAAAAAGTTAAAGTGATTTTGAATCAAAATTTATTTAATGCTAAATACTTTAGTAACATTTTCACACATAAATTTTCCCATGATGTTTATACAGGTCTTCTTAATCAGTTCTACTCTCAAGTTATGTGGTAAAGGAGTTTAAATATCAGTTATAAGCATCAAAGTTTAAGGGTATTATATTTGGTGGACTCCCAAATGGTCAATACCTCAAGATGGCTAATGTCTCATAAGCTGTGCCAATCATTCCTGAAATCATTATGTACATAAATTATGAATAAATATTTGCATTTTGAATTTAATTATAGTTGCTGAACAGAACTACATTAAACCCCATGGTTAAAATATCTCTAGAATTATTCTAATAATACAATCACTGGAAAGTTGATGCCAGCTTTGATTCTTTTTCAAACATAATCTTTGTATTCTATATTTTTTTGATTTCCATAATCCATAATAGTTTAGAGTTTGGCTATGTAGACAGATGATCATTGCTTTAAGTAGTTTTCATAGAAAAATAAAAATAGTATTCCAGTCTACTTTAATTGTCTGTTGGTTTCTTAAATCACCATAATCAATGATATTTTTGCTTATTACTTTTAAACCATTTATATATATATTTGAAAGTATTTGAAAATGTGTGCAGAGCTTGATTTTAAATTTTATTTTTATATAACTTCTGATTCATTTTCCAATTTACTTACCTCTTTTCCAGTCTCATATTTACCTCAGCAATAGAACATATGTCATGTAAAACTATCATAAATCATAGAGTTATTTTAAACATCTACACGGAACTGTACTTTTGCAAAGGTCTTCAATGTCTACTAATGACTTAAAACTGGTTAAAAGTTTGCCTTTATTTTAGAGTTTTATATATATTGATGTTCTTTGGTATATGATTATACATTTTCATTCCTTTGAAATTAGGATTATTATATTTTCTTGTATGTTTTGCATTGACATATATTCATGAGGACAACAAAAATTAAGGTTAGCAGTCTTCCAACATAAAAAGTCTGAATTAATGGCTCTATAATATCTTGGAGAATAGGAAAAAAAGAATTATTTCCAAGAATACATTCAAACATTAAGCCAACTATGATGAGATGGTACAAAATGCTTCCTAAAAATTATAGACTTGCAAAATGAATATTTATTCTGGAATTTGCAGTTTTGCTAGAAAAAGCTAACAATAGGGGAAATATAGAGATATAGAAAGTATTCTATTTGTTATAAATAATTAAATTATGTTTAAAATTAAGGTTTTAAAAATGATACCGATTACTATGATTAATTATTATAAGTCAAATATCAAAATATTTCCTTGATTTTAATTGGGAACCACCCAATTGGTAAAGATATAGAAAAAATATTTTGTTCTTTGTAGAATAGCAAAAATCTCATGAAGACATATAAAATCATTAATATTTTAAATATCACAAGATGAGTTTGCTACTAATTCCTTTTAAAGAAAATACTACTCCTTAAATTAGAATTTCTGAAAATAAGTTCTGCTACTAAAAAAAAAATCACTTTTTATTTCAATTTTGAAAAATACATATTGATACTTTTGATATTACAATTGTTAGATTATGGAGCTTCTAAAATGTAGTAAAAATATTCAGTAGTCCAGTTTTTAAAAATTGAGAAATTTTAAAAATCTAAAATGTATGCCCATAATTGATGAAAAAACTATCCATGTTAACATGTACTGTATGAATGTATAAACTTCTTTTTAAAACCCTACTAATACATGTAATTTACTAAACTTAAGAAGCAAGTTTTTTTTAGCCTTACCCAATAGGCCTTGAAACAATAATTTCAACTTGAGGTTCTGATTTTGATTCTAAAATAATGTTGTAAACTTCTTCATTTGTAGCTCCCGGCAGGGGTTTACCATTCCATTCTAGAACTTCATCCCCTTGAATTTAAAAAAAAGGGTATTTTTTTACCTTATATATTCTGTTTTATTTTTCTTATCTTTTCTCTTTTTTTAACAAAGAAATGCAAAACATATACAAATAATTTAATTTCCTAGGCTCTGCTCTTGAAAGCAAATTGACTGCCATATAATGTGAATTAAAGGTTTTTTTGAACACCTTTATTGTTTTCATGTTTTCCTTTTTTCTCCCAAAATATTACTGGTCATTGAAAACAGTACAATATAAAACTGCCTTTATCTTTTGAGATATACCAGAAATAATATAAAAATAATCTCATGCTATGGGATGGAATTAGCACAGCCTATTTTGGAAACATTAGAAAATAATAATTAGCAGCATGCCCTCCATATAATAAATGTAAGCAACTCTATGTATGATTCTTATTAAACTGCATAAATATTCTTTTATTTTGGTAAAAATAGCGATTAACATTTGTTAGCATGAATTTTTCAGTTATAAATCACACTTCATTGTCTTCACCAGATGCACAACAGAATAAAAATGCATGAAAGGATTTGAATTCACACCCACAGGGTAACACAGGTAGCTATGGCAAAGTTACGAAGCAAGCAGATGTAAAACTTGCATGACAGTTAACCCACTTCCAGATGCTCAAAACATGTACATTATATACATGATATATAGTGAATGTCAAAGTACAAATATAAAAATATTTTTAAAAATAAAAAATATAAATTACTACTTAGTTTGTTAAATAGTTCAAAATTCATTAAGAAATATAGTATGATGCTGCATTAAAAAATGGAAGTTAATGACGAATAGTTATTACTTTGAGTAGAGTTTTCACCATAAATCATTTGGAAACAAAGATTTATTCTCATAAATATTTAGCATATATTTAGTTCCCAGATAGTTCTAGACCCCTTCAATTGACAATAGAAGGCTGAGTTGAATGAGACAGTAAAACGACCAAGCAGTGAGGATAATGGGCCCCATTCAACCACACCAAAATGAGTTTTTCTGCTATCAGGCCCCCTCCAGCATGGCAGGAGTTCTATCTCTTCTTGCTTAAATAAATCCTACTCAGTTTACTCTTCCCTTCCTGCTCTGTTTACTTTTTCCTTCCATGATCATCCATAAATTTTATTCTTCAAAATTAGTGAGACAAGAACCCAGAGGAAATTGGCAAAGAGGGGAGTCTAGTCTCATCTCAAAACTCTGGTTTCACAGCTGAACTACTACAGCCCTCGGTGGCATGTGGAGGCATCTGAATGTTTGGATGCTTATTTTGTTGTTCTCAGTATCTAGAACATATTAGGGGCTAAGTAACCATGTGCTGAACTAAGGAATCAATATTGTTACCAATTTTAAAACTAGGACTAAACATGAAATCTTTTACTTTTGGTTAGGTCATTTTTTACAACAATAAAAAATGTTTTACTAGGACTATTTTTAAAGTAACTATTTTTTTTCTTTCAGGTGTTTTGATTACTTGAAAGTAAAAAGTAAATGTTGAAAAAGCACATCATGTGCTGTTTTGATTTGGTAAACAGTATTGTTATTGACAATATTCAAATAATTTCTAATAATTTTCTCTAAGCAGTTACCTAGAAAAAAAAGTTTTTCAAATAGTCAACGAATCTACTTCATTATTTTAAAAAGGAAAAAAAATAATTACAGATTATAGCATATCAGGAGTTTTATCAAATTTTTTTGACCAAGGAAAGGAAATTTATATCATGACTCAGTACACATATATAACAATAATATGTATACATGTATGCATATGTACATACACATACATTTACATGCTAGAAAGTAGTTTACAGAACAATACTTACCCTGATAGTTCCCATTATGTTTTAAATTTTTAAAAATATTATGTATTTCAATTTTTTAAAAAATAATGAATATAAACAATTAAATTAATTATGCTATCCAATAATGAGTTGCAATCAATATTTTACAAAATACTGTATTATAAAATCCTCCTGTTTATAGACAGCAACCTGGAAGCACAGCTTTTAATATCAAATTAAATTAATACATGTGATTAGTTTTTACTTATAAATCAACAACTCCTAAACCAGAAAGTGGCTTTTTTACCATTACTTATATATGAATAATCTTTTCAGGCAGGGATATAGACAGTGAGGGTACAAACAGAATATTGACCCTTTCTCTGTCTTTGTATTTGGTGGTAGAGAAATAATATGTAAGCAAGTAACTTTAATAAAATTTGTCTTATGCAAGGATAGCAGTTCATTCAAGAAACAGAGATAGAGACAGGTGGCACCAGAGAAGTAGTGATTAAGTTATTGCTTCAAGTGAGTATCAGGACTCTTTTCAATTATGACAACTTGAGATGAGTTTTGAAGAATGCAAAAGACTTCATCAGCAGAGCAATAGAGCAATCAGGTAGACAAGAGGCACTGATCACATCTTATATATGGGTAATAACAGCTTGCCAGGAAGACTGACATAACTGGGAGTGGAAAGTGTTAGCAGGAGATAGTCACCAAGCTTTGACTTGAACAAAGAATGACCAAGAGACATGAAGAATCTTAATAAGCAGTGCCTCTATGTTTTAGATGGTTAGGCCAAATAGCAATGAAGTGCATGAATGAACTTGAAGGAGAGCAGGGCTGCAGAAAGTTCTGGCAAGATTATAGCAAGATTCCAAATGCCAGAGGTGAAATAAATGGAAAAAAATAGTGTTTTCGTTTTTTATAGGCCAGCAATTTTTATATGCAAACAAAAGAAAAATCAATCCTATATTAAAATGTAAGTCAGACTATATGATCAAGTCTATTAAAAAGCTTTAGTTGCTTCAAATACATAAACTGCTGTAAGTAAAATGTACACTGATGTGTTTTATAGTTATCTTAATTGAGCTTTTAACTTCTCAGCCCATGGGTGTTAAATAAATGAAATTAATCACTAAGAGGTATATTATACAGAACAACTCCTGAATTGACTTCTTCCAAGTAATCATCTACTAAAACACAAGTACAAAATCAAAAGATATTATGCTTATAATCTGATCTACAAATGCAGTTTTCTGTAGTTAAAGTTATGTTATATTATCCACCACAGATTTTCATACTTTTTTGGAGTATATTTTGAGTTTTGTACAACAATTCAGTTTACTAAGATAGTCATCCCTAATTGACTTACTTTCTTATTAAATCAATGACTAGTCTTTGATTAGAAACAATGGTACACGGTACTGCTACACATCTTCAAAGTCATATAGTAAATGGAAAAAAACTCAATTTGGATTTTCTCCTTATATAATACCTAATATAGAAGGTCCCTATCAAAGAAAAAACAAAACTTGAAATGATTTTGAACCGATTTCTGTAATCATATCAAGAAGTCTTTAAGACTCCTAGAATATTTTTCTGAAGTTATCAAGATAGAAAATACAGGCTGGAAATGTTCTCAATGTATTATAGGTTGTTAATAATCAACTCTGAACTGAAGTCAAAGAAGAGGGTTAATGTGATTTTAACTAAAATAAGCAGAAAATAATTTACCAAAAATATATTTTAAAAGTGTTGCTACTGGATATATAGCACATTTGAATATATTATATGATTTTATTGTGCCATGTTAAAGTTATAGAGCAATACATATTTCTGAATACTAAATAGTGATTCTTTTGCATGAGTACAATATGTCTCATTTTAATTAAGAATATTTTATTATGTAATATGCATCATAAATGTGACTATGTCTATGTTTTATGAAAAACACTGTTCCTAAATAATTGTTTGGGGATTCTGTGAAAAGTTTTAGTAATTACTGTAAATAATGAGGTGGAATTTGTTTTAAAAAGCTAAACTGTTTTAGACTTGAAGTCTGGTAACAATACTATAAAGTCATCTACAAAAATAATCCTTCAGCATTTTGCATCTCTGTGTTTTACATAAATAAAAATATTCCTAATCAATCTCTACAGATTGCTACTTATGTATAGTTCCTTATGAAAATCACATTCCTGTCTCTATTAGAAAAAAAGCTTTATATATGCATTAAAATTAATTAGTAGTGTAAACGTAATATGTAAATAAATCATCCCAAATTGAAATCTACCAATCCATGCATTGATAGCATGTTTGAATGTAAAAAAGAAGCTTTACCTGCTCTCAGGTGTCCAACTACATCTGCCAGGCTACCCTTCTTTACTTTGGTGATGAAAGCACCAAGACGTCCTAAGTCAGTCATTTTTCCTCCAACAACCTGGATGATTACAAAGTTATAAGTTCTTAAGATTCATATGAAATACAACTTTATTAATTTGAGAAAGTATTTTATAATGTTTTACAATTAAGTGTGAGAACATTAGTGAAGTACAATATCTTTTTAAATAAAGAAACTAATATTGAAAAGAAGATATTTCATTATATTTGTGATGACCATGTATTCTAAGGAAATTTGTTTACTGATTTCTTACACTAACCTAACAATAACAAGACACCAAAAATAATGTATGCATTTGGAAGACAGGTGCCACGTCTCTCTGACTTACATCAAACAGCAAGTGTTTAACATTGTTTAGGATTTTTTAAAATCTTAATCTTACCACTTGAATCATTATTTCTATGTGAAGATAATACCCCATTGTCAAATCAGATTTCAGTCTCCTTTGTGTATCTGTGGTTTAATATAGTAGGCCCACAACCATAAAGACTAGGAATTCGTACCAAGATCAGGCTACATTTTGGAAGTAATTTACCACTGTGCAAAGTGTACAGTCTAAATGCATCTGACCATGAGCTGACCTTCTCATCTGAAACAGATATTTGAGGTTACCTGACCTTCAAAGTCTGAGCTATATCACTATTGAATACTTTAATGTGGCTTTTCTGCTACATCTAAAATATATGTGAGAAACTCTAGGTTTAATTTTTCCCAACGCAGGGGCCTCAAATACACAATTAAAAGTGCACTTTTTTTTTTTTGACTAGCAAATTTACTAGATATTTGTCATTCAAGTTTTCATCTGCTTTGTGACAAATACACCTTGAGGATCACTTTTCTAATACTTTTACTATGAAGTGGTACTACCTCAGCCCTATTTAAGTAGTATTTTTACTTAATGTCAAATCCTTATCCAACTAATGGAAACTTGTATATAAAAGGGTTGCTTGAAAATAAGAACACAGTTGTGTTAATAACCCACCATTTTACACTTGATACATCTGTGTCTGCTAAAACAGCCTTCTCATTTTTCTGCTTGTTTGTTCAGTGTGAATTAAAATTAGATTTTGAAAATAAGAAAAGTAGGTATTACCAAAGATTGAAGTTGATCCACAGTTCTTATGAACATACCCATTAATAGAGGTAATAGAGGTGATCAGAATTATTTCACAGCAAGAGAAATTAATGCTAATAATATCATTTGAGTACATGAACTTTCTTTCTTGTTTTTCAGGGTTGGGGGATCATGCATGCCAGGCAAATGCTATATCACTGAGCTCACTGCCAGTTGTATTAATGTACAACCTCTTGACAAATAATAGTTTTAAAGTTACATTTTTGAATATTTATTTCTTTAAGTAACTGAAAGCAAAACCATATAATGCATATACATAAGCACACATATAATACATATGTGTGATTGATACCTATGCAAATGTGTGCATAGACTTTTCTAGAAAACAATAATCTTTTGTAATCTATCAGATTCTTATATCTGTTAGAGGACTTTTTAATTGTTTTATTTATTTTTTTACATGAGCTCTCTTATTATGATTATTATTATTTTTGCCTTACAATTCTTAATACACCTTTACACCACAATTTATCACATTTCTGAATACAAGATATGTTGACACCAAATTGACATCTTCATACATGTATTTTGTATAACCATGAGGGTCTCCTTCCACCATCCATGCATGGATAGAGGACATTTTTAAAAGATATATTTTCTTCTTTTAGTATTATCATAAATATTACTATTATTAGAAAATAATTTCCTTGTTGAAGTTTTATATTGCTACTTAACATATAATAATGGTCCACATTTTATCTAAGTTTACTGCCTTCCATTAAAATCTTTTTAATGTAAAATTTATCCTTAAAAACCAGAGACAAATAGTTTTCCTATGCTCTATTGCATTTTTAATACATTTGTATTATATTAACAAAAATGATTAAAACTACTAACCTAGGAAAACTATTACACATAAGACAAGCTATGCTGGGCATAGTGATGCTTGCCTGTAATCCCAGCTACTTGGGAGGCTGAGGCAAGGGGATCACAAGTTTGAGGCCAGCCTCAGCAACTTAGCAAGACCCTGAGCAACTTATTGAGACCTTGTCTCAAAATAAAAATTAAAAGGATTGAGGATATAGCTCATTAGTGAGGCAAAACTAAGTCCAATTCTCAATACAAAAAAAATAAAAAAATAAAAAAATCATTGTCAGAAATTTTGCTGATTGCAGTCTGTACTGTAATTCACCCTTTAAGAAATATTCTAAACCAACATACTTACTTTCAGACCCAGTAATGCACCCGATTCTTTGGGCATGGTTGTTCTTTTGTTAAGAATAACACGTCCAATTAATCGGTCCCCCTCTTTGGATGGCTGCCACGTTACAGGATGCTGTCAAATGCAGAATTTAAAAAGTAAACAACTTTTTTTTTCTATAGACACATGTTACCATGATGTGATTTCCTCAGTTAAAAGATACCCTAGAGGGAATTCTTTATTCTTACGGACTTCATCCTTGGCTTACAATATTTTTCATTTAGACTTACTTTTTATTTACAAAAGACACTTATACTCAATGATTCTGCAAGTACTTAGCAACTAAATATACCTCTTAATCGAAATTTAAAGGCAATTAATTTATTTTAAAATATGTCTGCTTAAATGAAGAAAATTGTTTTTTGTTATTAATGCTGATACTATCCTTAATCATATACAGTGTCCATTCTTAAATCATTACAATGGTTCATCTTATAAATTTAACTTCACAATGGTGCAAAAGTTTCTACATGTTTGGTAGAAACTATACTTTGAATTTTGATTTTTTTTTTTTTTTAGGATTAGTGATATAATATTGTCCTCTGTTGAGATGATAAGCAAGAGCAGTGAGCTTAGCTCTCAGGCAGCCATAGGATCACAAGGGTAAACAACTAATACTCTATAATGTACTGTTGCTAAAGGAAGATATATGGTGGTAGTCATGATTTAATTTTTTTTTACTTAATTTACAATTTGCTATAATTATTCAGTGTCAACTAATTTTTTCTTCAAAACTGCAATGCCAAATGAAATTAACATTTGCTATCATAGAACATATAATGGTGCAGGACTCATTTTCACCAGTATATATGAGACCATGGACAAAGTATAAATAGTCCTTGAATTGCAAACACTCAATTACCAGAAAACTTACCGAACTAATAGGTGATGTTTCCCGGCTGTGCCACGTGGCAGGATCCAACCAGTAATAATCCAAGTCACCTGCACAGCAGGTAAAAAACAAAAGTGTGATAGTGTTAAAGTGGAGAATGCTAAGTATTACCTCTTCAATCTATAAAGTGTTAAGAATATTGTAATCTTGAGTTTACACATCCCATAATGATACATGTGTTGTGAAAAGTTGGGACTTGAGTCACTGGAATAAATATGTTCTACAAACATACTTCCTGAAATAGAAGGGCTACTCCTTCCCCCCACCCCCACTGCCCCCAAATAAGCCTAGTAACATTGACACATAAACATACAGGAAAGAACAGGGTTAATGTGCTTTTCCAACACTCAAAACTTTCCATTCCAAGTCACATCCTGCCATCTAGTGGTGATGCTTAAAATTATATTTATTGAACTGAAAGTATTAAAATTTGTCTCCCATTCTACACTTCTGAACTATAACATATTTTTCAAAAAATAATTCTCTTATCCCTACCTTTCCTCATATACTGAAAAATATGACATATGCTTATTAGTTATTATTAAATGTCAAGAAAAACTGTAAAAGAATGCAAATGACACAGTACCCACCAATTTTAATAAAACCACAAAGTAAGCATTTGAGAGAAAAATTAAGAGGCCATGTTTTCAATATTTGAATGAAACAAAAGGCAATAAAAAAGTGGGCCACCTATATGAGAACATGTATTAGGAAATCAGGGGAATAAATGAACTTTTATATTTTAAGTATCAGATTAATTCAATAAAATTTTTCTTTCCATGGGTCTCCAAAGAAACCAGTAAGTCAGCTGACACTGAGATACAAAGCTAGCTAACTTGGGGAAATATGACTTAACAAGACTCTACAGGCCATAAGTAAATAATTTTTCATAGATGATAGGCAATGAAAGGTACACCATGCAAAAGGAAATACATTTTTTAGGTGTATAAAATCTACAGGCAAAAAAAAATCCATACTCTTCAATTTATTAGTAGTTGCTTTTCTTTTCCTTTTATAAATCTTAGAAAGGCTGAAGGTAAATGTTATATATACTAAATACTAAAATATTACACCCAATATTCAT
The DNA here is from genome assembly GCF_001458135.2 of Marmota marmota marmota. Taxonomy (NCBI): domain Eukaryota; kingdom Metazoa; phylum Chordata; class Mammalia; order Rodentia; family Sciuridae; genus Marmota; species Marmota marmota. The sequence continues at coordinate 33,784,478 of NW_025999982.1, read as the reverse complement.
GTGAATAATAGTAGTATACTCTATGCAGGGGTTAGCATTTGAAATTGCACTAAAAATTATTCTATTAAAAATTATTTCATATGGAATCTGTATCTTTCTCAAATTCACATCCTTAATATGTATACATGGCTTAATATCAGAGAGTACTTTTACTGGACCACTTCAGTTAATGGAATGTAAGGAAGATGCAAAAGGAAGATTTTTCTCCTTGGTATTTATTTGCTGCTTGTAAAACTTAATGCAATTATTCTTAAAGTAGTTTTTTCGTTAGTTCATCTCAAAAAAACTACAGTGTTAAAACTGAAATTCTATGAATACAAATATTACTGTTCAAAGGGTAATTATTGCAATTTGAACAAGTTTCTCCCTAAAATTTCACATACTTAGTAAAAAGGCCTGATGATATCTTAAATGCTGATTCATTTCTAAACAGTGATAAAGTAATTGAGCCACTGAGACGTTGGTGGGAAGGTGATTCAATTTCGCTGAAGAAAAAAAATACTAATGAAATTGAAAGGTGCTTTAAGAAGTCTTTGAAGCTAAAATAATAACAAAAATCACCCTATTTTTTTCAAGCAAACAATAGTTCATCATATTCCTCAATAATTTTTCTTAAGCTTTAAAAACTACACTTCTCGGGATCATGCCCCCATGCCTTATATGGTGATTCAGCTCTGTTTTATTCACATTGTACTAAATATATACAAACAAATATTTGCTGTGTAAAAAGTGTTCTTCATAGGCAAAGAACCAAAAGCTGATGTTTCTGGTAAAATTCAGCCATGCTATTTTGCACACCTTATTATGAAAGCACAGATACTATTATCATCTATGAGCTTTTCAGGGGAATCACCTTGAATGAAGAGTCTCATCAAATTGGTTAGAAGGAAGGAAGGAAGGAAGAAAGGAAGGAAGAAAGGAAGGAAGGAAGGAAAGGAGGGAGGGAAGGAAGGAGGGAGGGACAGACATATGAGTATATCTACATACAAGTATCTATACAGTTTGCCAGGAGATTCTAATCTGTATCCAGCACTAGAACTTACACTATTCTGTAATATGAATGCTACAGAGTTTGCAGCTATTTATTTATTTTTTGCCTATTTTGGCCATATATAATAGTGTAAACATCAATTAAATATTGCTAACAAATGTAAATGTATAAAGTTCAATGTGAGACAAGAAAAAAAAAAAGAATAGCGTTACCTTAGATTGGTAGAGAGAAGTGATGGGAGGGGAGGGGAGGGTTGGGGGGATAGGAAGAATAGTAGAATAAAATAGACATTATTATTACTGTGTGTATATATATGACTGCATGACCAATATGATTCTGCAACCTGTACACTCAGAAAAATGAGAAATTATATCCCATCTGATTCAAATATATCCCATCTGATTCAAATTATATCCCATCTGATATGTCAAGGTCATTGTACTGTTATGTGTAACTAATTAAAATAAATTAAAAAAATTTTAAAAAATAAAGTTCAATTTTTAGTATACAATTTATACCTCTTAATATTGTTATATTTTTATTAATTTTATCACTAATTAAATAATATTGTTTTAAAAATCTTACAAAAATTAAATGTTACATACTAAAATCTAAATATGTTGTTTTATATTATATTTGTTTCTTCTAACCATATAATTACTGTTTGAAAGACACTGAACTTTTAATTTCTCTAATTTGTCTTCACAATTTACATTTTCCTATTATTAATGGTATAAGCAGCACATAACAAAACTTTCTCCTAAAATATTCATAATCAAATATTTCATTAATACAAACCATTTCCTTGATTATTTTTCTAATAGATGATTAATGATATTGACTTCTAGTTGGCATAACTTCAAAATGATAAATTCATGGTATTTGCTTATGGAATCAATACAAAAACATCTTGGCTCTAATATTCAATATAATTCTAAAGAAACTAATTTGCTATTATCATTATTCCAGAATCAGGAAGCATCTAAGTAGGTTGTGTCTACTGAAATAGTTCAATTTTATAATTAGCCATGTTCAAAGAAGCATTATAATTTTGAGCTTATTTTTGTGAGGAATTTTAAAACAGTTTTGCTCCCAGCCCCTATATAAAAAGCAGGCTAATTAAATCTGGTTAGCATAGATCTTTCATTCCACAAATTTCAATGCATTTTCAATGCACAAATCTATTTCAATGCAAAAGTAAAATAAATCACTTGTCAGCTAATGCACACAAGTGTTCTGTAAAGAGAACTATTTTTTCCTAAACCCAGGTCACTATGATTAGACTGTTTAACAATGCATAAACATGGATCTTTATGATTTAAAATTTATATGTTTTGGTATCTTGTGTCAAAGCACAGTGAATTTCAATATGACCAACTGAACCAAAATATCTTCCAAACAACACAGGTGCTTGGTGGAACATATATGTTAAAACTGTATGCAAACCATGACTCTAATTTCACATATTAAATACTTAAAAATTTACCTGACATATATACTTTCTCAAGTGAAGCATATACTTAATGTACATATAGCAAAGGAAAAGTTACTATACCAAATTAGCACACCGCTTAAAGTATTAGAAAAGTCAATCTTCTGGCCCGTCTCCAGAAGAAATATGCAGCATATTTTTAACATCATTATAATGATAAAAACCAGAATGCATATCTATTCTAATATTCATTCAGTAACCCATCTAATTCCTAATTTATAACCATAATTGAGTTCCTGGTCATCTAAAAATAAATTGTTCTTCCTACAAAAAATGGGTTGTTGTCATTAAAAAAAAAAAAAAGAAAGTATATTTTACAGACCAAAAATCAGAACTACACTTACCATTTATTTCCTAAACCTATTAAAAATTTTTCCTTTTACTTATTTTTTAGTCCTTTATCAAAGGATATGTGTTGGGATTAAGTACAATTAGATGAATACTACACTAACTTTAATATAGAACAGTACATACAAAAATAAAAATACAGAACGAAAATATGGTTATTGAATGTTTGCATGTAATGCATAAAAAGTTATCTTAGGTTTTGAAGTTTGATCAGGTATTTTCAACACCAAGTCCCATGGCCAGCAGATGTGATTAAATAACATTTATCTATATTGCAATAAGTATGTGTATGTAAATTAATCTGAATAATTGACAAGAACATTTATTTCAGTAACAGTAATTTCACAGACATGAATTAAACTAAGAAATGAGTTAAAATCTTAACTCTGGATTAATATATGAAAATATCACATGAAATGATGTCCTCATTTCTTAAAAGTCTGATTAAAATACTTCCATGACTGCAAAAGGAAAGTGTCCTCGTAATCTACAATAGCAGAGTTAACTTTGGAATAAATCACCAATAATTTACTCATAGCAAAGTTCCATAAAGTCTAATTTTCACTTGAGTTAACAGAGGAAAGAAACAAATATTATCTTACAGTACTTGATTTCTAAGCATTAAAATGAAATGGGAAGAGATAAAGTTAAATTTAAGCATTAGTCAATCTATGAAATATTAAAAGCATATTCACAAGTAAATGCTATGAATATCATTGCAAAATCAGTACATTGTCTTTCATTATTAAATTATTATCTCTCATGATTGACTGTCATTCTAAGTTCCTAGTATACTAAACATATTAGTCCTTAAATATTTTTATGGTAATATCATTGAAAGTCCATGCCAACTTTCACTCCCTAAACATATTTGAGGGCAAAACACTGTATACAATTAGGTAACAGAGATTTGCCTGACTCAAGCTCAACCTCTTTAACAATTTAAAATGCAATTTTTTAAAAAAAGAGTCCTTCCTTGGAAGAATTGCATTATCTGCAGCCATTAAGGATTCATTAGAGCATTTGTTCTCTAAATTTATGTTAGAAATTTCACTTTACATGACAGCTATGCTCAACACTAAAGGTGAATATCACTAATCATCAGAGAAACACAAATCAAAATTTCTATCACCTGTTAGAATACTTATAATAAGAAAAAAGGAGGTAAGTATTGGTGAAGATGTGGAGAAACTGGAAACTTTGAATACTGTTAATGGGAACATCAATTAATAATATCACTATAGAAAACAGTATGAAGGTTACTCGAAAATTTTAAAAAAATAGAACTATTGTATGATCTAGCAACACTATTGCTGGGTAGAAACTGAAATCAGAATCCAAAAGAAATATCTGCACTCCCATATTCACTGAAATACTGGTCACTATAATCTAGATGTGGAAAAATCCTAAATGCCCACTGACAGGGTGAATGAATAAAGAAAAGGTAGTACACATACACATGAAAATATTACCCTTTAAAAAGAACCAAATCTTGCCATTTGAAACAAAATGGGAGAACCCCAAAAGACTTTAAGCAAAGTGAAACAAGACAGACATAGAAAGACAGATATTGCATCATAACATCTACAGAGGAATCTATCAAAGTCAAACTTACAAAGAATGATTTCATGGCTTGGAGGAGAGAGATATGGAGATATAATGTCAAAGGGTATAAGTTTTCAGTTACATAAGATAAATAACTTCTAGTAATCTATAAGAGTTTAATATCTGCAGTTAATGATACTGTATTACATACTTAAAATTTTGCTAAAAGGGTAGGTACTAAGTGTTCTTATGACAAAAATAAAGTATTGATAATAAGTAAAGACTACAGTGATAGCAGATGATAGACATATTTATGGAATACATTGTAGTGATGATTTCATGGATATATATCCAAACTCCTTAAGTTGCATATTACAGATGTTTTTGTATACCAATTATACATAAATAAAGTGGTTTATAAAAATATTTATTTATTAGTTATAGGTGGACACAATATCTTTATTTTCTTTTTTTTAATGTAGTACTAAGGATCAAATCCAGTTTCTCACGAATGCAAGGTGATTGCCCTAACTCTGAGCCACAACCCCAGCCCATAAAATGGTTTTTCAAAAAAGGAAATTTTACTTTTAAAATTCCTTGCTTAGTAGTGCTGTATTTTTATCAACAAAACCCACAACATCATTATTTCTGTTTGGTATATGAATTATGTAAATTTGATGATTCAATTAAATCAAAACATTTATTTATTAAATTGATTCAAATAAATATATCATGTACTATTTATTACATTAATAAAATGACAAAATGTTTGTATTCAGAAATTATTTGTACTCAAAAGAGTCCCCAGAGCTGAACAACCTCTAGAGAATGATTAAATATTTACTTGAATGTCCATGGTGCTATCTCTGTTTTATAATTTTAGAGCACAGGAAAAAAGGCACAGTTGCTGGTCCAGGAAAGAAGAATTTAATTAACATCTTTGACAGATGTGGCACTTTCCTGATTATATGTATTTGGTGAATTTGAGAGCTAATTTTTGGGATGCTAAACTACCACCATAACATTCTACAAAGCAGTTATATGGAATTCTGAATCCAAACTCCAACTGAACTGTGTCATTCAGATAATCCCTCAACTCCGGAGATACCTACAATATTATGCTATTGTTCTTTTCAAGAATAGAGTGAGATTATGAATGTGAAATTGCTTTATAAACTATAAAATACCCACAGAAATCCAAAATTTCATTAGAGTATAAAAATATGTAAGAAATATTATTTCTAATTATTATGCCAAGAAGCACTTCTTTCAATTTTATTGGCATACAAACATAACAAAGATTCATTTTTCCTCCACAATTAAAAACCTTGAATTGCCACAGAATCTGTCTTAATTTCTCTATTAACACTATATCTTATGTTTATAATTGCTATTTCTTAGAAGCTATTATATATTAAAGAACATTGTATTTGAAGTTGGAGACTTATGACTCTAAAAACTATTAGGTACAATATCTATGATCTCTCTACATCTCTGTAAACACTGTCCTCTTTTACAAAAGGGGAATAGACAGTTGTGTTGTCACACATCTGTAATCCCAGTTACTTGGGAGGCTGAAGCCGGAGAATCACAAGTTCAAGGCCAGCCCCATCAACTTAGCAATACCCTGTCTCAAAATAAAAAGTAAAAATGTCTGAGGATGTAGCTCAGTGGTAGAGCAACCCTGGGTACAATCCCCAGTAAAATTATATAAATAAATAAGACAAAAGGGAATAATGCCACTTTCCTCATTGAAGTTGCATGGAGATCAAATAAATGAGATATGCCAGTTTTGTGACCTTTATGAAACTTTAAAAATAAAGTTTAACACATAATGAATGATACAATACAGATTAATATAAAAATCAAGTGCTAGAGGGTTGGGGTTGTGGCTTAGTGGTAGAGCGCCTAGGACAGGTGAGGCCCTGGGTTCTATCCTCAGCACCACATAAAAACAAATAAACAACAAAAAATAAATAAAGGTTAAACTCTTTAAAAAATTTTTTTAGAAAAAAATCAAGTGCTAGAGATCAAATTTATACTTAAATAGCTCTAATAAGTAAACTCTTTACAAAATAAAATTTTAAATATCTTATAAAAGTGTTAAAGTCTGTGAAAAAATTATATCTGGGTGGGATTAATCAAGATATCCTTGATAACATTTCACTAGCTTACATTATATCTTCAAAAATTGCCAAATATATTTTTAATATTTACATTCCAATAGGGTATAGGATTACTAATGTCCTGACATTTATGTTTTTTTTAGTTTCTATTCATAACAATATTATGAAAGCAATTATAGGATTGAATGTTAAGAAAACAACCACTGTAAATTTAAAAATGTAACAGGGTCACTCTTTATGGGTGTTTGAGAAATCACAGGAAACTTTGTGGGTTTACATTACAGAAACAGGCATTGCAAATAAAATGTATTTGAGCTAATGAATATTAGTCAACAATTTAATTTTTCCTATTTTGAAAGTGATATAAGTTTACATAAATTTAGATCTTTGAGATTTCAAGAAGCTTCATGGTCCAAACACATTCCCAAAACACCATTATGGGCAAAAGTATCCTTTTACCTCTGCACTGCCCTGATATGGATCCCAGAGAGAGTTGGTAAATTAAAATTCCCAAGAGCTTTGAACAACAAAATACATGCACATACAGGTGCTGGCACACATATGTGTGCAGACACAACTGTGCTTTAGGATCATAAAATAAGATGTTCATAGTTTTCAGAAAATCTAGAATGCACTACATGACATTAATTAAATGGTGAAAAAACATTGTCTGATTAAAAGTCTCCAAGGTCATTGATTATATAACTTTTCCACACATAATAGAAAAGAATAAATTTCATGTGTAATTATGGCCTGAGGCCCAATGACTAAGAGATTTATTCCCCAGAATTTAAGTACAGAATAGTAAGGTGCCTTGGATTACAAATCACAGAACTGACAATCTTAGGGAAACTTTTTTTTCCAACACAATGACTCTTCATGAATAAGAATTTGGGAAGTGATGTACACAGGAGGGAAATATTTTACTGCAACTTTCCAACTGACCAGGCTTCCACATTGACACTGAGTATTCCATTCACGTGGGAGAACAGGTTGTCACGTGCAAAGCCTCGGAATAACCAGCCAGGAAACCCTGTGGAAAAAATTGGGGTTTATTTGTTTTCATTGTTTGGGGACTGGATGTTAACCACAGGTTTAAGAAATTGTAGTGCCAGGCATATTTGCCTCAAAGACATTATGAGAACGCATTCTAGAAGAAGTATCTCTGAATATGAAAAAATGCTAGTCTTTATCCAGATCCAGGCAACTTTAGCAAAACAGTATTAATTTGAAATAATATTCTGAATGCCAAATCAATTTGCACCTGCCTCTGCATCCCAAAGTCATGGAAATGAAATATATGGAGATCAAACATGATCATGGTTTGTGATATAATAATATTGAAATGATAATGAAGATGAACTGTAAGGTTATAGAAGACAAAATGTAAGTACTTATAAGGTATTGCTACCGCTTATTACCTTTATTTATATTATTAAGGCATAAAAAGTATAAAAGTGAGTTTATATTAGTAAACATTTTTAGTACTATGAACAGATGTCTTAAAACCAGAGCTCCCTCAAAGCAAGTTATTATAAATATTTTTTTGCCTTTTTAATTTTATTATGTTTTATCTTATTTTTTTTGTTTTTGGCTTGTTTTCCTTCACTTTTACTTGGCCTATGTGAACAGACAATTTAGGTATATATTTATTGGGGTATAAAAGAACTTTCCCTTTGTGTTGGAAATTCCTTAACTGGCAGTGCGAAATCACTAGGTATAAAAGTCTGGAGAACATTTTATTTTATGCTTCATCATTGTTCTTAAGAAAAATGCCTAAGTGTTCATATTCATAAAACTTCAGAATTATTGCCACAGGAAACCAGGTTGCAAAACACTGCAAGGTCACTGGTCTGAACCTCTGCTGCAGTGCAAAGGCAGTCAAGCCTGATGAAGGCATGTCCTTGCAACTGTACTCTGATCTTCATGACAAAAGTAAATAATTTAAGTCAAAGCACAAAACCAATGGTAGTTAAGAACAATATTTACAAATGCATACAGATAGCATGTACATTTTATATTACAAAACTATCTAAGTTGATCTTGGTCTTTGAGGCCTCTCCCCTTGAGGCTTCCACACTTCTTTTCACTGCATTGCCCTTCACCGTTACATCAAGGTATTTGCCTACATGGACCATGTTGATAATGTTGCTCAAATTATGTGGATCATGCTGCAGCCACTGATAATCTTATTTATGGTGTCAGTATCTGAAACAATTAGTGGGCACTCAAACAACTGGTGTACTTTTGTAATGGATGTTGTACATTTTTTAATCAATGGCACTTTTTTCAAAGCATGTGCATTTATTAGAAAATTTATGATTAAGTCTGCAACATTTCTACCCTTATTTTTCCCTACTAATCTTCTTTACTATGCAAAATTTATTTCATAAGGCTAAATTTTTATATTTTGGTCGCTACCTTAGGTCATTTTTAGTATTGAGTATGTTTTAATTCAGATTAAGTGAATAGATACAAGTATAATACAAATATATGCAAACATATACAAACTAATCATAACTCCATTTTCATTAAAATCAATTCTTTTTGTGTATCAATCTCAAAATATCTTTGATGCAATAGGAACTATCTAAAATGGAATTGATGTACAGGTGTTAGTTTAAACAGAGCTTAAGTAGCAAAATTCAATAAATAGCAAGTTATCTTAATCAATTTGCCAAAGAATGAGAAACAAGTAAAAAAAAGCTTCTTACTCATTTGGCAAAAACCAACAAACAAAATTTACACTCCTAGACTTGATTCCTAGAAAAAAACACATTAGGCCCTTGTTCATAATTTTACAGTCCAAATTATAAATAATTTTCTCTGGTATTCAACCCAATGTTAAAGATGCATACTGTAAAAAACCAAAAGGGTTGGTACAGCTAAGCACACTGACAAGAGTAAGAATTTACAACAAAGAGTAGAAAAACTTAAGGGAAAAAAATACACAAAAACAAATAAAACAAACTGGTAAGGGTCTGCCTGCATTCAGCACCATGGTACTATGAGTAGCTCTATGAACACAAATATGTGAACATAACTGTCTGAACAATTATGTAGTAACACAATTGGATGACAGGCAATATATTGATATTAGAACAATGTCTATTAGACAACAACTAAAAGAATGAATAGCATGTAAGCTTTTATGAAAACCATGATAAAATACTCTTTGTAGGCTTCCAAACGTAAAAGAAAAAGGTAGATAAATGTAAAATTTTCCTAAGAAAAATTTTAATTTAAATAATATAAACAATCAGCAACAATGATTACAAGCTAATTGGGAAAACTCAGCTATACAGAATGAGGGGATCTGAAGCTATGCTTGTTATACAATGTTCTCCCTTTGCATGTTCTATTTCCTGACATTTTGTGAATGCAGTACAAATAGGGGGAAACAGAGGGCCAAGTACTCTTTGCATACTTCTTTAGACACAGAGTAGTCACATTGTCTTCTAAATACTCTTAACCAAAATTAATATCTCTTAAGTAAGAACAGGCAAATAAACAAGCAAGAGGATGGTGTAACTGAATTAAGATATGAAATGAGGAGGTATTTAGTAAAAGAATTGGCACTGTTTCCTGTTAGCACTGATATTTTACATATTTAGGGACATTAGATCTGATAAACAAATTATTCTTTGAAAGGTTTAATTAAAAGACTTAATTTACTATTATTTTAGTGAGATTAAAATTAATAACTTTCAAGTGCTTTTTCTAATGTGGATTTTATAAATTTATAAGAAACCTTTCCCAATTGACACACAGAGTGATAATGACACTCACAAAGACAACAATCTTTAACTCCTTTTCCCCAGTGAAAATGTACATATTTAAGTTTTATCCAAAAATTCCACCATTCTTAACAACATAAGATCATTATACTGCGACTAATTTCCATATTGACTGGTATAAATTTTAGTAAAAATACGTAATTAATCACAAGCAAGACTAAGTTTGAGACATGGGACTCAATAAAATACCAAATTATTATAGTAATTATAACAGTTCCAATATTAAGAAAAAATTATGGTTCAGCTTCTTCTTTCACAACATACATAGACATTTATTTTATGTATGCATATATCAAATTAAAGGCTGAACTTCATTTTTAAAATAAAAGAGCAAGCCAATAGCAAGCACTTTCTAAACTCAACATTATTTTATTTTAACTGGCAAGAATGTAAGTAGCATTTACTTTTTGATATAAAATATCTGTTATTTATGTTTGAAATATATTTGTAAAAAATTTAGCTTAGGATAATTGTTTAAACTGTATTCTAATGGCTAAGTACTCAACTTTAAGAAACTCAGTATTATGCAACCCTGGTCATTTTTCATTATTTATTGTTGACAGAAATAAAAACACTGAAAGGCAATATCTTGCTAGCCTTTAAAATTCTAATAATTATCAAGAAGATACAGTTCTATTTGTTTTTCAATGTTATGCACTAATAGTTTTGATAACAAAAAATAATCACAAACACACACACACACACACCTCCAAATCTTTGGGCCTTTAGTGATATTTGTTTGATGTAATTATCATTGCATCACATTTTAATCAAGCATCCAGATGTGAACTAAGTTCACAAGCATGAAGACTGTATCCATTTCAATTTAGCTTTGTAAAGCCAACAAGAACAAATGTGGAAAATAAAGATAGTATGTTCAAAGACTGTATGGCAAACTCAAAGGGGACAACTTCAAGAAGAAATTCCGAAGATGTATTCTCCTCATTAGAGTTTCTCACCAATACTCTAAAGGATCTTCTAAATTAAATAGATATGAGGGAGGGCTGTTATTCTATGCTCAATTTTCCCATTATTTTCATGTCCTCAATGAATTGCTCATTACAGTAAAATCCCATTGACTACATCAAACCTTTCAGAAAGATCTCTGTAACTAAATGTCGGTTATAAATAAACCTAGCCTGGGGAATCACAATAAATTGTCTAAGAAGCCCCTTGTCAAAAGGAAATAATATCTGTCAAGTTATTCTGAACAGAAATAAGTCCTGGCTAGTTCTTCGGGTACAGATGAAATAATGTTGGTCCATGAAACATTCAATCCTCTCTTTGTTCAGAAATCACTCAGTGTTATTTTTGAATTTTCAGTCATTCCTGTTCTCTTTGTTTATAAAAATGTAACTGATCATAATTTATTTATCTTTTGGAATTTTAATCTTTGGGTAGATTTTTTTTTTATCTATGTTGTAGAATGCCATAGCCCATGAAAATATTAAGTGATAAGAGTCCTGTTAAAGCAAGAACAACTTAAAGCTGGTTTGGGGCTTATTTACTAACTGTATGTAAGAAATGGCTTACCTTAAAGTAAGTAGGACTTTTTACACCACTGAGTATTAAGTACTTTGTTATTATAATTAAATTTAGGGAATACATACATTCTTTAAAATTGTACGTAAAATTGTGTATCTATAAGTGTTTTTCTGCCAAGAGTCCATTGCTCCCTTTATTTATCTGAAGGACCCAAGACCTCTCCAAATTAAACACAAATGGTTAAAGGATCTGCATGAATGAGTGACTTAGATTGAGGCATTACAATACTGGCTTGGTGCTCTTCCTTTAGCTCCCAGAATCATCCTTCCTTGCAGGTCCTCAGCCTCAGTACTATGCTTTCATTAAGATCCCTATTTAAGCCAGGCACTTAGGAAATCAAGAAACCATACTCAGAGAAAATAAGTTTTATGACTACATATGGAGAGCAAGGGAATTTACCTCAGAAAGCACATTTGTGAGCTATCAAGACTCTAATAAATTATATTTTGAAAAGTCTTTCAAACAGAATTAAGGCAAGAGCAATACTATATGAGGGTGTGCTAATATCTCTTCTTGATGAGTGCCTTCAATAATTTCAAAGATGTACTCTAAAAAGGAAAATATAGAAAAATAATTTTAAACTTTATATAATCTAAAAAAGTTATTAGAAATCATTATCCTGAAATAAAAGTAAAAATTTGAAGTGGATAAAAAAAAAATTGGTCTAATCTTGATCCACTCAAAAGTGAAGAACTAAATTCAAGGGCTAAGAATTCCATACAGGAAAGCATTACAAAGCTAACAGCTTTTTGTCCACCTGCCCCCAACTGCCTAAAAAAAAGGAAATAACACCTTTAAAACTACTAATAAGTCTAAAATATATGACAGATGATATATGTTATACCATTGAAAATATGCTTATTAGAACCCACCAGCTTCTGAAATCAGCCCCTTTTTCTAAATTCAGCTTTGAAATATATTTACAGTTCATCACAGTAAGATTTTATCTCCCATGTCTTAGAATTCATATAAAATATTGTCTGAAAAAAAAAACATAAATTAACTGGGCATTCAAAATTTGGAGGTACATTTCTACCAGTAATTGACGGACTCATTATGAGATTATGATAATTTCCTTCCTTAACACAAAAGATGGCCTACTTGAAGCAGGTTATACAAAAAAAGTCTAAATACATTTATTTACTAGCCTACAACTTATAGGCATGATCATCAATGTTTGAAAGTTATCTCAACTATTAAGTTTGTCATTATAAAATAATTGATTTTTTGTTGACTTCTCATACTTTTATAAACAGAAATGCTTCTTCCTAATCTCCCTTGCCTTAGAAAGATGAGAGCAGCATGTCTTTATTTTATTTATCAAAAGTGTCTATGGATTATCTGGGGAAGTATAGGGAAGAATATATATTTCTTGTTTACTGAAATTAATTTTGTCTGTATTTTTCAAAAGACTTCCATCATTTGGAACTCTTCCCAGGAACACTCATAAGTAATACTTGAAAATGAAAACATCTTATTTTCCTTGAAGATCTTTCTAACCATGTACTAAGAATACAACATAAAGTAAAGAAGTTGGAAGATACCTGAGCAGATACCCTTCTGATGATGGAGAATCACTTTACTAACAAGGTTATTGCCTTCATGAATTTATGTAAAGGGACTATAAATCAGAGTGGTTCCTCAGAGCTCGGTGGAGAAATTAATCACATTGTTTTCCTTTTACTCTTCCTGTGCATATGTGGGAGCTTTGGCCATCATTGCCTTGACTTGTTCTTATGATAATGGTGTCTATTATTAAGAAGACCCATGACCATGAACACAAGATTTGTAATCTTGATCAACTAGCAATTATTACCACTCTGTAAGCACATGATGCAATTTACAATAAAATCCTTCTGTTCTCACTCAAAAGCATATGCATTCTATACTCATAAACTTTAACTAGCATTAGACAGGCAGCAATCCAATTCATACTTTCGCGAGTGGGAGGTGATTGCTTCTTTTCCAGTTGCCTTGGATCCTCTGGATTCTGAGCTTGCCCTTAGCTTAGTAGAAAGTGGACCTCTTGAAAGTCATCTGCTAAGAAGGGAAGGCAGGAGCTTTCTTCAACTGCCCTCAGCAGTACCCACTGAACCTGAGAGGGAGCAAGTGAGCAGCAAGGAGCTCCTGTCCCTGGCAGGCACTCAGAGAGCTGGGGTGCCTCTTTGCATCCAGGTCCTCATGGGGCTGCAGCATAGCATGTGATGCCTCCTTCCCCTCCCAAGGAGTGCGGTCTAACAGCAGTTGCCCTCAGGACACCACAAATGTTCTCTGCTTATTGGCAAAATAGTTACAATGGAGCAAAGGGATTTAGCAGCTTAAATTTTAAAAAGTCATAATCTCCCTTCCAAAAAACCCTCAGCTGTTAAACCACTACAAGTAAAAGAACAGGAAACTCTGTTCCCTCTTGTATTCAGGAAACTGGATCACTTAAACATTTAATAAGTGTCTTTTTCTATACAGAAAATATCAACAGACAACCTTAAACAACTTAAAAATATTGTGCTATTCCTACTGAGAAGAGCAGGGCAGTCTTTCCAAATACGTAGAGTAAAAACAAGGTTCAAAAGAGGTAAGTTCCTCTTTTGCCCAAGGTCACACACCCAAATCTCTGACCCCAAAGGCTACACTTCTCTTCCACTCTCATGTCTGGGCTCTCTAATCCCCCTTATCTGAACAGTTTTCCCTTCAGCCCACAGCTTAATATCACATGAAAACACAAGCATTTCCAGAGATGTGTTCTATAAGCAGTTTGGTCTATTAGGAAAAACCAAGCCTGTGACACCATTATCTACACATTGAAAAAGAACAATCTACATAAGCTTATTTATTTTTAAGATTAAAGGTTGGGAAGCCTTCTAATTTTAATGAAATTCAATAATAAGGGGAAACAATCTGATCAATCAAGAAAAAGAAAACACATACTTTCTGAATTAATTGTATATTATATATAGATGAAACTAAGAGTTAAATATACTAACATGTATACAATTTAACATACTAATATACATTTAAAGCATAAAAATAACTTCATATAATGCAACTAGATGTTCATCATTGCATTTTCAAATAATGTTTATGTCATTTCAATTTTAAAGCAAAATAGCCATTATTCTCTACTGATACTCTAAATGATAAATTTCAATAGCTCAGCCTTTTTGATAATTAAACAATAAAGTCCATTAGGCTTACATTTATTCAAAAAATTAATATCATAATTTAGTTTACCTGTTCCTGAGTGCAACGTATGAAGTAGTAGAAACTGCAGAAACCCAGCAAACATAATAACAGCAGCATTGGAATGGTTAAACAAATGCTACTGGCATCAAATCACTAAATTCCACCTAGCAATGGCAGCAGATCCACAACACAGTAAAAATATCCACCAAAATACAAATTATTTTTTTTAAATTCCTGTAGTCCTTGCATTCTAAATCAAATGCAAAAGAGCCTGCAGTGTCCAACATTATACAATGGTGACACTAAACAAGGCCATAAGTACTGCTGTCATCAAAACAGATCTCTGCAGTGTACAGATTCTCATTGATTACAGCACTAATCTATAGCACTCTGTGCTAAACTAAAGTGATTCTCCAGTATAGCAAACACAAAAGTCCACCATCCCCAAGATTAACCATTTCCTAAAACAAGGCAGACACTGCTACCTTCCTGAAGGCAGAGAGATGAAATGCTCTGGTCCCTTAAAGCTAGCACAGGAGAAAAGACTCAGGCAGAAGCTCGGAAGCTCCTCCTGCTATTCCCCCGACCCATGGCAATTTACTACAATATCCATGGGTTAATATGACAAAGTTGAGCAGACCCTTGTTCACTTGTGAACCCCAGAAAACTCACCTCAAGTGATTTGGTCCCATTATCAATCACTGCAGTGTTTCTGCCAAGCCCTATGTAAGAGATCCTTTCCTCTGCAGTTTGCCTAACTGAGGAATCTCACTCAGCTCAATGGCATAACTGGCACTGGGAAGCATAGACCAGAAGTACACCAGTGATTATGGGGAACTTGGGCTATTCTTGTGGGCCAGCCTATTGCTAAAGGTGGCTCATGCCCAGGAGGCAAAAGAACAGCCTCAAATAGGTTTTGCAAGTGAGATAGGGGAGTGCCTCATATTTCTGATACTTTTAAAGATATGTGTCTTTGATGCTTATACATGCATAATTCATAAGACAATAGATTTTTCACCAAGAGGTAGGATAAGCATCCTGGCTCTAGGTCACCTTCATTTACTCTATCCACCTCTCTTGTATACAAAACAGTAGCAAGAGCTACAGCAAAATCAATTGATTTGAAATTTTATTTTGCCAATTACATTTTACTGTGGCAAATCATTCAGCTTCCAGAAACAGCAATGAACAATGATATACTTCTCTTACCTACTATGGATTATTTACTGAGTAGAAGTAGACTACTTTTAGTTTGTTTAGGAAAATGAACTAATCAAATGATAAGAAGTGAGAATTAGGAACATATTTCATTAATTTAAAATAAATGGACTATGTTTACTTAAATTATAAGTGCTTATCAAAAATAATTATCTGATAAGGAAAAAAAAATTAATACAAAACCATGGATCATTGCATAATCACAAAAGCAAGTGCTAATATCATCTCAAGCAAACAGACCAATTTAAACATTCTTCTCCATTTAGAATCTTTACTTTGTTTTTCTTTCCCCAAACTTCCAACTATGCTTTAACTAGCATCAGTCAAAAATTGACCAAACCCTTACTGGGAAAAGAGCAAAAGAAATATAAATCAAAGACTTATTATGTGCCAAATATTGTACTAAGTCTATTAATTTTATTTAATTCATTTATTTCTCATAGGCATATGGCAAAATTGATATTACTTACTGCATGTGACAGATGAGGCTCAGAAAAGCTAATTAAGTAGCAGAGTGTATTTACTCATATGGTTTGTAAGTAACAGAGGTGGGAATTGAACTTGGCTTTATCTGATTCTAAAGCCCATGCATGAGCTTTGCACTACACCATAGTAATTACTGTAATTATTTTTGTGGTTAACCCCAAAGTTGTGCCAGTTTTTGTTAATATGTTGTTGGTGGGGAAAACTGGTGGTTCAAGATGGGCCTACAACCATCTCCTTTTGTCCTCTGCATTTGGAGTCAGTGAGGATTTTCCAGAGCAGATAACGGAGCTGAGGTCCTATACTTGCCAAACTGGAGTTTCTTCCATAATGGTACTGTCATAGAAGACACACAAATGGAATAGTCTAAAAATAGGCCCACTGAACCACTACATACAGAAGAAAATGAAAGGAGAGTCAACCTTTCCAAAACCTATTTATATTGCTCCCCTTGTTGAAACAACTACCACATAATCCATGGATTTTTTTATTATTTATATATGAGAGTGGGATGCATTACAATTCTTATTACACATATAGAGCACAATTTTTCATATCTCTGGTTGTATACAAAATATATTCACACCAACTCATGTCTTCATACATGTATTTTGGATAATAATGATCATCACATTCCACCATCATTTGTAACCCCATGCTCCCTCCCTTCTCCTCCAACTCCTCTGCCCTATCTAGAGTTCATCTATTCCTCCCATGCTCCCGCTCCCTATCCCACTATGAATCAGCTTCCTTATATCAAAGAAAAAATTCAGCATTTTTTTTTTTTTGATGCAGGCTCAAGGCAACTGAATTAAAACATTCCAAACACTGTATGTGGCTATTCTGCCTGAGCATTCAGAAACTTTCATATTTTTCCTCTCCTACTTTTTTTCTTATTTATCACCTGGCATAGGCCAATTTTAAATTATGAAATCAGTTTGAATGCTATTAATCTAATGTTTATCCCCCATTCCATCTCATAAGTTTACGCTAATTTGTTATAATTACCTTGTGTTCCCTAAAGTGTCTTGACATAAGGAAATGTATTAAATGATAACAAACTACCTTTCTAACAGAAGATTCCTAATAAGCCAAGCAAGGTCTCTGAAATGGTATTCACAGTTTTCAAAATAACATAATAAGAACAAAGAATCAATATTAGAATATGCTATTGTTAGTCTTATTCTAAAGCATTATTTCACTCATTGCTAAATACCATGTACTATAAGATCTCATGCAGTCACAAATATCTGTCCTTGAAGCCATCATCAACATATGAGTAGGAGAAAATCTTCTATTTCCATTTTATCAGTTCAGAAACTTATATTAACAAAATTTATTATTTAAAATATTTCTAATTTAAAACAACTCTGTCCATGTTGGGCCCCATGTGCCCCTCTGGTCTGTGTGCCCACAGTCACTTGGCTGTGACTCTACAGCCACTCCAAAACCAGCAGACTAATTTTCTATGGGAAAGAACACATAAAAACTCACAACAACTGCAATTTTGAGTTTGCTTCACATGTGCCATTTGACCTTGTGGCACTATAGTTTAGTTTGAGGCCTGTGTTTGTTAAGATTCAGTTCTTTCATGGGAATGCAGGATCCTTTACTTTAAAAAACTGACACAAACTTCCTATTTTTTAATTGATTTATATAAAAAAAAAGACTCCAAGGTGTCATATGTTTTCCATTCTTTGTACTGGCATGAGATAGTCTGGTAAGGAATATACTGACTACCAAAAACAATAAATACACATGCACAATTAAGAAACTTATTTTTGTTTTTCTTAAAACTCTTTCTTGACTATTACATAATCATAAATATGATTAATCATTTTACAATCTTCAGGGCTATATTGTAAACTCTATAATCTCATTGTGGAGAAACACTAAAGATGAAGCTGGAAACCTGAAACTCTGTTCTATTAATAAAATAAAACAAAATCACTCTACACTTGGCGCAAAGAATGGAAATAGTTAGAATGGAAGTACAGATATAATGGGAGTCTTAAGTATAGATTTGGATATAATTGTAAAGAAAAATGAAGCAGGATTACCATTCCCCCAAACTCATTAGCGGTTGCTTACCGGCACCTGCTCGATGGGCCTTGATTGTTCCCACTTCAGAATCAATAGAACTCACTTCTTTCCACCCTTCTGAAGAGACAGGTATCCCAGGTGCACACATTACAGCAACCTCGCAAAGAAATCCAGCCTGAGAATTTTCAGCTTTGCAGTTTAAACCACTCTCTGCTGCTCAAGATCTTATCTAAGAAGAGTGTAAAGTGCCTTCTCCATCACTCCGCTTATATCATTGAACAACAGAAGCAGCAGAAAATGGAAACGGAAAGAAAGCATTGGTGTAAGCATAAGAAAGTCTCCTTGCATGACTGACTCAGGTCATTGCAGGCACTGTGCAGTTACCAGAAGGATTGCTTGGAGAAAACACCATACACAAGCCTCAGTGGGCCTAGTGGTGTGAAAACTGGTAGCATTTACTGAGAAGCATATTGGCATCTCTGTTGGGTTTTAACCAGATCCACAGGATTCAGGAAATAAGCTCTGTGCCAGATGACACTATGCTCCTAGCCATTCCTTCTGTTTACTTATCTCCCAAATTACTCTAACTAGTGTCCTTTTTCCCGCTGTGAGCTTATTTGTGAAGAGGGCTAAATAAAGGATTTTTATGACAATGAAATGGCCTATCGCCCATAGGACAATTTCTGGAAACATAATTCTTCTGCTTTTGTTCAGTACTATTAAAGTTAATTAATTGGGTTCATTTCTTCTTATTATATCTTTCATTTGTGAAGAAAACCACTGCTTTGATTCTTCCTGAAAAAATATGTGAAATTAGGCGGCCTTTGTACCTATCACATGTTCTTTATATAGTGTTTTTTTTTTCTAATGCTTAATAACACTTTTAACAAATGTTCCCTCTTCCTATTGCAGTATTTCCCAATCAGAGGCAAATGTTCTTTTACTATATTGGCCTGGGAGTTTTCCCTACTATATATGACATGGTGCAACATTTCCAGAATATGAAGATCTGAACCTTCAGATAAATGGTATGCATATTCTTACCCCATGAAAAAAGGAAATATATTTTGTCTTTTTCTCTACCATAACTGTAATCTTTTCAATAAAATAGGTACATGTGATTTAATTTAACTATGTTTCTCTGTAGGTAATTATAACTTTTTTGGATCTTAATATAGAGAATAGTATAGTAAAAATACTACAATAACACTGCATTTGAATACATTTCATACTTCTAGAAGCATGTTCATGTGCTTCAAAACAAATGTGTGAGGAACCAAGAAGGAGAGCATTAACAAGAGAATCAACCACTTATAGAAAGAGACATTAAGTACATACCAGACTGTTTTATCTCCAATACAGAACTAATTAGTGATTAAGCATAGCCTTTTACTTCATCACATTTTATGTTTAAATTAAATTTTAATTCTAATATGAGAGCCTTAAAATACACATAGACCTATTACAGTCAAATACTGTTAATATTTTCTTTCTTTCTTTTTTCTTTTCTTTTTTTGTGGGGGTTGGATGGAAGAACAGAGCTAGGAATTGAACACAGGGTGACCTGCACACTGGGCAAGATCTCTACTACTGAACCACATTCCCAAGCCTCCAAATCCTTATACTTTTAATGCTGAAATACTAATATATTTTAAAAGTTCATCTTTTAAATCTCCATAGTCCTAGTAATCACATATGCAAAGAATTCTGATTTCCAAATCACAAATTTCCTTCAAGTACATTTTGAATTAATTAACAATACTGCACTAATTTTCTAAATTCCATATACCAACATATTAGGAAATCAGTGCTGAAGCACTCTACAGTAAATGTATATATTATTTCTCAACTGTCCTCAAGTACTTTAAAAAGTTGAAAACATTTTTACTCATGTATAGCTGACTCATTCCTGCAATGTCTTCTTCTGATAACAAACATAACTTGTAAAGGGGAAAAATACTTTCATACAGGCATAAGAAAGAACATGCCTACATAATACACCATTGATGGAATGTAAATCCAGAATCTGATTATTTTATGGAGCTACAGAATGAAAACTGCTCAGATAGAAATAACATACTGCTATTGTATTGACTGAGTTTATCTGTTTGTGCACCCTGCTGTATTGTATTACTGTATTGGCACTTATGAATTAATGGCAGGACAAATTCTAGCAGAAGACTGTAAAGATATTATCTTTTAGTCTGCACAGGTGTAAACCACAGATATCTTAGTAATATCAAGATTATTAATTTTTAGAACCATAACCAGTGACAGAAAACAATATCTATGAAAAGGCAGGACACAAAAAGCAAATTCAGGGCCAAGGTATCTCCTCTGAAATATTTCATTGACTATACCCAATACACCCAGATTTTTTTTCACTGTTTTGCACTCCACCAGAGGTCTTTAAAAGAGAGTCCTACATTGAACATTATTCTGTTATTCTTTTTAAATATGTACATACGCATTAGTAATTTCTTTCATCTAGTCAAAATTCTGAACATTGAATGTATTAAGCACTCAAGTGAAGAGAAGAAATATCTAGACTAGGTATTTGATTGAAATTTTAAATGCTATATTTATTTCCATATTACAGATGGAAAAAACTGAGGCTTTAGATGTAATAAGTGACAAGTCAGTAGCACAGCCAGAATTTGAATTCAACAAACCCAATAATAACCTAAACTGACAATGCTTTAGATCACCACTTCCTTAAATCTGAAAAGAAAATTTTACCTCTCATACATGACAGTCCTCATGGTGGTTTATGATTAAAGCAATGAATCTGCCCCGAGTAAAATACAGTATGTTGCTGACATATAGCCTTCAGGAAACTTCAGTGTAGTTAGCTCTGCCATACCTTGACCTCAAGAACTCCAGTTTATGAAGTTTTTAGTGGATGGTTTAAGATGAAATGGCCCCTAAACAAATGTATTCAGAACAGCTGCATATTTTATATTTTCCAGAAAAACCATACTGCACATTACCATTAAAGATGTGAGAAATCCTGCCTTAACAATGTTATTAACCAGAGTGAGCACTGGCAAACCTTATTTTAGCACAGAAGCCTACATTTGGTAAGACTTATTAAACTTATTATTGCTTTACATTAATTCTAGTTGGAGAAATGCTTGCATCATCAATATTATTTTTGGATTTGTTAATGTCCCAAATAGCAAAGAAGAGAAGGAAATATTGGATCTCATTTAAGACTTAGAATTGGTGCTCAGGACCACACTGTTTCTTTGGGTAACTGCTGTAATAGGAGACACTGGTCCATGTCCTCCTCTGTCACGAGCTATCTGTGATTCTGCTACCACAAAGCAGAAGCTCAGATATCTCCTTCCTGACTCACATGGATATGCTGCTGTATCAAGGTGTTCCATTTATTCAACTATACATAATCACACCACGGCAACTGTCCTGAAAGATTCTAAGCTACAGTGAAACAAATATATTTTTTAAAAAAGCAAAGCTTAACTGACATATATTACAGGCAGTTCTAATTGTATATCTCTAAACCCAGGATAAATCAATATTCAAACTACAATTTTGTAGAATAACAATAGCATGATAGAAGGCAAGGTTATTCTGAAAAAGTGAGGTTGAATAAAATATTAGGACTTGGGTAATTACTTTATTTAGTTCAATTTTTCCAAGTATTGAGGCTACATTCATATTTGCAGTTTCCTAAATCAGAAGTCTCGAACTTAATTTTAATAGGACTTATAAGTTTCCAACAATGCTGCTTTGGATACTAGGAGCAACTCTGACTATAAAATGTCTAGCTAGAAAAATTCTGAAAAGTAAAGAAGACTCAAAGTAATTGATATTATCAAGAAGCTCTGGATCCCAGATAACTCTGAAATTTGAATGAACTTATAAATATGTGAATTGTTTTCAAGTTGTACTAATAACACCATTTATAATATACATGAATATGAATAATTATGAGTTCTTCTTTGTTTCACAGTGTGTTAGAGGACAAGCATGTTTGAAAGAAATCTTCAAGAATTGTTCAGTACAATTTGCCTCAATTTATATTGTCTTCCAAGCTAAGAAGTCCTAGGGTTTCCAGAACCTGACCCAACCACATAGGGAAATTGAAGTGAGAATAGCAAATACATCAAAATAGCAGATAGCAACAGAATATCTCCCAGGTAGTACCATTTTAAGGAACTACTAGGAAAATATATCTCAACAAAAAGGGAGATCAAGAAAAGAGAAAAGGCAAGTTGCTAGTATATTTACTTTAAAACCTGACAATCCTTACATGGACTGTGTCTTCAACTTAAGCTCTCAACTGATCCTAAATATTTCCTATAGGAGACCTGGCAAAATAATATTTAAATTGAGTACTTTTCATGATGATGAGATACTTTAAGAATAGTTGGAAATTGACCATGACAGCCTAAAGCCAGGTACAAATGTAGCTATTACTGACTGTCTTACTCTCCAAAAGATAGAAACCATGTCAAAAGATAAAGGAATCCAATAGACAAATCCCAAATATTGATCTCCGAGCACCATTTCTTAGCATTTGCTCATTTTTGTAACTTAACTAATTGATTCTAGGGTAATGGGAAAGGTTTTGACCTTAGATCTTGATAGGAAAGGTATTATAGAATGAAGTATCACTGACCAAAGACCAAATGGTAAGAATTTAAAAATATGAAGAAGAGTGTGGCTGTGGCCTTGTACATACAGTACAAGCTCTGTCTTTTGGTGGCCAGTACTTAGGGCCGTTGTTGATGACTTATGTTTATAACCCCAGGTAAGCCAGAAGGGTGGAAGGAGGACCTCCCTGAATAGATGAAGATTATATGGGTGGAGATTATAGTACAAACCCTACGAGGTCTGGACCTCCTGGCAACCCCTCCGATTTGGTGTGGATGTCTTCTCACAGTCCCTGGAGTACATATATGGTTGTGTTCAGAGAATACATTGCTAGGTAGATGGGTGTAAAAGAGGCTACAGCAGCCATGACTGAGGCAGGAGGATCTGAGGACCGCTGGCACATAGAAACTTAAAAAGAATTTGTTAAAGTCAGACAGAAAGACCTGGAACTGCTGACAAATGAAGCACAGCAAATATGGGATTTCTCGCCCAGAATATCAAATGAGAAGTTACTGGAAAGCTTCCAGAAATTAAATATTGTAGGAAAAACCCTAAAAAGAAAAGAGCAAGAGTAAGAACAGCTGAAACCAGATTGCGAGAACTTCAAAACTTGCCCAGAAACCATGAAGGCCAATAGTACCAGAGATAAGAAGATCTCTCTTTGGCAGTAGCTGAAGAGAGCAAAAGCAGCAGCTCCTAAAGCAGGCAGAACATTAACCAAAAATGGGAGTGGGCCCTGCATCCTCCTGTGGGTTGTCTCCAACAGCAAGGAAAGTGTCTAAGTCATTCTGGGAAGAGACAAACCTTTGAAGTTTTTCAACATTACCAGTCAAGTAATAGAGAGTTTTGTAAAGTTATTGCATAGGGATATCAAAAAGCTTGATTCTGATGAAAATCAGCTTTTTTTTTTTTTTTTTGCTTTGGATGGAAAAGCAATAAATGTTACCATAGCATGATAGAGAATTCTTCCTTAATTCAAGTCTGGTGCTCTTGAACACCATGTTGTAGTTTGGGAAAATTAGAAACCAGGAAAAGGCACCAAAGTCAGAGGGTTAATGTTGATGTCCCCTACAATGGGTCAATTTTAAAGGTTTAAAATATATCAGCAAAAGCCCAGGACTCATTCCTTTGTTTTGATGACTTTCCAAGTGATTCAGATACAGAGGTATAGCTTCATGTATTACGGCCAAGTCTTCTCCAAGTCAGCCTCTGAATTCTGCAGCTCCCAACCCATATGACACATGTTGGTGATATCCAAGAACCACAATCCCACCTGCAGATCTTGGCCCAGAAGCTCCTACAAGACCCTCATTCTTTGGAACATGATGTGAACATGCACTGGGCCACCAAGGATTTAGTAGAAATGCCAAGAATCCCTTCCTCTCCCTAGATCCTTTGCTTAGTTTTCCCAAAACATCACAGTATACCATCTATTAGAGATGGAAAAATGTGACTTGTTAAAGATAGATGTGAGTTAAATTATATCCCACACCACTTCCTTTGAGAAATGACAGTACTTGTGGGTGATTAGTTAATCTTGCCAAAGAGGAGGTCCAAAAAGAATCCATGCTTCATATGTATGCCACCTGGAATATGGCTTTCTTAGAACAGCTTCTTTCTGCACATGACCCATAAAAATGGGAGATTTAATAACCATATACCTTATTGGTCTGCATTTTCCTAAGATACATTTCAGAAGAAATCAGAAGAAAAAAATACAAAAGAGAAAATAAGGAATATATGTTATCTTACCATTCAATATATTTGTATATAAAATTTTGATATACATCCTATTGGTTCTTTCTCTATGCACCTATATAAACATTCTTCAAAAACACCATGTAGTAAAAACATAGAATTAGCCATGCCTTGCTCCCAAATATCCCGATTATATTTTGTAAATAAATATAAGAATACAAAACAGAACTTTTATAACTATGAAATTTTGCTTAATCAGCGTCATTTCACCATTATCACATTGCTGTAAACTAAGCAGGCTTCCCAATTTTTATATTATGAACACTGTTTTATAATAAGAAATATTTTTTCATATAATCATGAAGTGTCTATTCTTCCATGGTACCCTTTACGATATAATCACATTTTAGAAACCAAACACAAACAAGTCAGTTAGAGGTGAGACTTGTAGCTATTAAATACATTTGATAGTTGACTCATTTGCACTTCAAACAAGTTCTTACTTGGTTTTAATTCCAAACATCAGATTTGCTGGAGTTTGAGCAATGCCCATCAGCTTCCTGATTCATTAAGAAATACAAGGTCTCTGATGCTTAATTTATCTCATGTCTTCCCAAAGGTCCTTAATCTGTAACCTGACTCATGGTTTCCCACAAGAATAGTTCTCTTTGTGGCCCCTATACATAATGTAAAATTCCTACTCTTTGGGGTATCATACTAATTGAATTTTAATTTCTTTCCTTTCTAATCACTCAGCTACTGGTTGGTTATCCCTAAATTGTTTTGTTTTTCACCATTATTATTGATGTTACTTCTAATGGTTTCTTTCTTTCCTAAACCTAAGGACAATTCTCTTTCATTTCATGCTGTAGAGTTTCCTATGGATAATTAAAATTTTTTTCACTTTCATTAAAATGTACACTAAGTTAATGTCTAGTGGTAGAAATATTATAATCCTTTCTTTATAATTCAAATAATTAATGTCTAAAGTTAATTCAAATAAAAAAGTAAAAATTCTGAGAGTAGAAAATGGGCTGTAATTACACAAAAATCAAAATAAATAATATCTTGTCACTCAATGAACAGGTATATTGACTGAGTATTTTTTTCAAATTCATGCTTAAGGGATATACCAAGAACTGGAAGACAGAAAAACTATGCTTTTCAAATGTAGCTCTCCTCAATAGCATTTTTGTATACATCTTATTTTCCTATTCAAAAATGTAGTTTATTAGTTTATAAAAGAAATATTCAATGGTGTGCTGGAGCCAAAAACTATATTTCTATGCATCTATCTGTAAATTGTCACCTTGGTAAATAGATTTCAACAACTATATTTCTATGGAAAATTAAACAAGTACATTGGAATATATAAAACAAAATAAAATGTAGAAATATGCATTTTCCATTAAGTATATAATCAATTCCCTTCAGGAAAATAAAAACTTACAAAAAATAAAAATTATACTAAACCAATATTAGATAGCTCAAGAGAACAATGGAGGAAAAAGTGAAATTTAAATCATGGGTACAGGTGAAGGGTTTTTATAAGACAGAATATAATA
Source organism: Marmota marmota marmota (assembly GCF_001458135.2). Lineage (NCBI taxonomy): Eukaryota > Metazoa > Chordata > Mammalia > Rodentia > Sciuridae > Marmota > Marmota marmota. The sequence continues at coordinate 33,757,827 of NW_025999982.1, read as the reverse complement.
GAGATGGAAAAGTGTATAACGTGAAAGAATGAATACTGATCAGAAAGAGCAGAATGCCAGAGAGGTTGGTCTTTGGAGACAGGTTGGAGCTGCACTGTGAAGACCAAAGCACTGCCATTAACGGATTTTGTTCAGTGTGCAATGACCCACTGTACAGGGGTTCTACTGCCACCAACTGGAATGACAGTGTAAAGGCAGTCAATAAAAACTACCATGTATAATCCTCTAGACCCTGGAGAGTGATTTCTCAATTATTATGCCAATATAAAAGTTACTTTTAGTTTCTGTTGCAAATATTTGCAAGGTAGGTTTTTCTGTTCTTTAATCCCTCCCTCATTTATAGATTCCCAAGCACCACAGGTTAATCCTGGGCAGAATTCACACTTAGTCTGTTAGAAAATGAATTCAAAGTACCTGGGTTGAAGTTCTAAAATACAGATGGATTCATATAACTCTTTATTTTACACCCAAACAGAAGTTGGGTCATTTTGGATCCTATTTCCATCCTAATGTGTCCCCAATAATATGCAAATTTTTAACGTGAAGCTCATATTTATGATAACAAAATAAAAATTCTCATGGAAGAATCAGCTCTTCATAATTATTACTTTCAGTTCTGAAATAATGAAACTTGAGGCTTTGAGAGGTTCAGTAAGATGCTCAAAGTGTTTATAGTCTCTGAATATGCTAAAGCTGTCCTGCACATCAAACCCTCTTCATAAAGTAACTACTGAAGAAGATTCTTCAAGGTATTATATATCTCATAGATAAACAAAAACTGAAATAAATACCAAATACCAGTATTTGTCATGTATGTATACAAACATGTATAGTCCTTAGTCTCTTTCTCCCTATGAGTATTATCAGGCATTTAACTATATTCTCTTCCAAACTCATTTATCAAAATCTTCACCTCCATTATCTCAGAATGTAACTGTATTTTAAAAGTAGTGATTAAATGAGCAGAAACCAACTCAGTCACAAGGGTCTAGAGACATGGATATAATCATCAGTATGAGGTACAAATCTGGGACCATATCTCAGGAATGTATAAGAAGCTAGATTTCTAAGACTGGCCCCAGGCTGAAGACAGAACAAGTATCTGGACCAACTGACTAAAAACTATTTATCAGAGTGTTTATTTGGTGCTGGGCACAATGATTCCCAAGTTCTTCCAGCTGCAAAGTAAAGGGGCTTCGAGGCAGGGAAAAAAGCAGATTTTAACATCCATAACATTTCCTTCTGTTCAGTAGTGTGTGAAAAGATTATTGTTTGCTTGCAAAGTCTTTCCCAGGTCTGAAATTCCATTATTCTGTTAAATTGAACCAAAAGTAAGGACAACCTTTTCATTCACTAGATAAAATGGGTCAAAAACACTGCAGTATGATTCTGCATTTTAAAAGGATACTAAAGAAAAACTTACTGAGATAAAATAGGTGACACTGAAATCTTCAATATCAAATATTTTTCTAAATGGACTTGGAAGCATAAATGTTTCCCCTTAAAATAACCTTTAGTTACACATCTTCTTAAATGCTATATTAAAATGGTAAGCATATATTACATGTAAAATCTGCATAATTATTTTTGAAAATGTAGCCCAGATGTTAATTTAGTTGTTGTTTTTTTTTTTTCTGAATCAAGAGTAAGAACTTTTTTTCAGATGGAACTAAATGACTAATATTTCTAGCTATGGACTAATTTGGAAGAAATATTATTGGGCATAATCATGTTAGATTTACAAATTTAGCATCTCTCCTTTTTTAGAACTTCTTTTTAGTCATAATTTTAAAATCAAGGATTTTTTTTTTGGTCATTTATATATTAGGCAGAAAATGACAATGAAAATCTAGCCTTTCACCATAATTATTTCCAATATTTTCTTAATGCATATTATTAGAAATTAGGAATCAGAAATTAGCTTCTTATCTCAGAGCACACACACATATACACACACACTGTCAATTTATTCTCTCAATTTCGTCCCAAGATTTAAATTGCCCAGATTTAAAAAGCTAATGTCCATTCCACACCTACTGTAAGATAGTTCTCCATCTGTCTCTCTATAACATTTAAACAAAAGCATCAAACACCTGAAATCATGTGTCTCATTTGTAGGAATAATTAAATTCATCTTTCCCTCAGTAATGCCAGACAGTAGCCTCCTCATTTATGCCTGCCTATTCTATCCCTGTCATTTGTAATACCCAAAAAAATCAGGCCTCTGTTGGGCATTAGTGCTAAATGTCAACCTGTCCCACTGTCCAATTGCTGTTCTATAGTAATCTTTTCCATCTGCTTCGATTAGTAGGGCAAATTAAAGAGGAGATTAGGGAAAGCACTTGGTTGAAGGATAAGAGGTGGAGGTAGTAGAATCAAAAATTGTTTATATCAGCCTGTGTGGGAAAGTGGCCAAGGCAGAAGTGGACAAAAGAGATGAGGTGGGTTCTAATGAGAGAACTACTAAGGGGAGGCACTGTGTTCTACTCAACAGATTTCCAAAGTCAGGTAACAGCCCTGATGAATGATTAACATATATATATAAATAGAAATTAATGATAGATTAATATAAAAAAAGGAGCCAATGCTGTTACATCTACATGTAGACCCACTGCTGTTTGGAGATTCCAACTGTTAAAATGTCAATTATATAATACCTCAGAAAGCACAAAATTGGTTACTTGCAAATTAACATAAGGGGTATTAAACAGAATTTTGGTAATTTTATATTTTAATGGATATCAAATTAACTCACATATATGATTAAAAAATAAAATGAGGCTTTACAATCATAAATGCCTACAGTAATTCATTTACTTTTATGTTCACTCTACCCACACTATCAATTCCACATCTCAACATTTTTTAAAGTATTTATTTTATTTGTTTTTCCAGTGAAAAACACTCGGATTTGTCTCTGTATGTTGTCTCTTTTATTTGGGATATTATCTGTTGGTTTCTAATTTTAAGGTATTATTTGTGGCTAAAAATCACTAAAGACAAAACATTAGCTCAGTTGATTTACATCATTTTGCCTTCAAAATCCAATGAGTGAGCTCTATCTCCAGCCCTTTTTATCTTTATACAATCCTTTATTTACATATACTTCACAGTATATTTCTTGCCTTAGAATTTTTTAATTCTTCAATAACTTAGATGAGGCTTACCAATACCAACACTTTTCCCCTCTTCAAAGCCCTTCCATTCCCACATCTATAAATTTTATCTTTATTTTGTCATGGGCACAATATTTGTATTCTATTGTGCAAATAAGTGTTACATGTCCTGTGTAGAAGAGAGTTCATACTTACTCTTGAAAAACCAAAGATCAGCTTTCATATACTTCCACTTTTTAATTTTTATTATACTACCATTACATGGAATACTTCAGAATCAAGTAAAACCAATGATACACAAAGATAAAGTTTCCTTTTTTACAGATGCACTACAGTGTTCCTGTTCACTCAGAGGGAACTGTATCTAGGTTACTAGTTATGCTGGCTATTACCAGTTATTTGAAACAATTCCATATTTTTGTTTGCTTTATATTTGGGCAATGATTTTCTGTAACATTTTAATTTTTCTCAATTTTAAATTAGTCATTTTTATTGTTAAAAGAAGACATAGCCTTCCCTTACCAAATCAATGGTGTCATGTAACTCTTTAGTCATCGGACATTTTTTGGAACCAGTGATTTTCATCTCAATGAAGAGTTTCTGCGGGAGTCTCCTAGAAATGACCTCCAGTTTAAATGCGAGCAGACTGCTTTCTGCATACAAGGTCATCCAGGCATTTCTTTGCACTGGATTCCTGGGTTAGTTCCACTATTTCTTAATTCTTATTTGTTTCAATTACTTGATTATTACCATTAGTTTTCTGAGTACATATATCCTTAAGTAATTTCCTCAGAAGGAAATTGAGAAGTAGGTTTTCTGAGAACTTGGAGGTGGACTAATGGCTTTGATTTGTATAGAACTGTAATTTCAATGTTATTTGGCTCAGAACTTTCAAACCATTGATTAATTGCAGTCTAGAATTCACAGAGGATGACAAGAGCAAAGGTAATTTAACTATTTTTTTTTCCTATGAGCTGGCTTATAGAAATCTCCAAAGGTTTAGACTTTCTTCTTTATCCTTTCTCTCTTCAATGGTCTGGAGTTCTTATGTTTAACAATTATGACATTTGCATTTATTCTCTGAGCCTTCCAAGGGTTATAAAGACTTCCTCATGACTAATTTATTTTTCTGTTTCTTTTTATTTTACTTTGTTATATATGACAACAGAATGCATTACAATTCATATTATACATATAGAGCACAATTTTTCATATCTCTAGTTGTACATGGAGTCACATGTCACATCCTTCTTGTCTCATACATGTACTTGTATGTACATGTAATGATGACCATTGCATTCCACCATCTTTCCTATGCCGCCTCCATTCCCACCCTCCCCTTTTCCACTTTGCCCTATCTAGAATTCATTTAATCCTCCCTTCCCCCTTCCCCACCCCCACCACAGCATATTATGGATCAGCATCCTTAAATCAGAAAAATCATTTAGCATTTGGTTTTTTGGGATTGGCTACCATTATATTCTCCAGCTCCACCCGATTACCTGCAAATACCATGATTTTTTCCTTTTTAATGGTGACTAATTTTCCATAAGTATATATACCACATTTTCTTTATCCATTCATCTACTGAAGGGCATCTAGGTTGGTTCCATAGTTTAGCTATTGTGAATTGTGCTGCTATAAACATTGATGTGGCTGTGTACCTGTAGTATGCTGTTTTTAAGTCCTTTGAGTTTAGACGAGGAGTGGAATAGCTGGGTCAAATGGTGATTCCATTCCCAGTTTTCCAAGAATTCTCCATACTGCTTTCCAGATTGACTACACCAATTTGCAATCCCACCAGCAATGTATGAGTGTGCCTTTTCCCCCACATCCTTGCCAACACTTCTTGTTGTTTGTAGTCATAATAGCTGCCATTCTGACTGGAGTGAGATGAAATAGTAGAGTATTTTTGATTTGCATCTCTCTAATTGCTAGAGATGTTGAACATTTTTTCATATATTTGGTAATTCATTATATATCCTCTTCTGAAAAAGTGTCTGTTCAGTTCCTTGGCCCATTTATTGATTGGGTTGTCTTTTTTTTGTGTGTGTTAAGATTTTTGAGTTCTTTATATGTTCTAGAGATTAGTGCTCTATCTGACATGCCTGTGGTAAGAATTTGTTCCCAATTTGTAGGCTCTCTATTCACCTCACTGATTATTTCTTTTGCTGAGAGGAAGCTTTTTAGTTTGAATCCATTCCATATATTTATTCTTGATATTAATTGTTACACTATGGGAGTCTTATTAAGGAATTTGGGGCCAAATCCAACATAATGGAGATTTGAGCCTACTTTTTCTTCTAATAGACGCAGTTTCTCTGGTTTAATTCCTAAGTCATTGATCCACTTTGAGTTGAGTTTTGTGCATGGTGAGAGATAGGGGTTTAATTTCATTTTGTCACATATGGATTTCCAGTTTTCCCAGCACCATTTGTTGAAGAAGCTATCTTTTCTCCAATGTACGTTTTTGGCACCTCTGTCAAATATAAGATAACTGCAATTATGTGGATTAGTCTCTGTGTCCTCTATTCTGTACCATTGGTCTACCAGTCTGTTTTGGTGCCAAAACATGCTGTTTTTGTTACTATTACTCTGTAGTATAGTTTAAGGTCTGGTATAGTGATGCCACCTGCTTCACTCTTCTTGCTAAGGATTGTTTGAGCTATTCTGGATCTCATATTTTTCCAAATGAATTTCATGATTTCTTTTTCTATTTCTATGAGGAACATCATTGGGATTTTAATTGGAATTGCATTAAATCTGTATGGTGCTTTGGTAGTGTGGTCATTTTGTTAATATTAATTCTGCCTATCAAAGAACAAGGTAGATCTTTCCATCTTCTAAGGTCTTCTTTAATTTCTTTCTTTAGCATTCTATAGTTTTCATCATAGAGGTCTTTCACCTCTTTCATTAAGTTGATTCCCAAGTTTTTTCTTTTTTTAATGCTATTGTAAATGAGGGTAGTTTTCCTCATTTCCTATTCAGAGGATTTGTCACTGATATTCAGAAATGCCTTTGATTTATGAGTGTTGATTTTGTATCCTGCTATTTTGCTGAATTCATTTACTAGTTCTAGAAGTTTTCTGGTAGACTTTTTTGGGTTTTTGAGGTATAGAATAATATCATCTGAAAATAGTACTAATTTGAGTTCTTCTTTACCTATCCGTATCCCTTTAATTTCTCTCATCTAATTGCTCTGGCCAGTATTTCAAGAACTATGTTAAACAGAAATGGTGAAAGAGGACATCCCTGTCTTGTTCCATTTTTAGAAGGAATGCTTTCAATTTTTCTCCATTTAGAATGATGTTGGCCTTGAGCTTAGCATAGAAAGCCTTTATGATGTTGAGATATGTTCCTGTTATCCTTAGTTTTTCTAGTGTTTTGAACATTAAGGGGTGCTCTGTTTTGTAGAATGCTTTTTATTTTTCTGCATTTATTGAGATTGATGTGATGATTACATTTATTGATTTCCGTATGTTGTACCAACCTTGCATCCCTGGCATGAACCCCAGTTGATCATGGCGTACTATCTTTTTGATATATTTTTGCATTCAATTTGCCAGAATTTTATTGAGAATTTTTGTATCTATGTTCATTAGAGATATTTGCCAGAAGTTTTCTTTTCTTTTTCTTTTTTTCTTTTTTTCTTTTTTTTTTTTGATGTGTCTTTGACTGGTTTTGGAATGGTGATATTATTGGCCTCATAGAATAAGTTTGGAAGTGCTCCCTATTTTTCTTTTACTGAAATAAATTGAAGAGTATTGGTATTAGTTCTTCTTTAAAGGTCTTGTAGAACTCAGCTGTGTATCCATTCGATCCTGGAGTTTTCTTGGTTGGTAGGCTTCTGATGGTGTTTTCTATTTCGTCACTTGAAATTGATCTGTTTAAATTGTGTATATCATCCAGTTCAATTTGGGCAAATCATATGACTCTAGAAATTTGTTGATGCCTTCAAAATTTTCTATTTTACTGGAGTAGCAGTTTCCAAAATAATTTCTAATTATCTTCTGTATTTCTGTAGTGTCTCTTTTCATATTTCCTTTTTCACCCATATGTTAGTAATATGAGTTTTCTCTCCCCTTTGTTAGCATGGCTAAGGGTCTGTCAATTTTATTTATTTTTTCAAATAACCAACTTTTTTGTTTTGTCAATATTTTCAATTGTTTCTTTTGTTTCAGTTTCATTGATTTCAGCTCTGATTTTAATTATTTCCTTTCTTCCACTGCTTTTGGTGTAGATTTGTTCTTCTTTTTTCTAGGGCTTTGAGATGTAATGTTAAGTCATTTATTTGCTGACTTTTTCTTCTTTTAAGGAATGAACTACATGCAATGAACTTTCCTCTTAGAACTGCCTCCATAGTGTCCCAGAGATTTCAGTATGTTGTATCTGTGTTCTCATTCACCTCATTCACCTGTAAAACTTTTTAAATCTCTTCCTTGATGTCTTCTGCAACCCATTGTTCATTCAGTAGCATATTATCTAGTCCAGGTGTTGGAGACTAGATAATATGTTATTTCTTATTTTATCATCCTCATAGCTAATTTCATAGCTACCTCTTTCTGGACCCAAAGGAGTTCATAAACTTTATATTAGCTTTTATTTTAAACTTTACATTAGATTTTATATTATTTTTTATTTTATTTCTGATCATGATGCTGTATTTTCTGGCTAGGAGAATTACCTGTGCAGGCAAACTTGTAATCTTGAGTTCAGTTGTATAGTCTTGTACTTTGTCCTTCTGTCTAAATTCATCAATGCTAAGGGTTTTGGTATCCAAAACTTTCTCTATGAGTTTGATTAACAACTTTAATATCTAAAAATATTTTACAAAGAATATCTGTATTTAGGAAGCCAAACTTTTCTGGGAATGAGATTTAGGCATTTCAGATATACTAAACTTTACTAAGATGTGTAACATTTTGTTCTGTTTGATTTTAAGCCCTTTCCTGCTCTCGAATTATTTCTTCTAAAGTCAATGTATCTTGGATTATCCTGATCTCCTGTGGTTCATCCTGCTGGTACTTTTCATATCTAATGGGCATTGTTGTTCATTGATATTTGAGATTGGGTACTGGATGGATTTTTGTGAGCAGCAAGAGAGAACGCTTCCACATAGATCTTAACTATTCTGATGCTGTAGACAATAATACTAACATGACATTTGTTAACAAATGGGGTAAATGAACTGGTAGGCTTCTTTAGGTAAATTAGATGTGGAGTACAATGCTGGGTCATGAGGGTGAGAGTCTTAGAGTCCAAATTCTCTGAGGTTTACTCAAGCCTTTCACTGAATTTCAATTGATTTCTACCTAGGAATTAAATTTTAGCCTTCATTTTGTACAAGGGATATGAAGAAGAGTGTGTTGTAGTTGTCCAGTCAACAAATATTAAGTGAACCTCCCAAGAAGAAGCTCTCCTTCTCATTTCAAGCTCCACTGAATCTAGGGTCTCTGAGAGATGAATCACATCAGATGGCTTTATCCTTTACCACCACACCTTTCCTGCCTACTTGGCAAGGTCTTCTGTCCAAAAGCAGGCTACTCTACCTTTTCCATCTCCTATAAACATCAGCCATTCATTAGCAATTTAAAAGCTCTAAGGCAGGTGGAGGGGGGCATAGCTCAGGGGCAGAATGGAAACTTAGGTGGCACAAGGCTCCTAGGTTCAATATCCAGTACCAAAAATTGAAAAAGAATAAGTTCAAAGGTTTGCTTATTTTGTATTGCATATGTTAATTGACTCAAAGTCAATTAAGGAAAATATAAAAAAGGAAAGAAATTCTGTTATCCAATGCCACATTCTTCTTCCAACTCCTTCCAGCTTAGGACTAATATATTATTAAGTCCTTATATATAAATATATAATATATTGCATATTATATCTTAAAATGTATATAGTAAGGTCCTTACAAATATAAGTGACTTACCCACTTGAAACAAGGCAGCGATGTTCCCATGTTTCTTCACAAAAATTGAACAATTTTTCTATCCTGAACATTGGCACCATCTCCATCTTTCTTTACTAATAATCACTTCCTTAGAGGCATAAATTTTCACTAGACCTTCTCCTAATGGATTATATTACAGATTTCATTTAAATTCAAAATCTTATTTCACAATCAATATTTAGTTCACTGTTATTTTTTCTTCTCTGTAGAGAAATTTATAGTAGTTAATATTTACAAGCTAGTAGACAAGAGATGTCCAGTTTTTCCCTCTTGACTACAGCAATACGAATGTCACTTATGTTTAAAAAGAGGTAGTTGACCTCAAGTTTTCGATAATCCAGTACAGAGGTCACTCACTGTGTGTGTGTGTGTGTGTGTGTGTGTTTTGTGTGTGTGTGTGTGTGAGAGAGAGAGAGAGAGAGAGAGAGAACAGAATTAAACTATATATGAAAGATTATATGTTGAATATAAAGGCTGCAATGGCTTTTATTTCCCTTTTTATTATTGGGGATTGAACCCAGAGCCTTTGTGCATGTTAGGCAAGCACTTTCCTCTAGGCTAGCTACATCCCCAGCCTGTTTCAACTTTTATTTCTGAGAAAGGGTCTCCCTTAATTGCTGAGGCTGGCCTAAAAGTTTTGATCCTCCTGCCTCAGACTTCCTCCTAGCTGGGATCACAGGCAATTACCACCATGTCCAGCTATGCTATCTTTTAGATGACATTTTGACTGGATTATCTTTTCTTGTTAAAAAATACTTTAACACATAGTAGAAGTACATCAATATGAGACAGAAATATCTCTTTAAAGCATTTATGAAATTATATACTATTGTGCAATTATCTTTTATTGCTTACTTCTCCTAACAGAATGTAAGTTCTATGAGGGAAGGAAATATACTTATCTTTTAACCTCAGTATATCCATAGAAAGTGCTAAATACATATTTGCTAGTAAATATAAGAATCAACTCATCAGAGTAGTAAAACATAATAATATCAATGAAAAGAATAGTACATATATATTAAATAATTACCATGGACTAGGTAATAATAGATAAATGTATATGTGATGACCTTGTGTTCCCCGATGAAGAGGTTTAACACTAGCTTTAGAGATGTGTGTATCCCAAGAGGTCACCAAAATCTCTAGAATGATAAATTTCCAGAAAAACAGCCTGAAGAGGCAATAAATTCACCATGTCATACCAGCCCCATCCCTCCAATTACCCAAGCCACTATTCAGGTTTTCTTTATTCATATTTGCTTTTTTCAATAATTGGGGGGAGATCAATTCTGTCCCCCATTATGATACACAACACACTTTCAATAAGATTTGGTGTAGGGTCCTTTCTTCAAAGAAAATATACATGTCCACATCCATAACAGTTCTCTATACACCAACTAACTTCATCTGTTTATATATTTGTTTAACACCTACTTTTTTGCTTTGGGGGAAAACAAAAGGCATTTAACAAATTCTACTCATCAACTGACTTTTTAAAGCCTGTAGATCCTATGCAACTTATAAAGAGAAGTGATCAGAAGGCAAGCTAATGAGAGTTAAACTTATCCTGTGTTCATATGTTCTAAAGACTCCTATTTCAAGTTGGTTTGCAATAATAATGATAGAACTAGCTTTTTAAATTTTTTCTACATAAAGCATGAGATTGGGCATATATGTCGCAGGGGGGAGGACATGGACATGCAATTCAGAGACAGAAGATGAGAAAGAAAAATGATTCTTAAATAAAATGTATCATATCTAGTACATCATCTAGCAATTACAAAGCAAGCCAACAATTTTTTTTAAATTCCCCAAAATAAAAATTATTTTGAAACACCCAATGACCTCAACATTGCAGCAATGATGTTGACTACCATCAAAGTGAGGACTCTGGTCAATTTAAATCTGAGAAAACAGCATCAAAATGAGAATAACCTTCAAAAAAAAAAAAGCATGAAAATTGATTTTAAATTGAAGTATTTTTCTAGATAAGCACTACCTAATGGAATTTTTTGTGATTATTCCCATTGAACACCTGAAATGTGACTAGTATGATGGAGGAACTGAATTTTTAAGTTTATTGAAACTTAGGTTGAATTAATTTAGGTCTAAATAGCTACATGAGGCTATAGTATATTGTATAGTGCAGATTTAGACATTTAAAAAAAAATTCACACCATGCCCCCAAAACTTCTGGAATGTGAACTTCATACCTCAAAGTTACTACCCCAAACTCAATATATAACACCCTCATGATGTAATTTCTTCACTAAGTTGTGAGGAGAATTAGCTTGAAATTTGACAAATACTACCCGTATGACTCGAATATACACAACTGAAGTTTTGGAAGAAAAAAGTACATTATTCTTTATAGGACACAGTTTTCGTTTTCTAGAAAATCAGTTATTTTCCCCCAAATAAACCCATACCCAAATAACTTAAAAAACATGAGTGTGTACTACATTTCCCAAGATGACAGGAACCAAAATCAGTTAGAAAGCCTCCTAACTCAAATTTAGAGCTTTTAAAAATCCCATCAATCAATCAATGAATCCATCAAAAACTTTACATTGGATGAATCACTGTCCATGAGCATTCCAAACCTCACCTCCAATCCTGGAACATGTGCACTTCTAACCATGGCACATGTACATTCAGATCGTAGCACACTCACTTCTAACCCTGCACACACGAATTTCTAACCCCACCACACATGCATCTTTAAGCTTGGCACGTGTGCGCGCGCGCGCGCACGCGGGGACACACACACACACACACACACACACACACACACACACCATTGAGCTTGGCTCACAGGCATCTCTCACTCAGCACTCAAGCTTCTCTCACCCTGGGACAGGCACCTGGAAGCTCAGGGACAGCGCCGCGCCCTTACCTTTCTCGCTGACGCTCTCGCTCTCTAGCTCTACGTCCTCGCAGCTGGTGTACTCGGGAGTGGACACGCCTTCCTCCTCTGAGCTGCTCACTGACATCTGCCGCTTCTTGCCACCCCTCTTAGACCGATGCGGCTTGGGCGGCGATGGCCGCACGGACTCAGACTGGTCAGAGCTCAGGGAGTCGTTCCGCAGCATGGTCTCAACCTTTTCGCGCTTGGCCTTCCTGATGAGCACCGCTGAGCTGGGGTCCAGGCGGCTCTGCTTCCTGAAGGGCTCCTGGGCTTTGAGCTCCGGGGCTTCTGCGGGGACCGACCCATGCCTGGGCGCCGGCGGGCTGTGGTTCGTTGGCGGCTTGCCGCCGGGCGCCCTGGCCTCCGCAGTCCTCTCGGCCGAGTAGGCCCGGGGCGAGTCCGGCGGCGAGGCCCTGGCGGCGGCCGGCGCTCGCTTGCCGGCCTTGCTCTCCGGTAGCGCGGCTCCCGCCTCGGTGCGCGGGAGCGCCACGTCGCTGTGGCGCCGCTCGTGCCTCGCTCGGGACACCCGGGCGTGCATGCGCATCTGCTGCTCCTCAGGCGGCGCTTTCACCGGATACCGCGCCAGGTTCGGGTCGCTGCGGTACCTGGTCTGGTATTCCTCTTCTTTCCTTTGCTTCTCATCCTCCGCCGCTTTTCCATCCTCTCGTTTTTCTGGCACGTCGGGGTAGTCCTGTGATCTCCCTTTCTCAAGCCTTCGGCTTTCCCGCCTTTCTTTACGTTCCCGTTCTTCCACAGCCCCCTCCCCTGGCTGCACCGAGGTTTTTGGCACGCGTTTCCGCTCGCTCTTCAGGGCTCCTTTGCCATTCTGCTCTGGAGCCTTCTTCCTGTGATATGCAAAGGAACGTCATGAAGGAAAGCAATTGATAAAATTTAAGGAAAAGACCTAAGTAACTTGCATTCCAGTCTTGAATCATTCCAAATAATTAGAATCCCACGTCTAATTAATTGAGATGATGAAGAGCTCCATTAAACCTGTATTGCTTAAGTTTTTTTTATGACCCCTTTGCAACACAATATATTCAAAGACTTGAAAAGTTATTTTCACAATTTAAGTTTTTCATTTTAACTGAAACAATAAAATACATTACTAAATTAATTCAATCAATGGACAAATTTTATGCTATCCTCTGTTTATGACTCAAAGACTTAAAAATGACTTCCATGAAAATACTATAGTTAGCATAGGAGCAGAATAATATATACATATCACTTCAAAACCAAATATATATTTGATATATGTGGATAATACAGTAACAATCACTTATAACTGAAGCTTTTAAAGAAATATAAGTACAAGAATGTCCATTTCAGAAATCAATTCTAATAGCACTTCATCAATAGTAGAACAAATTAATTTCTGACTTGATCACACGCACTTTTTCAGAAGTTGGTTCTAACTTCTTCAGGTAAAAATAATAGAAACATTGGAAATTGTGAAAGTGTTATTCATACTCCCTTCCTCCCTCTCTTTCTATTCATTTCAGAAAAGGATCCAAGAGAAGCAAGTAGTTTGGAGTTCTACTTTTTCTATGCTGTCAAACATACTGGCAAAGGTAAAAGTAAAGGAAAGGGGTTTGGTGATCTTTCAGTCTGGTAAATGTATCATTCTTTTGTCTCTTTCAGTATTTCCCTGTACACTGAAGTGCACCTGGTTTGGGGAAGTTCCAGCTATGATGCCAGAAGTTGTAAAAACTAGATACCTTAGCTAAGTGTATTTATATGATCTAGTGTGCGCTTCAAATGGAAGCAACCCAAGGCTTATTTTGGAATTCTAAGATCTGAAAGGAAGACACGTCAAAGGTTATATCATTGTTTGGAAATCCAAAAGCAGGTATCAAAAATGAAAATAGAGAAAAATACAGGCAAAATGGGTAAAAAAAAAAAAAATGGACAATTTCTCCAGTGATTTAGCCAAGGTGCAGTTACTAAGATATGTTGTGGGGAGTAGTAAGAACATGCTGGTGATAGTAAAGAGAAAAAGTAAAGAATTTCAAGATCCCTTTGAAATGAAAGGGATTTGGTCCTGAAGGAAATAATGGTTTTTACAGTGTAAGGTATCTAGTATAATCACATATTATTTATTATCAAAGATAGCTTTCATAAGAGTATGATGCTTGTATACAAATATTTGGTAGCTCCTTAAAGCAGAGATGCTCTTGATAGAAGTTTATATTGAATCAATTGCTTTTCTTGAAATGCTAATACATAACACTTACTTACCTTGAAGAGTTCATGTGAGCGGTAAAGGAAACCAACTGTGGAGATGCTTTATGGAAGAGTTGAGTGTTATGCAAATAGAAAATATTCTCCATTTTGTGTCTTTGCTCCACTAATTATACATTTTTTCTCACCTCAACTTTTGTTTTATTTCTACTAGGTCCTGATCAATGTGCAAAATATCTTCAAGAATTGAAAACAAATAAACAGATTGGCTTCCTTTCAATCCTGCTTCTTCCTGAAGTCGCCAATCCTATACTGCAACCTACCTGCCTTGCTATGCTCCTACACCATAGGTTAATGTACTTGCCCCATTGGTATTGAAATTTCATTTAAAAAGTCAAAACAAATACCTCAGTTCTCATTCTTGAAATTCATGTCATTTTTTACCATATGTCAAAACCAGAATACTTTTCAACAACTTTAAAGCTCCAAATTTTTAGTTTTGTTTAAAGATATCTTCTGACCAGTCCCAACCTGTACTTTTAATATTCTTGTTTATCCCTCACCCATGACAGTTTGCTATTAATTCTACCTTCACTAAGGTATCACTGATGTCCTTCCTACCTATCTTGCCTTCAAATAATTTAGGCACTCATTCTGTCATCATGTATTGTCCTCTTCTATTTGGTGTACCTCCCCTACAACTCCTGGATAGCTTACAAAGCTTAATTCAGAAATCATTTCCTTTTCCCTAGGGCTACCAAAATACTAAATGCATTTTTTAACTTTGATCAAATCAGCATCCTACCTAACAGCCTAAGTGTCTGTCTTTCCTGGGATATTGTCTGACCTCTCCCCAGGGTCTGTAAGGAAAGGGACCACATCTTAATTCATTTTTATACCCTCTGGCTATTGGCACTGTGTTTACTTATAGTAAATAAACATTATGATTGCTAACTTCAATAATAGGCATATTCACAGAATGCCTGCCATGTGCCAGTTTGAAAACCTACACTGTCCTTTAATTCTTGCCACACACTTTGAGGTGGTTATAATGGTAGAGTCTTGACTGTTATCCTGACCTGCTTAACTTTGAAGTGCCCGATCATATTGTATGAACTTTATTTGAAAAGGGGATCAAAAGATGACTTGGAGCCTACTACTACTCAGTGGGATAAATAAGAGTTAGACAAAAGCAACTGAGCCTAATTCAAATCCTAACAGATCCCCTACACTGTGAGCCTCATGACGACAATGGCTATGTCATCCTTGTTAGCACTATTTCCTACTGTATAGCATTGTTTGTCCATAAATATATTTTATTAATGAATCAAGCAATTGATTGAAATAAATTACCGGGTCACATTATCCCTTGTTTAAATCTTCAGTGGCATGCTATCATGCTTAGGATAAAATCTGTAAAATTGAACCTGTCCCCTCATGTATTAGTCACAGCAATTACCCCATTCCTGTTATCAACTTCTGTTTCATTTAGCTTTTTGTCTCTGTGCCCAAAAGACCTGAAAAGAACAATTCAGAGGACCAAAGGTTTATTTTGGATCACAGTTTCAGAGGTTCAATCCATGGTCAGCCAACCCTATAGTTCTGTGCTCAAGGTGAGACGAAACATCATCGAGGATGGGAACAATAAAGGGGGGTGGAGAGAGAGAGAACTTCCATGAACACTCTATACAAGCCCTTTAGAGAAAACTCAATGCCATATGCCCCAGATAAATGCCTGATGTGGAGCTACAGAACTTGTTTGTGCAGCTGGATTTCAGTGTTGCTTTGGTCCTATCCCTTCTTTCTGTTTTCTATTTCTCACTTTTGGAATTGAAATGTTTACTCCATGCCATTATATGTTGGAGTTATGTAGCCTGTTTTTCATCTTTACTCTCACAGCTGAGAGTTCATCTTAGAACTTTATACAGTGCGGGAATTGTTGAGATTATAGGGACTCTTGGAAATAGACTGAATATTCTTTTGGTGCAAGGGATGGTACCAGGGATTGATCTCAGGGGCACTCAACCACTGAGCCACATCCCTATCCCTAATTTATATTTTTTATTTAGAGAGAGGGTCTCACTGAGTTGTTTAGCACCTCTCTGTTGCTGAGGCTGGCTTTGAACTCGTGATCCTCTGGCCTCAGCCTCTTGAGCCACTGGGATTAGAGGCATGTGCCACCATGCCCAGCTGATTAAATGTACTTTGAATTATAAGATGGGCATGAGCTTTCAGTGGTATGGGGACAGGATGCTATGGTTTAGGTATGAGGTATCCCCCCAAAATTCATGTGTAAGACAAAGCAAGATTTTTGTAGGCAGGTGGGGTGTGGCTGGAGGAAGTAGGTCACTGAAGGTATGCCTTTGAAATTTATATATTGGCCCTAGTGAGCAGAGATCTCTCTCTGCTTTCTGATTGTCATTTCCTGAGCTATGTCCTTCCACCACACCCTTTTTCCATGATATTCTGCCTCACCTCAGTACCAGAGCTGTGGACTGGACTGAACCTCTGAAACTGTGAGCCAAAATAAGCTTTTTCCTCTTCTACATTTTCCTTGTTATATCTTCTGGTCATAGCAACAAAAACCTAACTAAAACACCTCACTACCTCACCAGCCACCTCCCTATCACTCTTCCTGTGGTACCTGCATTATACCAATGGGTATCCTTGAGTACATCCTCACATCAGACTGTTTCTTTCAGGCCACAAGCCTATGCAGATACCTGGAGGCTCATCCCACCCTTCTTGTAAATTCTGTGATGTTCCAATGCATCCTTCAATAGATCCTGTTCCCTTATCATATTGGTTCAGAGAACACTTTTAATTAAAGAACTAATTTTAAAATGAACAATGATCTAAGAGAATTTTTTTTAGTTCAAGGTTGGAAATTAGTAGCTCAATCAAATGATTTATTTTATCCTTACAATTGTGCATGGTAGGAAAGAAGTTTTTCAACAGAGGTCTCCTATGGAACAGACATTTTAGGAATAGACAAAACAGCGTAGGCCTGTTGTTGCCTTCTGTGTATGGCCTGAGAAGTGCTATTTCTACATATTCCTCCCAGTAGAAGTTAAATTCTTAAAAATGTGTTTGTTCTTCAAGAAGACCTTAACTTTTGTTTACAGGATTAATGAACTATTACCTCTCTCTTGGAGGTTCACTTCTAGACCTGGATGACGGCTGCTTCTGTTCGGGCCCCATGGCTTGTTGTGAGGGTTCAGCCCCTTTGCTCCTGTCTGGTGGTGCACTGGGAGGAGCAGTGTCCAGGGAGGAGGCAGCGGCTGTGCTCAGGGGAGTCTGAGACCGTGATCGCTCTTGGAGTCGTGCTTTCTTTTCTCTTGGTACCTCAGAACCAGCACCTGTAGCTGTATCACTCAAGGTTCCATCCTGACTAGGCTGCTGCGGGCCGCTTCCAAAGAACCATGCCCCAGATTTGGTTAAGATTTCTTGTTGCTTTCGACATAAATTGCATACCCACATAACCTATTCAAAGAAGAGAGAACAGTATAAATTTCCTATACTGTTTGTAAATAATTTGTTTTCAATACATTAAAATGCATCATACATAGAAAATAAAGGTCTTCATATTTATCATTGCAAATTTCTTGTGGAAATTGTTCTTGCATAAGTCACAGTCAAGTATAGGAATACCTGGACTATAACCCATCTCTAACTAAATTGCCTCTGGAAAACCAGAGTAGAATTTTTCTTTTCACCATCTTTAATTTAATAATTCTGAGATTTTTTAAACCATATATATGTCATATATTAAATGATTGACTCTGAAGTTTCATTTAAATATCTTAGTACACATATCTTCATACACCTTTTCTAATCAATTTATACCTCAGACCATTTTTACTAATTAATCAAAATTTATGTACATAAATCTCAGTATCTCAAATGATTTAAATGTTTTTGTTCTAAAAAATTAGTCATTATTAAATGAAAGAGTGAAAATTATGCATATGGAACAAACAATGATAGGCACAAAAGATGTCAAGTTATATATTTTCTCTAATTTCTTAGTAATAAACTAACCTCAAATTTATTTAAGCTATAAAATGTAATTTCCACACACATAATTACTAAAGAAATAAATCTGAGGTTGGGTTTGTTCATATGTGACCAGTCCAGTGTTAAGTTTCCCCAAGAGAGTTATTTTAAAACAGTGATTTGGAGACATATCCACTGATAACACCACTTACAATAAACGTATATATTTGTTCTCCTATTGGTAACACTTAAAATTACTGTAATAATGAAGACAAAAATCATAAAAAGTGATTAATAATAATAGTAGCAACAACAGCAATAACTAACAGTCACAGGAGAAAGATAGCCACATCCCTGGAAGCCTTCTCCTTAAATAGAAGATGAACAATTCAGTGCATAAGCCTACATAAAAATAGTTTATGGAATGTGGCTTCAACTTAAAATGTATGCCCAACAAGGTTACATTTTGCACAATGTCACCATCTTTTGAGTTCATAAAGTCCTTCAGAAGTCCTGAGTGCTTGAACATGAATGTACCAAGAATAACATTAAAAGGGCAATAGTCTAGGGTCAGGACTCCTGTGAATAGTGACAATGAATTTCCTCTGTCCAGAACTCATGATGGAGACAGGAGTGTGTTTGCTCTTCTTTTTTTTGTTGTTGTTGTTGTTGTTGCCTCTTTAACTGACAAGACAGTGATAAGAGAGTCTGAAGTTACCTAGCCCAAAAAGATTGGTATGAAACTTTTGTTATTTTACATCAATAAATAGAGAAATTTGCATTTCTTAAATTTATAATAGGCACATTGTCACCAGCTATCAAAAAAGGTCCTTTTATACAGAATATTAAGACATATTTATGATAAATGTGCATTTCTTTTACAAATAGAAAACACAAAAAGAAGATTTATAATTGTAAAGTTTCCAAAAAGGGTTTAAAATAAGTAAAAAGGTAGAAAGCATAATACTATAATAGAAAGACAGAGAAAGGATACTCTTCATTATGTATCTTAATAAGTTCTAGAAAACTGTCACCACAATCTTTTTGCCTCACATTTTTAAGTGTTATAAAAATTAGTTAATAAATTGTTAGTGTCAGATTTGCACAAGTTCTAAATTTTGAATTTCTACAGGAGCAATATAAGTTAAAAATGTTATTAAAGTTAAGTAAAAAATAAATTTTTAAAATTCATTAAATTTTATTTCTGATTTATTCAAAGGATAACAATTACAAGATAAGTTACATCAGAGATGATACTTTAAATAATATTTTTACACATAAATAATAATTTTTACACATTGTTTACTCATTTTCTGTGATGCTTAATTTATTTTATCTATTTTTAGTATTCTGGAAAAATATTGTAGAACTCCAAATTTTTCTCAGCTTATTTCCTTATGTACAACAACAGCTTAAAATCCATATTTTAAAATTATATGTGGAGGCTAATCTTTTCTCAACTTGAAAACAAAATTAACTACAAAGATGTTGAGATGTTTATTTTTTATTAAAATACTACCTCCCAATTTCTATTTTCAGTTACAAAAATTATTCATATTATGAAATTTACCAAATAAATTTAAAGAGGAAATTACTTGCATGAGTTATAAAGTTTAGAGAACTATTTAGATTATGATAGAATATTGTAATATCTTTCATCACAGTTCATATTGAATATGGTGGACATGTACAAAATGAGCCAACTACTTAGAAGTAACACAGTTAAATATGATGCTCTTTTCAAATCCAATATTAACTATTATATTTGCAAGGAGCTATAAATAATCAAAAAAATGAGTTGGTAGACATTCTTAGCAGATTTTTTTTTTTAAAAAAAGAGAAAAAAAAGCATAACAATTTCAAACCCGCCACAAAGTGTTATTCATTAAAAACATGTGCACCTTCTAAAGATTGCACCATGCTGGATTATATCCTGATTAAATACCCTGGGATGTGTTCCAAACTAATCTAAACTAAAGGAGGTCTGTGCAATAACTTATCTTAATGCACAGATGTTAAGCAATCAAATACAAACTCAAATGAAGGATTGCTGTGATGTAACATGCTTTCTGAAACTCCATGCCATGCATCAGAATAATGAACAACTGAAACTTTTATTCTGACCTTTTACTCCAGCAACATTTTAAATTCTGTTTTTCACACTTAGTTATTAAGAAATATAATAGACCATTTTATAAAACACACAGGATTTTTTTTTTTTTACCCTGAGTAATAAGAAGAATTACAACAGTGCCTACAGAGAATTTCGTAGATAAAACCACGAGTTTGGCAGAAAAAAAAAAATGACATTCAAATGGAAAACGTACTTTACACTTAATTTCATGTGAAATATTTGCAGACTCAAACAGATCAAAATAAATGTGTCTTAAATTTACTTTTTGTGATAGTACTAGGATGATTAATCACCGTGAGATCTAGAATTCACATATTTTTATTTATTTATTTTTTAATGTGGTGCTGAGGATCCAACCCAGTGCCTCCCATGTGCAAGGCAGGTGCTCATTGAGCTACAGCCCTAGCCCTAGAATTCATATATTAACACAAATGCCCTGCTTATAAAAATCTAGGGTATTTAATATTATAACATAAAAGAAAATATAACTATGTAGGTATTTAAAAAAGACTATTGTGGTTACAATTTCATTTTATACTTTTGCAGATAAAGTTTAAGATTCATTTTAATTTAGTATATTACTTTTAAAAATATTTCAGTACTATTTTGAAAAATGTGAAGAGTGAAAATAGGTAACCTTATAGTTGCTGCATTTTCTGAATACTTTTACTCATTTTCCTTATTTTCTCTCTTCAGAGAAGCACTCACTCCAGCAGAAATGGGGACCAAAGTTATCAAGGTTAAGATTTCACTTTGTTGACAAAAGTGGTTGAGACATTAGATAACAGAATAGATGAAAATGAAGGAGTCCTCTTTGGTTCTGGTTGCAGTGTATATGGCAGGGGGGAATCTCCAAATCTGTTGTTCTTGTTGATATTTTGTAGGTTGCTTTTTTTCCCTTTGGAAATTTATAAAATACATCATGTGGATTTACTAAAGCTAAAAATAGACAGGATAGAATGTTTCTGTTTAATAAGTAAAGAACTACAAACCCTGCTTCCACTTTTAGCATTTTAGGGCAATTTTCTATGCAAATTTAAAATAACTACTATTTCCCTGTAACTTTGTATTCTATTTATTTAATATTATAGAATAAATGTTTTCATGTGATTCTAAAACTTCTTAATATCTATAAAATATTCTATAGAGATGATATTTCCTTTACCTTATTTTAAACTGGTTACATTTTCTCATATTAACAAAGAAGTCTGCAGTGGAAAACGGTTGATCAAATCAAACTCAGATTCAAATCGTTTTCATACTTAAGATCATTTTCTTAAAAGAATATACTGTAAAAAAAATGGGGGACTGGGGTTGTGGCTCAGTGGAAGAGTGCTCGCCTAGCAGATGTGAGGCGCTGGGTTAGATCCTTAGCACAACATAAAAATAAATAAATAAAATAAAGGTATTGTGTCCAGCTACAAGTTAAAAACATTTTTTTTAAAAAAAATTTTGGGTAAAATTCTTTATATACCTTAAAGTTTCTTTTGCTATAAATATTATTTAGTAATAATGTTCTTTTTCTATTTTGCAAATTTGCTTTTAAAAAGTGTTGTGCCAAATGGTAACAAAACATGATAATGTCAGTTCTGCATTTTAAAATCATATGATTTAATAATAACCCCAAACCCTATGCTCTCATGACTGTTTCAAATTTTAACTATCAGGGGTTTCATTTAAATAATAGCAAAAATTGTTACAGAGCCATAAACCCCATTCCCATTTTTTTAAAGATTCTGGAAAAGAGAGATATGAACAAATTTCTAGATGTTTCTACATGTATGGAAAATGGCAGTAGTGAAAAACAAACAGAGAAAGACCATAGCTTAAACTAGAGTGCTGAGGGTTTTAACCAAGAAGGAAGCCAATCCCAGCAGCTCTCAGAGAACTTGAGATTAGAAATGGCAGCTACTTTGGCAGGCCAGAAGTGAGAAGTAGAACCAAAGGAGACTGTTTAATATCTATTCTTCTTTTCATTTGCAATTCTTCTGTTTTACTTTAGCTCAGAAAATGCTGTGATAAGTATTCTTTGTTATTTTCAAGAACTACTTATAGGGCTGAATACTTAATTTTTTTTTCCTTGATCCCTCAGAATTTTTTGAAGTATGAAGAGTTAGGGATCTACATTATTATTATTATTTTTTTAAGAGCTAACAATCTTGACACAATTTAGTGGCCAATCCTTCATTTCATCCCTAACTTGCAAGGAAGAATTTGGTGTCTAAAGTTAAATTGCCTGGGTTCGCCCCTCAGATTCACCATGTGCATGCAATTTACTCAGGCTGATTAGCATTGACATTTCTAGGGCTATGCCATCATCTATTGACTAGGATAGTAATAGTTCCTATCTCACTGATTTGTTTTGAGAATTTAATGAGATAATCCATCCAAATTGCTCAGCACAGTGCCTGAAATTTTGTAAGTGCTTAATTATATATTAATAATATAACACTAATAATTGCTAATAATTGATAATGATAATCATTATTATTCTAATAATCACACCAATAAAATCTTGGAGGGGCTATCAGGATCTTCTGACACCAGTAAGAAAATTAATTTTTTTCCATAGAGATATGAATATATATATGCACTTAATTATCAATTTGATCATATTGATTACAACACTCAAAGTCTTCATCATTTTTATTTGGTTTACACAAATTGACTAATTATGTGTCTCTCACTGCTCATATTTCTGTAAATGTCTGTAAATGATACTTTTTATCATCTTGAATCTGGGCAAGTCATGGCATATTAGAATGAAAACTGAATGACAGTGAAAGGAGCAGGCCATGGTGGAATGTCTGTACTGGAATTCTTTTCTCATTTCTTCTTACTATGCTATCTAGGACAGATGATCTCATCTCTGAGTTTAAGTTTCCTCATTTGTAAAAGAAGTAAAATAAAAATGAAAACGATTTAATATAATCTATGTGAGGACCAAATGAAATAATATACATGAAATTGTATTTGATGAATAAATAAACATTCAATAATATTAATATTATTGACAACATAAACTTTTCTGCTGATATGTCTTCAAACTGAAGGTAAATAAATAATATTTTCATGCAATAGAAAGTGATTCTCTCTGTATTTCTGTTTTGGACCTTTTTGAGTGCCTGTTCCATGCATTGTTTGAGGCACTGGAGTTACCACACTGAACAAAAGTGATAAAAAAAAAGTCTGCCTGTGAGTTTATATTCCTATGGAAAAAAAAACAGACAAAACCAAAATGTAGTGGTGAAAATGGGTGGCATGCTCAATGGTGGTGGGTATCAAGGCACACATAAAAAGAGAACAGGCATTGGGTGTTCCATGTGGTGGTGGCGCTCAACTTAAAACTTGTTGGTCACAGAAATTGATATTTGAGTGAGAGTGCATTACGCAGATACCTAGGAGAAAGCATTTCAGGCTGCCAAAACAGCTAAAGAAAAGGTCCTTCAGGGATATCTTGCCTGGTGGTTTCAAGGAACATTTGGAACACATTAAATGAAGGGTCAAGAAGTATAAAAGTTTCAGACCGAGCAGGTTTTTGTGAGTTTCAACTAAGACTTGTTTTTATGAAGACAGTAATGGGCAGCTGTCCGAAGGCTTTAATCAGAGAATTGACTTGATGTATCTTAGGCTTTAACAAGATGCCTCTGGTTGCTGGAGTGAGAATAAAACGGAGGGAATCAATTGAATTGAATTCCAATATTGCTGTTTTTACTCTCCTTTAGCTCCTCTTTGCCATGTTTCCCCATCCCTTTAAGTTATCTTTTGACTTCATTTTGTTGTTTATTTAGAGCATGGGTCTAAATTGTATTTTTTATTCAACTGACAATCTTTGTGTTTTAATAGCGTCTGAAGATGAATAAACTCTTATTCTCTGTGAGCTGTCTCATCAAAAGCAGCTGCATATACTGCTCACTGGGTCCTCCTAGTGAGGACCTCACTCCATCAAGTCTTAAAACTTGTCTACTCTGTTGATGTTTTCCTCTTGGTAATAACCACGAAAGTATATAAAATAATTAAGACTTTCCTTTCAATGGGAACAATTTGCCTTTGAATCTCTAGTCGCTGCTTTCTCTATTCTCTTTAAAATTTGGCACTTGGGTTGGGGTTGTGGCTCAGAGGTACAGCGCTCCCTAGCATGGGTGAGGCCCTGGGTTCGATCCTCAGCACCACATAAAACTAAATAAGTAAAATAAAGATATTGTGTCCAACTACAGCTGAATTTTTTTTAAAAAGAGGCACTTGTTGAACCAACCTAAATTCACACCCTCTCCATTTGCTCACACCTCATTTATTGCTCCCTCCTTGAAATCTGACTCCCATCTCTACAATCATATTTTTCTTTCCCAGACAGTAGTGATCTCTATCAAAGTGACAATTCCATTTATGCACATTTTTCAGCCCTCCCCTTACTGAGTTTTTTGAATATTTGGAATTTGTTACCAGCCCTCCTTTTTGGCAGTCTTCTTTTCTGGTTTTCTTCTTACATCACCTCTTCTCCTATTCCTGGCTGAAATCTTTCTTCCTGACTCTTACTAAAAGTAGATGCTATATAATGGTTCATTCATTTTTTTTTTTTTTTACCATGGTTCATTCTTTTTTTTTTTTTTNATGGTAAAAACGATTTTATTTAGGTTTCTGTGTTTCTTCTAGGATGACACTAATACCAGAAATGGGTACATATGGATCTTTTTGAGTCTTTGAACAAATGAAATCCTGCATATGTGCAGGGCAAGGTCTGGTAAAGAATATCTATTGAAAATATCAAGCTGCTCCAATAGCTCAGAATGCTTATTCTTTTAATGTTGAATGGAATATTCACCAGCATAGACTAGAGACTGTCATTTTAAAAATATTACAGATCTGTATCCAAAACAGAAATAAAAGTATTCTAGTGTTTTAAATTAAACAACATTGATCTCCATATGCCAAGGTCAAAGAAAAAGTCACAAGAACAATTAAAACCGGTTTTAATCTGAATTACAGTAAAAATACTGTGATATGCATCTATAACTCTTCTTAGGGATGAAATTATAGCCTTAAACACTCTGTTGCAAAGGAAACAATTATACAACTAATGACCTAATTCTATCTTTAAAAAATAAATTAATGCAAAATAGGTTAAAGAAAAAAAATAATAAAGACAAGAAAGATGACAGTAGAAATAAGTTAAATAGTAATAAAAAATCAATGTAACCAAGAAAAAATCAATGAAACCAGACATTAGCTCTTAAAAGTTATTAATAAAATCGATAAACATACACATTGGCTAATTAAGAAAAATAATCTAATATATAATTATCAAGTGAGTGGACATCACTACAGATGCTAGATTCATTAAAAGAAAAAATAAGGAAACATTACAAACAACTTTAAGCCAATAAATCCAATAACATTGGTTAAATAGAAAAAGTCCTCAAAACTAAAATCATCAAAACTGACACAGAAGGCAATAGGAAGCCTGGATAGCACTATAATTATTTAAAGAAGTCAAATTCATTATAAAAAGCCAACTTACAGGAAATTCTAGAATCAGTTATCCTCACTGGAAAATTTCCTAAAACATATTTTAAAAGTAAATAATATCAATATTATGTGAACTTATCAGTTAAAAAAGAGGAACAATGGCTACTTCTACCTTTGAACTCATTTTATAATATCAACATAGCCCTGGTACTAAACTCCTTATACAATAAACCCTGTTGTAAAACAATAAAATAAAACCCACTCTCCTACAAAATCCTTTTGCAAATTAGCAAACTTAATTCAGCACTATGAAACTACCTAAAAACACTACTCCATCATAACAATATAACATTCCTCCTTGCCTAGTGGTATATATCTGGAAATATAAATTAGGTACAAATATATATTATATTTATATGTAGGTATTTCATTTATATACATGAAAAGTATTTGACAAAATCCAAAATCTTTAAATGATAGAAATGCTCAGGGAATTAGAGATTAAAAAAATATTTAAGAGCATTTCCTCCATATGATATAGAACATCTTTGAAAAACCCACCAACAGCAGTACAATTAATGATAAACGTCAAATGCCTTCCAGCTAAAATCAGAAACAAGGAAATATGTCATCTCTCTACATCTCTATACACCACTGTAATAGGTATCATGAAATAGAAAGGCAATTTTAGAAACTTTGAAAAACTAGAAAGGGAAAATATTTAATTGTAGAAGTTATGATAGTGTACATAGGAAATTCTAAAGAATCTACAAATGACAACTTATACTAATAAGCAAGTTAATCAACAGCAGGATCCCAAGTCAACATAAAATATCAATTTTATTTCTGTATGCTAACAGCAAACAATTGGAAAGTTAATTTTAATAACATTTATTTAAAAAATTACCAGAATGCTTAATGAAAAATTTGATAAAAAATATATAAGAGCTCTACACTAAAATGTACAAAATACTGCTCTGAGTGCAGTCAAGAAGACTGCTATGGACTAGACTGTGTCCTTTGAAAATTCTATGTTGAGCCCCTAAGGGTGGACTCTAATCCAATAGGATTAATGTACTTACAAAAACTGACATCAGGGAGCCCCCTGCGTCTCCACATGAGCAGAAAGAAAAGGCCATGTGAGGACACAGTGAAAAGGTGGTCAACTACAAGGAACAAAGAGGGTCCACACTGCCCAGCTTGTGGTATTTTGTTATGGCAGCACAAGCAGATGAATACACTGAGCAAATAAATGCAGATATATGCCATGCTCAATGATCAGAAAACTTGGTATTAAAATGCCAGTTCTCCCAGGTAAGAGATACCAAAGGAAATGATTTCATTCCCCTTGGGTGTTGTCCTTATTATATTGTTCTCCTATGGCCCAAGTAACACCATTTCCCACCTTAACCATTCCAGGTCTAAGTGTATTCATTGTCTTACAGCTTCAAACCAATGCAATCCCTGACTGTTTTAAAATGATCTGCTTATACCTTTACTGCCTGTAAGAAGCAAAACTACATTGTGTCTGATGGATGATAACAGCAAAGAGCCTCGAATTATATTGATGATTTTGCATGAAAAATACAATGCATCCATATATAAATCAGTATGCATAATAGGAGGCAATACTACAGGAAGAGACAAAGAGATAAAGATAAGGGGGGAGGTGAAGGGGGTGGGAAGAAAGAGAAACACACCTACAGGAGTTCCAGGTATTGGAGTGGAGTTATAAGATACATATTTCAAAATGTTGTCCAACATGGTCAATAAGTTAGTTGATAAGATGGAGAGTTCAAACAGAGAATCTGAAAGTATATAAAAGAAGCAAATGAAATTCTAAAACTAAAAATTAAATGAACTAAAATATTTAAGAACTCAGCAGATCACTATACTTTCAAATTAGACAAAATAGAAGATAGAATTAGAGAACTGAAATTAGGACAAAGTATACAGGTGGCTGAAGTAGGAAAAGGAAAGATAGTAAAGTACAAAAGAGTGATGATCATAAGGAGTGAAAAGGTTTAAATATGTATAAATGGCATTCTTGAGAGAATATAGAATATGGAACAGAAGCATCACCTAAGTCACAATTTTTCAAAATTGATTGCTAAGAACAGAATTTTTCTTTCACCTCCAAAATTTATATGCAATCCCTAAACCCCAATGTAATAGTAATTGGAGTAGAGGCCTTTGAGAGAAAATGAGATGAGATCATGTGGGTGAAATCTCCAGAATGGGATTAATGCCCTTATAAAAAGAAGACACCAGAGTCTCCATTTCTTTGGCTGATGAACTTGGGCCATGTTCATTTCTTGGCTATTTGAGGAGTATGGTAACGAACAAGGGAGGACAGTTGTCTCTTCAACATACTGATTCCATTTCCTTTGGATATATACCCAGTAATAGTATTTCTTGGTCATCTGATAGTTTTATTTTTCATTTTCTGAGGAACCTCCATACTGATTTTCATAATGGATACACTAATTTACATTCCCACAAGAAGTTTGCGAGTGTTCTTTTTTTTCGTATACTTGTCAATATTTATTAGGTCAATACTTGTTTTGTCTTTTGATAACAGTAATGATTACTGGAGTGAGGTGATATCTCATTGTGGTTTTGATTTGCATTTCCCTCATGATTAGTGTTGTTGGACATTTTTCAGTACCTGTGGCTATTTGTCTGTCTTTCTTTGAAAAAATGTCTATATGGGTCTATTGTTCATTTCTTAAATGAGTTATTTCAGTCTTTTTGCTGTTGTGTTTTTGGAGTTCCTTATATATTCCAGATATTAACTCCTTGTTGGAAGTTTTACAAGTATTTTTTCTAATTCTGTGGGTTTTCTCTTCATTCTATTGATTCCTTCTTTGGCTGTGCAGAAACATTTTAGTTTGATGTAGTTCTACTTGTTTTTATTTTTACTACCTGTGTTTTTTGGTGTTTAATAATAATAATAAAAAAAATATTGCCCAAAACAATGTCAAGGAGATTTTCCCCATTTTCTTATAGGAGTTGTATGGTTTCAAATCTTACACTTAAGTCTTTTATTCAAATTTTAATTTTACTTTGTGTATGGTATAAGGTAAGGATCCAGGTTTTTTTTTTTACATGTTAATAATTCAGTTTTTCAAACACCATTTATTGAAGAGAGTATGCTTTCTTCATTGAATATTCCTGGCATCCTTTGACTGTAAGTTCATGAACTTATTTTTGGTCTCTATATTCTATTCCTTTGATCTATGTGTCTGCTTTTATGCCATAACGATACTGTCTTTTGATATAATCTGTCTTTGATTTGAAACCAGCAAGTGTGATGCCCCAAGCCTTGTTCTTCTTGCTCAAAATTCTTTGGTTGTAACTTTTTGTGGTTCCATGTCTGCTTTCCATCCTGCAAAGCCAATCTGGATATAGAGAGTCTCCCATTGGTTTCCCTAGGGTAGTGTTCTGAAGTGCTCAGCTTAGTATGTCTTATCCCAGTCCTTCAAAGTTGAACCAGCTATCTGTGCAAATTACTTGTACTTGTTCTCTGTATAAACATGCTGGGAAACCCATCTGGGGTTTCCATGGGTAAGTTGGTAGGAGGTTCTCAAGTTGAGAAGTTCCAAGAGTCTTGTGGGCAGGTTCCCTAGTTGAGTCCATGGCATGGTAAGCAGACTCTGTAACCTCTTTTCTTGCTTCCCATCCTTCCCAACTACTCAATTTTGCTGAGTACCTCAGTAATCTGGTGAAGCAAGAAAGAACTGGACTTCTTGGGAAGCATCCTACACAGCTGGAGGAGCCAAAAGCTCATGCCCCGTGCTCTTACTTTCTCCTATGAGAAAAATTGCAGGTGAAGAGGTTTCCTGGCACGAAGCTGTGCTGCCACGGGGAAAATATTATGCAGGTAAAATGAAACTGTTCTTCTTACCCGATTCAACATATCTACTCTTGGATTTCTTGTTCCAGCAATGTACTGGAACTTCCCTGGTGGATTCACAAACTTTCAAATAGGTACTTTCATCTGTGATTAGTTGTCAAAATTGATACTATGTAGGAACATGACCATCTTACTGATGTTATTCACTCAACTCGCTAGCTTCTTACTCCTTTGTTATCTTTTCATAGCATACTGTTGGTATATTTTTGCCTTTATACCATTGTTTAGCTTTTGTGCTATTTCTGTTGTTATCAATTAATCAGCACTCCTTGAAATGTGGACTTTTTCATCCTATACATCTAACATCATATGCCCTAGATATACTGATGCTCAGTAAATTTCTGGTGAATTGTTTGCTTCCTTTGCATTTTATAAATGTACCATTAGTACATCCATTCTTTGGTCAGTTGTCAATAAGCACAACATACTTCTTCTTAGGAGAGGCCAAAAATCTCAAGCAAAAGAGAAAAAGGGGAATATTTTGCTTTTTGTAAAACATGTAATTCTTTCTGCAAGTAAATTATCCTCCTCGTGTGCTGTTCCATATAAAGGTGTTCCATATATATATATATTATTTTTTTTCTTTCTTTCCAGGAATCAAGTGGTCTGCCAAGCAAAGATAATTCATCTTACAGAATAGCAAAGATATAAAGAAGCAGTATAATCACTTGCATATTCAAGCTAATAATTAATTCTATGTCCTCATTAGGTAAGATTTATGTGCTCATCAGTATCTCCTCTTCATCTTTCATACCTATAGGGCATAAAAACTATGAATTTTTGTTTCTTGTAAATTTCAAATTTTGAACATTTAAAAATACAATCAGAAGTTTCTAAGCAGCATAACTACCTCCCAAAATAAACATGAATACAAGTATTTGTTATACATATCTGGTTTTTCAAAATAACATGTTTAAGGAGATACCATTATTAGTCTCTATCTATATTCCTCAGTAACATTTTATCAAATCACTGTAACACAAAATTAACAAATGATCATCAAATGAGGTCTGCTTTCTCTATCCGTCTTCCGAATATTTCCAGAGTTTCCTCTAAGATGTTTTCCCTTGGTATAGCAGGTATAAAAATTCAACTTTGTTTGATTGTAGGTGTGTTGTTGATAGCTTTATCTGATTAGTTATATAATAATATAGGTTTATTTAATTTCATAATGTATTGTGATACATTTATAAATCATTTACTCAATATTTTTGGTGAGAATTTAGAAAAGAGGTGCATAAAAATTCCATTTGTTAATTACTCTATTTTGTTATGAGAATAATATGCTCTTGTGGTTCTTATAAATTTATAGATTTATGAAAGTCTTGGGATGTGGTTCTTATTTCACTTCCCTCAGTGACAGGGTATGCTCTATATGGAGGATAAATATCCTTACTGGTTTGTATAGAAATAAATATATATCCTGATTCATGTCTATAATTTAAAGATGAAAAAATATCAGTGAGTCCAACTCCCTTATTTTGAAGATAAGTAAATTGATTCAGAGGGGTCATGAATTGTACAAGGTTTCACAAGGCAATTAGGAGTTTTTGTAGGGAGGAAATGAAATGAGAAGATATATATATTTTGCCTCCTAATTTAAGATTCTACTAGTTCCATCATCATAAATGATATGATAATATCAAACACAAAAATGTACCTATGCATGTACACACACACATATATGACAGACACTGCACAAGAATAGTATAAATCCAAGGTTGATGACGTAGTTGAGATCAGAGCTACATAAAGGTGTCCTTGAAGAAGTCAGAAAAGCATGTGAACAATTTCTTGAAAAGGAGCACTGCAAAATGGCTAAGAACCAACTCTGTCACTTACCAGTTGCTGTGATCCTGGACAAACTACCCAACTTCATTATGACTCAGTTTCCTTGCTTGTAATGTAAGCATACTCATAATACTTCACACAGAGGTGTGTTGTGGGGATTAAATAAATTAACATTAGTAAAATACTTGGAATATCTGGCACATGGTAAGTGCTATAAAAATAATAAGAAAGTGAAATGGGAAATTTAAAAATGAGCACACTTTCCATCTAACATATGCTATCCTTCCTGAATTTTAGAAAAGCTTTGTCTTGGGCTGGGGTTGTGGCTCAGTGGTACAGCACTTACCTAGCATGCATGAGGCACTGGGTTCTATCCCCAGCATCACATTAAAAAATACTAAATAAAAGTACAAAAAATGCTAAAAAAAGTTTTGTCTTATATAAGCAGTGGCATATTATTACAGGGGTGGAAGACAGAAACAGATAAGGGACAAGGAGGAGGAAGAGGAGAAAGGGAAGGAGAGGAAGAAGAAAAATTGGAATGTGGGATAAATTTAAAACTTTGATACCACATCTTTAGACTTTCTATCCAGATTCAACTGGTTACTTTACCCATTAAAACAGAATATATACCTTTCCAACTTTAATTTCTTATGTGTTTTCATAAATCCAAAACAAAAATTATTTTCAAATACATTTACAATTGGTACAAGGTTCTTCTAAACCAAATATAACAAAAATTCTGTTTGTAACCATTAGGTTCTTAAAGATTTAAAAGCAGAAAAAGACTTCTAATGGCAATGATACACCTGTCATCCTTCACTTTAGAACACGTGTCCTGAATGTGAGGAAGCCAGTATGAAAGGCAGTCTGGGAGTTGAAATGAAAAGGGGAAAACAAGTTAGACTCAAGAAGACAAAATATGTAAAGAATGAGGAGCAAACAAAAAGAACAGGCAATTACTAAACCTCACATTTTTGTTTCCTTAGTTCCTACAAAACTAGGTTTTGATGTTAGGTCATCTGTAAGTAAACATTTCTAGCTATGCTAGATTGAAAGATTTCTATATGATAAGGGCAAAGGAGCCAAATATTCTTGGATATTTTTACTCATAAACATGAGAAAAAATATTCATGTTTCATATTCTAATGTCTTATCTGTGTCCTCACATTTCACAATGACAAATCGAGCACATCCTATATCCTTTACAGTTACCATCTCAAACTCTCACTCTATACAATAAATAATTACGTATACTTGATTCTTCCTTGTTTATAAACACATATTAGCTACATTTCTGTAATTCAGGACCATTGATGAATTGGTGAGCAGTAATTCTGAGTTATAAACCTTTGCAAATATGAATACATATTTACTAATGACCAACTATTTGAATAAAATCCAAAAGATGTATAATAAATATATCTTATATAGGTTTGGATAAAGATATGCTGCTATAACAATGTAAGTCTGCATCAGCTACTGTAGTGAAAGATACCTGGTAGACAGTCAATCAGTCTCCAGAAAACTGGTGTAGGATATTTATTCTCTGTTAAACCTGACCTTCCCTTCCTCACTTTTCTCTATCCTTTTGATCACCACTTCCATAATCCATTCAGTTTTTTTTAATTGCCAAAAACTATATGTGGCTTAGAAATATAACTTTATTCAGTAATGTAGTGTTTGTTGTTGAAATATCATGCTTCTAGCAGAAAAGACGTAGGGTATGAAGATGTTGATGTGTTTATTGTGTTTGAAAATTTATTATGTCACATTTTTCATGGTTTGGGGCCATCCTCTGCTCAAACTGGAGTTTTGATATTCATAGGAAGCACTGAATTTCAACTGAACATCTCCACAGCATGATGGAAGGAAGACTGGCTCATCACTCAGGCTTCAACCCAAGACTCTCTCTCCCTTCCCTCAGAGTCATAACCCACAACAACCTTAAGTTGTGAAGTACTGAACACACTTGTGCATTTCATTGTCACAACCTCTTGACTCCATCCCCATCTGTACCAAGATCTCCTACTCTCTGGAACTGGCCAGTCTTTTCAAATGCATGACCATACAATTGAGACTTCGTAAGCCAACTGTTGTGCTTTGGAATTCCTTTTTGAGACCAGCTAACAAGTAATTAAAACTAGCTGTCTTTTCCTCTACACCATACATTTCAACAATTTCCTATTTTGTTATGCCTCACTAATTGAAACAGTAAAAACACCAATTCCATATTCCTGTTTTCTGAAATGTGTTTTTCTTCTAACAATCCACTGCTAACTCTTTTATCTTAAAAAAGCATACATCTTTCTGCTCATACTCTTGAGATAAACATCATTTTCAAGAGAATTTTACGACTAGCCTACATGTTAGAAATACATGGAAACGTGTGTGTGTGTGTGTGTGAGAGAGAGAGAGAGAGAGAGAGAGAGAGAAGAAAACCACATCAACACAGCAACCACTATTAACACTACACATAATTTTATCCACTACATATTTACCTATCACAATTAGCATAACCATGGTCATCAAAGAACTTGCTGAAATAGCTTGCTAAATAAAATGGTACCACAGAGAAAGTTGTTTGCATAAATTCTCCTATATCTAATAAATTAATATTAGCCTAGTTTTTACATTCACTTCACATACTAGGTGAAAATCTCCTCCACTAACTCCATATGTATTACTGCTGGTAGCACTGCTTACAAAAATGTCATCCATTTTCAGGGTTTTAGAAAGATTTTATAAAGTGTTCTCCTGCTGTTTATTTCACACCTGCTAACATAATCCTTCCTTTATGGTGTTCTGTTTAGTTACCTTGGAAATGATATCATAAGATGGTAGAAACACATGTCATTGCAAGATGATTCCTGCTTAATTTTAAGCTGGAGTTAACCTCATTTCTATATACATAATGGAAAATGTTATTTGGCAGAGATTTCACACTGAGAGAAGACTGCAACCACTCATAAAAAAAGCTATTTTTTTCTTATTATTGTATATGATCTAGGAGTGAGTCTGACAGATTTCAGAAACACTATATAAATAATTGTCTATTATTCCCAGGAAATGAAAAGTGGTCATAGTACAGACAAGAATTTACTGTCTAACCTGGCAAAATACGTATTGGTTATTTTTAATGTTCTCCTACTTTCTGTCAGAAAATCACTTTAAAATGGTCACAAAGTAACTCATATTTCTCTCTAAAGAATAAAAATATGTTTTTATTTGAAATTGCACTGTGAGGTAAAACATAGTTTTTGGAGTAGGCATACCTGATTTACTGATTTTTGAAATACAGTTTATCTCTCTAGGCTTAATTTTCCATATCTACAAAGTAAAGACAATAATGATTAACCTGATGGTGTTTTCTTAACCTGAAAGAGATAATTTATGTTAAGTGGCTAAAACAGAACTTGATATTTACAGGAAGACTGAATTAAATTGATATTTCCTTGACATATATAGTTTACAAAATTTTTTGAATAGTGATTCTCGTATAAAAAAAATTAAAATATCCACTAGCAAGTAAGGCAGATGCAGAATGTCACTTTTAATAATTATTTTATAAGCATGACATAAAATAGTTTATATTTAGATTGTGATTTATTAACATTTCCATTATAAGAATGTTAGAATGTAAAGGAAACTAATAGTCTACTTAATTCAATGCCCACTACTTGTTCACAGTGACAAATTTGATTAACAGCTCAACTAAGGCAAGAACAGGCCACTTTAATTCAAGTCTAGTGATTTTTAATGCTTATGACAAGCTTCCTCTATGCCAAGGTTAGCATACACACATTAAATTCTGAAAAAAAATGTATTTTAAAAATATAAAATCAAAGAATTTTCCACTACGTTTATGTGTCTATTTTAAATTTTAGAAAATAAGTATGTACTCTCCCATGGGTTGTATAAATTGTGTGATAAAGTTTAAGTAATAAAAAATGTTAAAATATGAGAAAAAATAATTAATATACTCCTCTCTCCCTTTTGAGAGAAATTTCACTGTTTTGAATATTGAAATACTAGCCACCATTCCACATTATCCTTCTCAGGGAAGTATTTTTAATGAGTTCTTTACCTCACAATGCAGTCTCTAAATTTTCAAGGAGACCAATAATAGATTGAAAGATCTTGTAGTCACTTGATTTAAATATACAAAACTTGGAAGTATATTTAGACTTTTTGTGTGAGGGAAGAAGATAGAAAAAATTCATAGCATTAAAAGGCCTTTAGAACTAACACTCTCTCTCTCTCTCTCTCTCTCTCTCTCTCTTATTGGTGATTGGATACAGGGACACTCTACCACTGAGCTACATGCTCAGATACTTTTATTTTTTATATTTGAGACAGGTCTTACTAAGTTTCCCATGTTGGCCTGATATCTTCCTGTCTTAGCCTATTGAGTGACTAGGATTACAGATGTGCACCACTGCTCCTGGTTAGAATCATTGTCTATTAATGGCAAATTGAGGACCACCACACACTGGTTTGCACTTTGCCACTAGTACAGGGGAAGGGTTTAGTATTTTTCCTTATGTCATCCTTGCCTAAATATTCATAGGCCATATCACTTCTCAATTAACCTTTATTTAACCTCTGTTTATTCAAGGGTGCTTTGAGTAATTTGATAAACTCCATATTAGTGAAGATTGTGAGAAATTATCTACTTCTAGAAGATTTGTGAAAATGTGTATCAAACTATTTTTGGCAAAACTGAAATCTACCCACTCCAAAATACAAGATATTTATGATGCACTACTCCTCACTTGGGTAAGTCGCCAAGGTCCCTTTGCATTAGTGAGAAAGGAAAACATCACTGCTCCAAGTAACCACTTCTCCCTCCTCAGCTTATCCCCCAGTTTTCTTTTCTCAACCTCAAACTCTTGGGAAGACCTTGAAGATTTTACTGAAAAGTATGTCTTTACATGGATATAGCAAAAGAAAGTGTAACTTGAGTATAAATATATAAATGTTGATGTTTCTTAGAGACAGAAATGTCAACATGACCTAAGATGGTCACTAGTCCTGGATAACTGAAGAAGTAAAGTGCAAGTCTACATTTTCACTCCTGGTCTGAATAGCCCTGGACTGACAGGTCCATCAGTACCGGCACAACTAACAGGGTGCTGTCTTCTTGTTTGAGAAATGAAGATGCCTTACCACACAAACTGTGCAAAAAGACATAAATAAGTGTGATAAAGATCTTACAGCACAAAGTTTTAAATAGAATAATCACTCTAGATAGAAATATATAACTATTATGTGACATTCTGTAAAATTGGAATATTTTCTCTTCCTAAAGGTTTGTAACTTCTTCTAGGCGAAATACCAAAGTATTCTTTTTAAAAGATTCTAAATATGCTGAAATACATTAGAAGAATTAGATATCTGAATATCTTTACTCCCCCAACATACACACTGTCCTGCGTCTGTGTAACCCATATAATTTCTGAATTTCACTTGTATTGCCATTATTCAGATAAGCTTATATATAAATGAGAACAACAACATTTCTTGCTGGTAATTTGAAAATAGTTTTTTACAGTAAAGAAAAATTTTTTTGAAAAATGTTGATAGTTCAACTGATTTTTTTAAAATTAAAATGTTGCAACTAAACAACTTTTTACAGTTAGCTTATTCTTAACTGACACATTAAAAGAGGTCTTTACTGTTTATTGTAAATCTCTGATTTCGTTTGTTAAGTCAATAGAGCTATAATTAGTCAGAAATTAGATGTCCACAAAATGGGAGGCTGTTCTCTGGACCAATGCTACAGTTACCCTACAAAGTTAAATACCAAGAAATTAACTTGCCATTTTCTTCATGGTGATTTGTTACTACTACCTTATCTAAAATGATGACCTTTGGTTTGTTATAATCTTTGGAATAATATAACGAAAAACATACCTCCTAGATTAATTTGAAAAAGTAAAAAATTGATTTGCATATTATCTATAAATTTAGTCACTTATTAAAATACTCGTTCACTGAGGGAAATAAATTCTTTTGATACATACTAAAAATAAAGCATTACATAAATTAAAAACTAAAATATGTAATTTTCCTTTCATGCAAAATACAATAATTATCTTAATCTAGTTCACTAACATTCAACACACATTAAGTGCCCAATAGGAGCCAGGTACTAATGCAGCCCAAGGGAAGCAGAGATCATCATCACAGAGTTTATTTCCTATTTGAAAGAGGCAGAAAATGTCCAGATACACTGAAAATACACACCAGGTTAAGTAGCACTATAAGAAACATGAATCAGAATAAAGGGCTAGGGCAGGGCAGGGCAGAAGCAATGAATAAGCAGGGCTCTTCTGGAAGTTTTTAGGGAAGGCCTCTCTGGACAGGAGCTTAAGTGAGCAGAAAAACAAACCATGGGTCAGAGGGATGAAAGAAGGAAGAGTCATTCTAGGAATGGGAAACAGCAAGAGTAAAAGCATATTTGGTTTGTTTGTGACTGGCAAAGAGGTCATTGTGTGCAGAGGGATTATGTGAAGAGAATTACATAAGAGGATGAGATCAAGTTGGGAGAAGGGTTCTGGACGGGAGTTCTCTTTCATAGGGTACTGCTAAAGCCCAAACCTGCTTCATGTGCATCCTCTCAACACTACTCCATTTAAATGAATGTATAGAGGAGTTTATATCTAGCTATCACAGAACAACCCTGGTCATATGCAATTTCCTGACAATTTAAAAACATGAAAGAATTGTCTGTGATAAATTCACTTCACATATTCATAGATGCTAACAATTTGCCTTTTAAAACAAGCTGTACCAATACCCACTCACAAGCAACTCATGAGAATGACCATTTCTGAAAACCCCAATACTAGGTATTATTAATCTTCTGTATTTTTGCCAATCAGATAGTGGAAGTGATTTTTCAATATTTATTCACAGTTGGTTTTTACTTAGTGAACTTCTTTGCTACTTGTATTCATTATGCAAAAGGTACTAAGAATTGAAGTATGTGCTTGGAAAGGACAAGTTTTATATGCACATTGTATCTCAATTTTTTGGAAGAAATATACTCTTTTGA
Source organism: Marmota marmota marmota (assembly GCF_001458135.2). Lineage (NCBI taxonomy): Eukaryota > Metazoa > Chordata > Mammalia > Rodentia > Sciuridae > Marmota > Marmota marmota. Next base: position 33,719,303 of record NW_025999982.1, on the reverse strand, counting down.
TTTTGTCAAATAAAAATAGATCCTGAATACTTTTGTAGATATATCATAGATATAGTCTCAAAATCTACTCCTTTTGTACTTTATACGCACACAGACTCACAAATGATTTTTGCATTAAGATCATAATACACCTAATTTTTACACAAAACATTGCATCTTAATTTTAGAATAGAAGAGCAAAACAAGAGAACTCTGAAAGAAAATAAGATCAGTAAGTACAGATTGAAAAACATATTTACAAGGTGCATAAAGATGGTAATTTATTTATATACAAAGAATGCTTACATTTAGACAAGAAAAAAACCATCTATAGAAAAGTGAACAAAGGCTATGAATAAGCAATACTTAGAAAATCAAATCCAATGGCTCAAGGCTCAAGTCATGTGAAATAATGCATAAATTTAATAAAAGAAAAATAAATTGAAATAATTTAAAATGTTAATTTATATGAACTATGCTAACAGGAATAAAAAGTATTAGCATTTATTATTGGTGAATATATGAGGAATGTGTACTCTGAGACATTCCTAAAGAATTAAAAAGTGTTTGGAAAGCTACTTTGGAGGGAATTCATCCTAGGATATAAAACACTAATAAGGATATAAACACAAGAATATTTACTATAGTTTTGTTCTTAATGAGAAAAAAAAACTTGAAATAATAAGAACACTGAGTATATTAGGTATATACATATTGGGCTTTGAAATTTTTTTTTAAATATTAAGCCACCTAGCTAAATTTCTCATTGATTTTCATTTTGGCATACAATTCTATGATCAACAAAAAGATTAATCTTTACCTGTTTTTTTCAACTATTATCCTACTTATATTATCTTCTTGTCTCATTAAATTGACAAAATGTACAAAACTAAGTTAAATAATAATCATATCTTAAGTCCTGATTTTATATGGCCTTAATGTTTCTTCTGTAAGAATAATAAATGTTATTACTTTTGAATAAATGTTCCTATTCACATTTGGGAGGCTTTATTATTTTCATAGCTTTCTTAGTGTTTCATTAGAAATGACTGTCAATTTTAGCAAATGTTTTCCAAATAACTATATATTTTATTAAGATTTTCTTCTTTGTTTTATACTGAATTATAGTGTTAACTATCCTGACAAAAAGTCGAATGTTAATATAATACATGTTAAATGATTATTTTGTTGTGCCAATTGTGGAGTGATTATGCATAAAGGTAAATTCTTTGAATATTTTATGTGCAAAAATGTGTTGATTTTGTACTCACAATTAGGTATAGAACTCGAAACTCTGAAAGGTTTTGTTTGTTTGGGAACACAAAAAATATTGCTCAATTAACTTCTAACACCCTGATATTCAATTCCTTGTTTTCTTGTCTCTAAACTTTTAAAATTCCCCCTCATCCTCAAATCCTTTTTTGTTTTGTTTTGTTTTTTATATACTAGAAATTGAACCCAGGGGTACTTTACCACTGAGATACATCCCCAGTCCTTTTCATCTTTTATTATGAAGCAGGGTTTCACAAAGTTGCTGAGTCTGGCCTTGAACTTGGAATCCTTCTGCCTCATTCTCCTGAGCTAGCTGGAATTACTGATGTGCTCCACTGCACCCCGTTTCCTGAATCCTTTCATGACTCTTCTGTTCATATTTGAAGTAACAAAATTTTTCCAAGGGGTTTCTTTGTGTAAATCTTTTCTCAATAATTATGCTTAATAACTTGGGACTATTTCCCCCTATTTTTATATTTATGTTCCCCAAATTCTGTTTTCTCATGTTCTGGAGCTCCAGAAGAGTGTAGTTAAGCTAATAAGTAACTAACTATAATTAACTAATCTAGCATACTTTATATTTGTCCTTTTCTCATCATCTAGTGAAAAAGGTCATATTTACCTTAAAGATCACTGATTCAGTGTCTTTTAGAAACAATTGTTGCCAACATATTTTAATTCCTAACTCTTCTTTTTCCTCTCATTGCCTCTTTCCTCTGTAGACTGTTTCTGAGGTCTGCAAATTTCCCTAAAAGTTATCCAACATGCTGCTGAATCATCTCTATTCTTTCTGGGATGAATTTCTTCTGCCATTTTGCAGGGCTCAAGATGACTTCCTAAATATGCCCATCTTGTTGCTAAACAGGCGGGATCACCATGGGATAGTGGGATAGGTGTAATGAGTGAGTGCATCAGTGACTGGCCTTGCTTTCATGCAGTAGCATAAAGCAGATGTGGGGAATGATGACAACCACCAATCCCTACCCAAACATAAAAACATTTCTCGATTTTTCATTTATCAAAACAAAGCTGGCAGGTTGAAAGCCCTATTGGGTATTCTTCTAATTTGGCTGTTTCACATCTTTTCTTCTCTGTCCGTGTCAGTTTCCTAAATCAAGTTATTTAAGGCCACCTGATTCTCTGACACTGACACTCAGCACCTTCCTAGAGTATGTAGGTAAAATTTCTTAGAGTACAGGCCACAGCCCTCAAGTGTTAGAAAGTTACTGTGAAAATAGAGCCAACCACATAGCTACGTTTTGCCTCAAGCACACTGCACAGGAACAGTGCTGGAGCGATGTGGCCTCTCAATGTCCATAACATGTTTCGTGATGTTCTTGACTACTTGTACTGATAGTTTCTCCTTTTTACATTTACATTGACTATTCCTAAACATAATAATTCACTCTTCGGCTTTTTCCCTTGGGAATCATTTTCTCATTTGTGTTTTGTAATGGCACATTGCGTGCTTTCATTAATTAATTCTTTTTGACTTTCTATTTTGGAGAAGTATCTAAAATGGTATGTTCTGATAACCACATCTCCTTACCTTATAGCTCTATTCTAAATTTGTTTGCATTTTGATTTTTTTTTGTGTTTGTTCTAAGAATTTTTTTTTCAGGTGGGAAAATTATTTGTATGTCTAGTGTTTTAAATTCTTTTACTCAGCCAGAAAAATAGGTAATTCTAACTCCCCTTTGCAAATAAGAAGGCCGAGGCACAAAGGGTTCAAATTGTTTGCCTGAAATTATGCAGCTAATAAGAATGCAGACGTTATCTGGGTTAAGATCTGTCTGAATCCATGTCTTACCTTCATTATCTTTCCTGTCCTTGGAGATTGACAAAAGAGACTTGGATTTCTCTTACATGCTGGGTATCTTGCTTGGGAACTTGCACACCTGTGATATTTATTCTGTCAAGAGAGGCAGTTGCTGTGATTGCCTCACAGACAAAAAAAATCTAGTTGCAGACAACTTAGTGTCAAACACAGCCAGTAAATACAGGATCTGGATTTTGAAACTACTCTGACTCCAAATGCAATATTCTGTTCTCTCCAAGAACCATCATATAAGAAGCTGATAAATTTTATCATAGTGCAAACACTTAAAACCACAGGCAAGTCCAACTGACATGCTCAAGTCAGAAGAATGTGCATATCCTAAACCAATACTACTATATTTTAAAATTCCTGTGCCTGTTTTTCTTATTTTGCCTGTCTTCTGAATCTGCCAGATTCTTCTCACCCAGAGTACCTGATCAAATACAGCAGCCTCTTTTTTTTTTTTCTTCTAATGTAATTTTTTAGTACCTTTATTTTATTTATTTATTTTTATGTGGTGCTGAGGATCAAACCCAGGGCCTCACACGTGCTAGGCGAGCTCTTTACTGCTGAGCCACAACCCCATCCCCAATGTAATTTTTAAAATATTTTATTTTGGTTGTAGATGGACACAATACCTTTATTTTGTTTATTTATTTCTATGTGGTGCTGAGAATTGAACCTAGTGCCTCACAGGTGCAAGGCAAGCGATCCACCACTGAGCCACAACCCTACTCCCATTTCTAAAGTAATTTTACAATCTAGAAGACAAAACAATAAAATCCAGCTTTCAAGAGCTAAGAGGAAACTAGGAGTACATCAAGCTCTCTTATGAATTAATATTGTGTATTTTATTGCTTGAAAATGGTCAAGTTATTTGTACAAGTTTATGTTTTTTTTATTGTTGTTTTTTACTTTCTGATTGTTCAGAAAAAAAAGAATTTGATAGAAGACTGGGTTTTGGATAAATGAGATGCTACTTTATTACTAAACTGCAGTCTCTGTTTAAGAAATGATAGGAGAGTATACAACAATGTTTGCCAGTGTAGTCTAGACTAGTACAATTCAAGGTATGATCTGTGAACTGCTACAGAGCTCACTGGTCCACATGTGAGACTCTTAGTAATACAGATTTCTTGATCCCATCCCAAAATCACAGAAATATAATTTCTGAGCATGGGACAAGAGAGCTACATTTAAATAAGCCCCCTCAAGTGATATTATATGCACTGGGCAGATTTAAGTTTTTCCAAGTAAAGCATGGAGCAAGTCAAGCATTTAGCTGCTGCTATGACTCAATTTCCTCATTCCTTCTCATGGAGATGTTAATAAGGTTGCCTTGATTAAGTAAAAACATATGGATGTAGTCTGGGCACATTCTGTAATCCAGGAGCTTGGGAGCCTAAGGCAGGAGGATTGTGAGTTCAAAGCCAGCCTCAGCAATTTAGTGAGGCCTTAAGCAACTCAGTGAGACCCTGTCTCTAAATAAAATACAAAATAGGGCTGCGAATGTGGCTTAGTGGTTGAATGCTACTGAGTTCAATTCCTAGTACCAAAAAAAAAAAATTATATATATATACACATACACATACACACACACACATATATGTATACATATATATATGTGATACACACCATTGGGAACACTGACTGAAACAATATATGCTCAATAAATGTAAGCTCATAAACCTCTGCTTCTATGATTGGTGATATTTTCAAATGTGTAATTCTAACTGTCATTAAAGTTAACTTGGTTGCATTTAGGTCATCATACTCTTGTTGAATCTAGGGAGAAATGCCCATTTCCCACTTTGCTTACTTTAGGAAGACACCCTTGATATCAGAGAATGAAGATTAATGAACTTCTTTTGTTAATTACAACTTATATTATCAGCAGACATAGGGAATAATTCTCTCAACACTGACAGAGAGCAGGAGTCAAAAAGATATATTAAGAACATCATAGGTAATTAATCAATGCCTGAGAAACCAATCGATCAATTTCTATTTCTTTCTTAGAATACCTTCTCACTTTTAACTTTATCCTTTCTGAATTATCAATTTTCTTTGCAATTATTTGGGGGAATCTTCAAAGTATTTTTAAAAATGTTTTGCCAATTTCTTTGCTTCAAAAATAAACCTCTTGCCATCTTTCCATTTATTATTATGGACTTGTGAATACTTTTTCCTTAAAGAACATCAAATTTTCACTCCTTTGACCTTTTATAAACTTTCCAAATTGTCTCTGGATCAGAATTTGGCCCTTAAAATCAGAAGAGCTATAATATATGTGTAAGAAGTTATATTTAAAAACAATATGTTGATTGTGGAAAAATAAATACTAACTAAAATAAAAGCTTTAAGATAAAAAAAATGCAGTAACAATGTAATATTGATGCTGTAATGGAATTTAGTGGATCAAACTGCACAATATCTCCAAAACGCATGTCTCTAAGGAGATTATCCATTATTTTGACCTACTTCCATAATCAGTTTTCTACCTGATATTTTGCTTTAAAAGAGATGTGGAGTTTATACAATTTATGCTTAGCCCCTCACAATGGTAGCATTGATAAAATATTGACCAAAAAATAATCAAACCTCAAAGAATAAGAATATGAATAAAGTAAGGTAAATAAGGTAAATATAAATATGAATAAGGTAAAATATGTTTCTCTCTGAAAAACAAAAAAGAAACTCGTATACCAAATAATAAATTCAGAAAGAAGTATCTGGGGAAGAAGTAAAAAACATTTAAGCATATAAAATAATAAACTTTCTAAAATAGTCACGGAGCCTGCCACCAATATTGGTATGTACAGATAAAATAATTTCAAACTTCAAAGTAGCCAGCAAGATAACAAAGAAAAAAATATTTTTTTTCAAAATAGAAACAAAATCAAAATTTTAAAAATTTTAAAATAAAAATCCACTAAGATAAAATGGTTTGTATTTTCTAAGACTCCAAATGATCTCATCCTGAAAAAAAAAAAAAAACTGTGTAGAAAACAAAACTCATAAAAGAGAAATCATAGAAAAGACATGTTACACTATTTGAACAGATATCATAAGTAACAAGCCATCTAGTTTACCAGCGTGAGTTTCCAGGACATGTTTTACTCATTATAATTTGTGGATGTGCCCTGAAACTATTTGGTCAGGCAGCCCTAACATAGTTTGGATGCAGTAACCATTTTATTACAAATATTACAAGCTAAAAGAGCTGTATTTTCTATTCTTCAGTAGTTTTCAATGAATGAAATAATTTGGCTTAATACATTTTAAGAGAAAAACAAATCAAAGAAGGGCCCAAATGCATTTGATAAGTAGTCTGGTCAAAGCTTACCTAGTTATTTCTGTTCTACTTAGAACCTGTCATTTGCAAGAAAACATGAATTTAAAGACCCTCATCACAACCAGTGTAACTCCACATTATGTACAACCACAAAAGTGGGAAGTTATAGTCCATGTATGTATGTCAAAATACATTCTTACTGTCATGTATAACTAAAAAGAACAAATAAAAAATAAAAAAATAAAGATAATTTTCCAATACCAGAAATTTCTTACTGTTTTTATCTGCTGGATAGCTGTAAGAAGTAATGAAAGTGATCAAATTATGCTATGTACATATATGAATATATTACAGTGAGCAATACCTTAATGTATATATTTATATACATATATATAAAGCACCAGAAGAGCAGAGAAATAGGAATAGGAAAAGGGAGGAGGGAAGAAGAAGAGGAAGTACTGGGGACTAAAGTAGAGCAAATAATACTCATGCATGTATGATTATATTAAAATGAACCCCAATATTATGTATATCTATAATTTACTAATAAATTATTTTAAAGGGTAATTTGTAATAATATCCCAATTTGTACAAGAAAATTAAATCCAGAGAGGTAGTATTTTTTTTTTCCAGATCATAAAGCTCCAGTGTGTCATTGTTCTCATGACCACAAACAAGGCTATCTCTTTTAACCAGTGAAATCATTCATTTTATCACATAGTGGAATTTACGGGCCGTTTCTTAACACAGATTCACATGTTGTTGAAGTATTATGGAATATTGCAATATTTCACAGGTAATAATGTATGGACAGATCAGTATAAATAGTTACTTAACTTTTCGGTAAGTTCACATCAGCAAATGTTAACTTTTGAAAGATCATTTTAAAGCAAGACAGCTAAAGAGCCACAGGCTCCCTGGAATTGAGAAGGTCAAACAAAAAATAATAAAAATAATTTTCAAGAAAACAATTTCAAACATGGGGAAAATATTTTTTAAAAATGTTCAAAGGCAGTAAATAAAATGAGAGCAATAACTATGCCTATGTTACAGAAACTAAAGAGTTAACCTGTTACAAAAATGATCTGGAATTACACACAATTTGGAAATATCAAAGATGGAATAGTATACTTACAAAGATTAAGACCTCAAAATGTATATGGTACTAAGGACAAAAAAGGAAGAAATGTTTCCACACACAAAAAAAATAGGGTGTGGGTTTGATTTTGTTTCTGCAATTATTAATAGGTTCTGTTCAGTTTGGCTCATTTCAAAAATATTTATGGAGTTAAGTGTAATGCTATTAGTGTGGTGGGAAAGTAATTTAAGATAATAATCTATTTATTGTCCCTGGATTCTTAAAGCTATATTCAAATCAGGCCAACTCTTCTCTATTTCTTTGTTTCAGGGACTCTTTGTAAAATACGACAGCAATGTGAATTTTATGAGAAGAATCCTGGAAGATGCCCCAGTCTTAAAGAAGGTTGGCAGCTGGAGGGATACCAAAAACTCATTTATGCTACTTGGTGTTGGGTATGAGGTGAAAGCTTCAAGGGAAGGGCTGTGTTGTGGGTACAGGGAAGCTGTGTATGGACAAATACAAATTTAAAAAGAAAACAAGGAAAAGTGAGATTTAATTCCCTGTGTTGAAAGTAAACTGAGATTCCCTCCCTTGGTTTTCTTATAGCATTTATTTAAAGACTTGTAATTTCTTTCTCTCCCTGTTTGAAGTGTATGTAAATCTTTTCTTTCCCTTTGATGAACATTGATGCAAATATTCTTTTTTGGTTTTTTTTTTGTTTAAATATTTTTTATTATTATTATTTTTAATTTATATATGACAGCGGAATGCATTACTATTCATATTACACATACAGAGCACAATTTTTAAATCTTTTTAAAAGCCAAATGAGCCTCTTGACAGCTTTGAACCCAGCATTGTTTTTCATAAGGACCAGGAGCCATCTCTTTGAAATGCAATCATCAAGGAAGAGAGCACCCCTATCCCACAAAGGGTAAGGAGCCTAACTTCAGCATACTCTAATTTAGCTTTTTCTTGGCTCTGTCTTGAAAAAGTACTTCTTGTCACAAAGATAGGAAAAGCTTATTTTCCCTTTGGATAAAGTCACATCTAACACAGATGGCCACCCCAATTACTAGGAGAATTTAGGACATGACAAATGGTGTTACTTATATCCTTTTGCTTGAGGACAAGTTACTATGCCTCCTAAGAACATGAATGGAATGGGTTGTCTCTTCTAGGTGGGGATTTCCTTCTGTCTTTGCAACTTCTTAGTAGAGGATCTATGATATGCATCACATTCTGGTTTAGTGCTTATTCAACAATAAAGTATTTTCTTCCCCTCGTATCTTTGTGTGAAGGATTTCTGGGTTTGGAGAAGATTTTATTTTTAATTACATTTCCCCAAAAGCTGGATCAGAGGAATGGGTCCTCAGCTTCATCAAAGATCTCCATATGTCAGATATGGTTCAGAACCTCTAGAGTCTTTGTGGTAGGCAGTGGGGACTTGGTAACCAGATAGGCCTTTATAAAATGCTTTGGTAGCGTACACAAAAGGAACAAGGGAGGAGCTTATGGGAGGCATAAGGCCAGGAGGATTAATTTCAGTGATTACTAATACAGAATTTCCTGCTAGCCTCACAGGATAGAGTTTTGCATTAATAATTAATCTAATGTAAATAAACTAGATGATTCAAGTAACTTTGTGAACTTACTACACAGTACATACCACTAAAAGTTGAAAGAATATATTCCAGAAGAATATTTCCATGTGACACAATGCACACAATTTAGGAGATTAAACAAACAAAAAATATTTCACGGTATATATCACTATTATCTGAAAGGGAGAAAGAAAGCAGATCACAGTTGGAAAGTGAAATTGAAGTTCCTTAAAAGTTACATAGTATATTTTTCTTGTTCACAAGAGACAAACATAAAATATTACATCAGAATGATTCTGATAAGATGCCACAAATGAGTAAAAGTTGTAGTCAAAGAAAAGAATATATATTTTTCCATCATTGAAAGGCATCTCTTTTACACATAAAAAAATTGTGGGGGGGGGATGATTTGGCATTGGTAAATTTTAAAGCCTAGGGACTATAAAAAAGATGTTTCTTTCCTAATGTGCTCAAGGATTCCTTCGCTTTCTTTTTAACTTGTGGTAAGTCACAATTTATCAATTTTTATGTAACATTGGAATTTAAGAGCAAAAGTCATACATATGTATTAAAATGTCTTATTTTATAATAAAGTCCATATATTTTACTTTTTATCTAAAAAAAAGGTCATAAATGTTGATTAACAGATTTTGAGAACTGTCATCTAACAAATGCAATAATATGTTTGGTTTTAAAATTTAACACAACAAGCTTCTTAAGATAATTTCTACTGTTAACACAAAGTACTCCAGTTGGATGACAAATTTAGGAATCTATGATTAAGAAGGCAAGTGTCCTCTTCTTAATAAAAAGAATAATGTGTATATAGTATTAAGTTACACCTATATGCATAAACATGATTTCTTTAGGTAATTTATATAATGCATTATATATTAGAAAATTACATTATTTTATACAATTATAATATATATTAATGTTATATGATTGTGATATATTGTATAGTAGGTATTTTATTGAATAATTATGCTAAATCTTTCATATCATCTTACTTAATATCATGACCCAATGAAAAATGTATTCTCTCTCTCTTTTAGTAAGAGAGAGGGGACACCAAAGGTAAAATTAATACTATGATGAGACATTGCTCCTTTTGTTCCAGTAAGGACTGATTGGCAGTACTGATCAAAAGAGAGTTAATGTACTAAAGCAAGGGTCAGCAAGTTGGGTCCCATGGGCCAAATCATACCTGCCATTCATTTTGTATGGCTCAGGAGCTAAGAATAGTTCTTTATTTTTCAATGGTGAGAGAAAAAATAAAAAGTAATATTTCATGACATGCAAAAATTATACAAAACTTCAGATTCCATAAGTAAAGGCATACTGGATTATGACCACACATTTGCACTGCCTGTGGCTGCTTTGAAACTAAAAAGCAGAGTGGGGTCAATGTGATAGAGATTATGAAATCCACACAAGTTAAAATAGCTGGTCTTTTACAGAAAATTTTTGCTTATCACTGGAGAGTAAGGAAATTCAGAAGATCAAATAGCTACTTAAATGTAATTTGATGGGTTGATAAGAGTAACTCTTTAATTAAAAATACTTGGAAATTTGTCCTATGCTAAATCAATATGTAGCACTGCACAGGAATGCTACCTTCGGTGGACTTGCAGTTTTCTTGGTTCTGACAATGGTCTCTTATGTGGTTTTTACTCTTCTTCTTTTAATTACATCTTGGCATCCATTCAGAATTCTTTTTTTTTCAATATTTTTTAGTTATAGTATCTTTATTTTGTTTATTTACTTTAATGTGGTGCTGAGGATTGAATCCAGTGCCTCACACATGGGAGGCAAGCGCTCTACTGCTGCTGATCCACACCCAAGCTGCCCAGAATTATTTTCTTATTTGACAACACTCCCTTCCTGAACATTTGTATTGGCACATCTTGATGACTCTTGCCATCAACCTAACAAGGATCTCCACACTCTAAGCTAAGTGTTAAAGGAATTGACCTTGGAAACTGCTCAACCCTCCACAGACTTGAGAGATAGACAGTCCAAGTGAGTAGCCAATCATTAGAAGAAGGTTGGACTTGTACCTAAATCCAAACTCTCCAGGGTTCCCCACTCTCCTGCAGACTGCCTCAGCGGTCAACTCTGCAATGTCACAAGGAATTCATATTATGCAGGAGGAGAAAAAGAGTGTAACAGTGATTACATATTGATGTTCTGTCATTAGGAATAACTCCTGCTAGCTCTAAAATGTTTAAGTATGTACATTCATATTTGTATCATTGTCCATAATTAAATACTTAAAACATAATATTATTTTTAAGGCTTTCTGTGAATGCAAACCCCAAAAAAATCAGTTTCAAAAGAAGACATTGTGATATAAGAAATAATGGACATGAATGATCCTCCAACTGTCATTGTTGGAAATTTTGTATTGCCTACTATAAGTTAGATGACAATAATCCTACAGTTGAGAAAGATGCAGAAGACTAAATATTTGCTAAGCCCCAAATTAGTAGAATTAATTACTGAGTTCTTTCTGAAATAAATAGAAATAATGCAGAAAGTCTTATCACAAAAATCTATAGTAACTCATTAAGGAATAATATTACTGAGTATATAAAATTCTATTTAATATTTGTAATTCATTAACCAAAAATCTAAAAATCTAATTGGGGATTAAAAACTTTTTACAGAGCACCAACAAAACTAAATAAAGACAAACCCAAATATATGTAGCAAATTTAATCACATTGTAAGCCATCAACTTGACAGTATACATTCAACTGACTTTAAATGGATGGCAAAATTTCTGCATACATTAAGAATTTGGGTCACAGAATTCTAAAATTATGTTCTTTCTAAAAAAAGGTAAATTGAAATAAGGATGAAATCAGTTTCTAATAATACTATACTTTGTTGATACTGTGCTACTTTATGAATGTCTAACAGTTCAATGCCTGTAAGTCTTTTACTTTCAAACATGTGACTACTGAAGTTTGGAATTTAAGTGATTTGTTCCAATTAGTAATAAACAAATGGCCAAAAAGTGTATGAGTGCATGATTAAAAGCATTCATAAAAGAGAAACTAGATTCCTTGCAAAACTTAAGAGAATGGTCTAAAACATTAAACTCTATGTCTTCCCATCTGTCATGCATGCACCATTCAGTATTGAGGTTGTTCCTATTTGAACATGATTAAACAGAAGGGCCTGTGGGAACTTCGTGTTATTTTGCTCTAGTCAAGAATCTTCTAGAATAATGTGTGAGAAGAGAACTGTATATTCCTGTCACTTTTTGTAATATGGATAGAGTGCAGAAGGAAAAACCAGAGGGCACAGATTTGCTAAGAAAGTTCTAAACAGTAGCAAAAAAAAAAAAAAAAAAAAAAAAANCATCTTGTGCTAATAAAACCCAATAAGAAAAAAAAAAAAAAAAAAAGCTAAAGATTTTGTTTTAGGTAAGAGATATGCTAAAATACAAAATTACATTTTAGGGTTCTAAACACTGGAATTTCAAAACAACAACAACAACAACAACAAACTTAATTGAGGAAAACAAGTACAGAGAAGTGCCATTCATTCATTTATTCAAAGTTCACTGAATACTGCCTATATTTGAAGACTTCTGGTAAATGGTAAGCAAATCACCAGGAAAACACAGACTACACTATCCAAGCAATTAAAACAAAATGAAGGAATTAATATTTGTTTCCAAGTAACATATGATATTTAATATTTCCTTTGGAATGTTATAAGCAGTATATAATTTTTATAATAAGAATTTGTCTTAGAGAAAATTAACAAAATGATCTTATTTTTAAGTCAAAAGCTCTCAGGCAGATGCCTTGAATTTTCAACATACTGTTAGCATTTTGACATTAGGAAATTACTATACTTCCCTGGCCTCACTTTTCACTTCTACCTATGAAGACTTTGACTTATAATAACTATTATGACTCCAGTGTAGATAAAATAATGCATGCTGGCAACTAATTTGCAGAAACTTTTGAAAGTGATATACTAATGTAAAAACAAATTATAAAAGTAGTCCTTTTATTGACTTACACTTACTAATTGTGCCAAGAAAATAATTCCTTCATTTTTCTCCAATCATCACAATATCTTACTTCAGCAATGAAAAGTTACTGTTCGGCACTGTGTTTAAATAATACAAAGTTTTTTCTTTTTAAAAGAATTGCATGGGGCAGGTGTTTAGCTCAGTGATACAGCACTTGTGTACAACTCATAAGATCTTGGGTACAATTTCCAGCATGACCAAAAAAAAAAAAAAAAGAAGAAGAAAAATTAAAGAATTACTAGAAAAAAATTACTGCCAGTGTTCATTTGATGTTTGATATAGTAATATTTCAGAAAACATTCTCATTATTAAATTGAACATATTATAGATTATATTATTTGTGTCTGTGTTTTATGATGAAATGATTTTTAAAAATGTCTTATATAAAGACTTGTTGATGTAATACTAACTGCTAATTGAAAATCACTTCAAAACTTTGATATTTTTCCATTGCAGCAACTAAGACCCAAACTTATTACTGGATTTCACCAATGAGCCAGACAACTCAGCAAGAGATTGCAGCATTAAGATCTTCAAGAGGAAAACGTCATTTGGTGCTACATAAGAACGAAATAAAAATACCAAAGTAATTTTTGAAAATATTCACCAAAAAGTATTTTAAATTCTTTTTTGCTATCCATTCTAGAATAAAAATTTAAATTATTCATGTTGAATTTAGCATAAAGCATAAGTTATTACATTGGGAGAATGGTTTTTATTCTGTATAAGGACTTACATTATTTGTTGAAAAGGCCAACATTTTCAAAATTACTTGTATATATATAAGTTCAACTTGAATTCAATTTCAATTCAAGAATGCAATTTCCTAATCTTCCAAAGGCTATAAAAGTACAAAATAATGAAATCTAGATACATTCTGTAGAACAATGATGAATACGATTAAGAAGCTAAAAACTTGGGGAGAAAGTTTTGGAAAATATAGTACTAAGAATTGGCTGAGTAAAACAATGATCAGTTCACAATCCAACACAGACAAAAGAAAGCCTGAGAAGTAAAGGGGCCACCCAGTGATTCCTGGAGCAAGGACAAACAAGGGGTGTAGTGGATGAAAGCAAAGAGAGCCTATTCCAGCTGTGCCATGGCTCTGCATACTGCCCTATGGCTGCACATTTCATTTTTTTTATTAGTTGTTCAAAACATTACATTGCTCTTGACATATCATATTTCATACATTTGATTCAAGTGGGTTATGAACTCCCATTTTTCCTCTGTATACAGATTGCAGAATCACATCGGTTACACATCCACGTTTTTACATACTGCCATACTATTCATTACCTTTCCAAAGGCAAATATGGCATACAAAGTCCAGTAGGGTGTTACCCAGTGGGCTTCTCAAGGTAGAAGGACTGTGCTGACTGAAAAATGGCAGACAGTACTGCTGACAGGGAACTGACTCCTCAAATCCAGAACCAAACACTTAATTCTCAGTATTTATCACACATTTTTTGAGTCTGCATCAGGTATTGTTGTTGGCATTGGGAATAACACAGATACCGAAACAGTCTCCTTTTTTTTTCATAAAGCTCACATGAGCAAAGAAACAGCTATATATATTTTTTTCAGAAGGAAAGGACTATTGAGAAAAATTAAACATGGCAAATGGGAAATGATATTCTGTGGTAGAGAGGTGGCCACAATTTTATAAGGAGCAATTAGAGCTGCTTTGATAACATAGCGGTTGAGCAGAGAACTGAAGAGAATTTGGGAGTGAGGAAGGAAAAGACTGTTTCAGGAGAAGAGCTATGCTAGGAACCCTAGGCAGGTTTTTGTTTAGTATACTCTAAGGACAGGAAGAACACAGACCAGAAGACAAAAGGCAGATGGAGGTGTGGAGGGAGACATGTGTATGTAAGTAAAGGTCACAGAATAATTGTAATGGTTTTAGCTTTTATTCTAAATGAGATAGGAAGTTAGTAAAGGGGTTTAAATAGAGATTGTGGTATTGTCTGGTTTATACATTACAACAGTTATTTTAGTTGAGATTGGTTTTCGGAGGTGGCTCAGAGATGTTGAGAGGCTGGAAGGAAAGGCTACTATCCTTCAATGCAATAATTCAGACAAGATGGTGTCTTGGACCAGGCTGATAAAAGTATACGTGATAAGAATTGCATTGTGAATATGTTGAAGGGAGATGTAACAGTTTCCTGATGGATTGGATACAAGATATGAAAAAGAGGGGAAAAAAAGATGAGGTCAGGAGGTTTTCAAGATTTTTGGTTTATGCATAATAAATAATGGAGTAGCCACTTACTGCAGTGAAGAAGTCTGGCACAATCTGGTCTGAATGGTAAAAAGAGGAGCTGGGTTTTGCACATGTTGCAGTTGAGATGCTTCTTGAATATCTGCTAATACATTGGACTGACAGGCTGAGGTTGTCCTGAAGTTCTGCTTTCTATTTATTAGAACAATCAGAACTCTGTCATAAATACTCAGAAACTCAGAGACTCCTTCGTTGGCTCCAGAGAAGCATGATCCGCAAAACAACTGGAATGAAATGAATATTAATGCCCTGGATGGTGCTAGGAAAACAGCTGTAGGCAGGCAAGACAGGAGTGGTAGAGTGCAGTGGCACAGGGCCAGAAGGATCAAGATTCCATGCCCTGAACTCCCTGCTGCCTGACATCCTCCCAATGGTATTCTTCTTACATTTTCCAAGAAATTGGCAGTTATGACTAATAGAAAACAAAAGCTTTCCTCTTTGTCTAAAACAAAAAATTCAAATGGATCAATCTCAAATTTCAAAGAAGAAAAGATGGATGAAAATTACCTTTGAAAAAATGTTGGACTTTTTGGAGGCATCAGAACAAATGGGCTCTAAGAAACAGTCATATTATACAATATTAGAAAATTTTTGGAAAATGTTACATAAAAATGAAACCCTGAAATTATTTTGAGGTATATTTCTTCCATCAAAACAGAATAATGTGTTTGTCTTTCTGATGATTCAAAACTCAGCTGAGAGGATGATCATGTAAGAACAACTTTGAGATTCTTCCCATATTTTTATTGGTGCATTATAATATATATATTTACATATTTATACATATATATATGTATGTGTATGTATATATACACACACATACATACACACACATATATGATGGTGGGATTCAGCTCTGGGATTTCTTTAAAAATATCAGTAATGGAAGTAAAGGTGAAGGAAAAAGTATGAGAAGAAAATTCCAGGAAATTCATTATAAACATAATTAAAGGAGAGGATCATGTAAAAAAGCGAGAAATGATGACTGAGGAGATAATCAACTTAGTTGAAGAAAGATTCACCTTTAGTTCAAAAGAACACACTAAGAACATCAGTAAGACACTGACAATTAGCCATATCTTTGTATAACTTTTTCTTTTATCTTGAGGACAAAGAAACTTTAAAAAAAACTCAAAACAGATTAATCAAAATTGCACTTTTAAAGAAACAATAGATGCATCAATTATATAATTTCTTTCTTTTAATCAATCTCTACTAACTTTTCTACACTATACTAATTTATCATAATAGTCCAACTTCCATTCTTCATGAAAAATTGAAAATAAAAATACAGGAAAATATGGATATGGAAAATGAAATATGTTTACATTTTAAGGGCTGGAGAATAGTGGTTTTTTTTTTTGGGGGGGGGATGAATGGGGTTTGACCACTGAGCCACATCCCCAGCCCTATTTTGTATTTAATTTAGAGACAGTGTCTCACTGAGTTGCTTAGTGCTTTGCTTTTGCTGAGGCTGGCTTTGAACTCACAATCCTGCTGTCTCAGCCTCCTTAGCAGCTGGGATCACAGGTATGCACCACCATACCAGGCTTGAAGGACAGTGTTTTAACTCCTCAATCTCTAGAAAAAGAAAGTTCTCTTAAAGAAAAATAAGAGAACACATTATACTTCATAGAAATGAAAGACTGAATCAGGTGAGTATTGAAGTTTCCTAAATAGCTCAGTGCCAACTGTGTGGTTCAAGAAGAGTAATTACAAAACTACTGAACTGGGCTGGTGCCCCAGGAATTCCTAAGGCTGCTGTGGAATCTGTGGAATCTCTGACATTAACTGCACAGGAATTACGCTTTCTAATCTAGTGTTTGAGAAAGGCATACTTAATAAACATTACTTAATTATTGATATTAACATTTAACACACTTATAAAATATCACAGTTGAAGAGAACCTTTTCTTTTTCTATCTTTTTTTGTACTGGAGATTGAACACAGGTGTGCTTTGCCACTGAGCTACAATCCCAGCTTTTTTTTTTTTTATTGTTTGAAATAGGGTTTTGTTAAGTTGCTGAGGCTGGCCTTAAACTTGTGATCCTCCTACATCAGCCTCCTGAGTCACTGGATTACAAGTGTGCACCATCACACTCCTTTAATTAACAGTTTATTTCAATGACTATGAATTGGGTGAATATTGTTTGACAAGAAATATGTTCATCATTGAGTATTCAAGGATGTATTTAGTATTTCCATGCCTTCAAAAATTTTATAAGCCAAGGCTACACATGTTATAATGAAGAAATGTAAAAGGTGCAGTAAGACCTAGCTGCCTGAGATGCTCAGGGTCTTGGTCTTTGGTAGACAGTTCTTCATCAATTGGAAAAATTAACACTGAAAGAAATTAAAGAAATGCATGAAAATATAAAAAAGCAGTACATATTAAGGGAAGCTGGCAATTATTGTTAGATGGCAACTTAATCCAATCTATATTTGAAGCATAAATATTACTTAAACTTCTTTAAATTGTTCTCTGATATTTAATCACACTTTAGGCATCTCCAGCAACTGTAAATTTTAAGAGAACTAAAAATATTTAGATCTCAGAAGATACAGTCTTACAGGGAACAATTATACATTAGTATGACACACAAATCTAAAAAGTAATAATAATAAAAATTAAAGTCTTAGCAAGTCTAAAAGTAAAATATGGCAACAAGACAAGGAAAATATCTAAGAATTAGAATATAATTAAAAACAAAAACTTTGTGGTCATGTATCCCAAACACCACTCCAAGGCTTGACTTGACACTTCCCCTAGAATTTTTTTTTTTTACTTAAAGTACATCATGAGCATCTTTTCTTTGTGATTTCATACATAGTTTGGCTTGTACCCCACTTCCCCCCCCCCAAAATTTTAAGTGTACTCCTTGCTCAATGACTCATATGGCTGGTCTTCATCTTTCTATATAGGACACAAACATTTTCAAATACCCTAGAACTAACTAAAGAGTCACAGAGCATAGTATTTTTCCCATGGAAAACTTCATTTTCTACTTTTACCCATATTATTAGCTACAAAAGCATTTTATTGGTCAATATAAACACTTGACTGATTTGTATGAAAATTAAATCTTTTACAATACCTAGGGAAAGACTTTGATCTTCATAATCATAAACTAATTCAAAAATTTATTTTTTCCAACATTATAAAGCAAAATATTTGCTGTTGAAATTTATGTATGCAAATATTACATATACATATTACACAACCATAAAATAAATTTTCCAATTAATAAATTTATTTATTAAATGCTAGCAAGGCATTAAAAACAAGGACTCCTTCAGATCTAGATATCTAACCTCAAGTTATGGTAGTACAATTTAGAACATTTTTTTTTAATTAAAGTATCTGGAAAACTATTCTAATAAATTTAAAATATATACTGCAATTTTTTTCAATTTTTAAAAAAAAATCCTCAAAACTGATATTATAAAAGGTCATGGTCATAGACTGGTCCTTTATAAGCAAATAGGCATCAAATGTTTGTGGAACTAAAAGATTTGAGTAGAAATGTTGGTTAAATTACCAGTCATCATCCTGCATACTAACAAGGATTTCTAGTGAATTCTATTTATTTTTTAATATAGCATACCAAAAAATTATTTTTCATCAATTTAGCATTATATTATACAAGTACACACATATATAAATGCACACTTTTAAGATGAATTCATTAATAAATTTATGAAAGAAGGGATTTCTTATATACATATTATATCAAGCATAGAATTTAACATAGTCAAGATAAAATAAAAATCCTTGAATAAATGAATGAATGAGTGCATGTTACCTAGGGAAAGACTTTGCTCTTCATTATCATAATTAATTTTTATGGCTGCTTGGTTAAACAAAAGTGAACTTGGTGATTAAATGCAATTGATTTTTCCTGAATACTAAACAACTTTCATATTAAATTGATCAAAAAGCACTTTGCCATGCATCACCAGCGAAACTGCATTTATGGAAAAGATTGAGATAGTAATTTTGAAAGAAAAATTAACATATATATAGATATCTATATCTATATCTATATATATATATAGATATAGATATAGATATATATATCTCCTGATGAGAGAAAAACCTACACATAAAGAAACAAATAAAAATGAATAAGTGAATTAATAAATCAACACAGGACCATGAAGAGTCTATTTGAATAGCATTTCCAATGTAATTATATTAGAAGGTCTGCGAACATTTCCTAAACAAAAGGGTCAAAACTGATATAGATTAGGGTTTAAAGCAGCCATTTCAAGTCTCTGGAAATTGTCCAAAGTGTATGTAGCACATGGAAAAACATTAAAGGAACTCCCCAAATTTCCACACAACAGCAAGAGTCTGTTGCACTGAACCACAACCAGTTCCCTTTCTTCTCCCCTCTCAGATCAGCAAGATGGAAGCTCCGCTCTAGGTGGTTGTATCAAAGAACTCCCTCCTCCCAGTTTTGCCTATTGATTGCAATGGCCCCTCTTACTGAGGCACAACAACATTTTTCACTCCACATCCAGCAGAAGCTCTACTATAGGCAGTGCAAATAAGTGGCCAGGACTTTTCCTACACCCAGCTGCTGCTCTCAGGGTTGAAGCTCTCTGTTAGGTGTGGCAAGGTCAGATAACTGGACCCTAATCATACTCATGCCAGCATGATTATAGTGTGGAGGTTCTGTGCCAAGAAAAGCTAGCCAAGAAGACCAGGAACTACTCATTCTAATCAGTGCCTCACACATATAGCAGAACTGTCTATCAAAGAGAAAGAGGTTGCTGTCTCTATACCCAGGCCCAGATGAGGTACAAAGGTTCTGGCCAGGAGAGGCAGGTCATAAGAAGAGAAAAATCTCTGTAGCTTTCCCAAAGGATACTGGCTTCATTTGAAACAGAGGTTCAGAAAATTCAGAGGTTTTAGCATTGTCACAGACACCGGAGACTCTGTTGGTGATTAGTTAAGAGGAGGCTAAGAAGCAATAAGTGAAAGAGTAGACACACTAGATGTTAAAGAGCAGGAACTAGGGAGATAGCCAGCTAAGACAAGAGATAGCCAGGAAATGGAGCAGGATTTAAAGACTGTTCAAAATTACCCCTGCAAAGGGATTCAATTTTAATTAGCTGATTATTGAGTTAATTAAACCCAGAGAATTATTGAAAATAATATAAGAATTGGCTAAGTACACAATAGCTAAATTATGGAATCAACAGATGAATGGTTTAAGAAACCGTGATATGTGTATGTGTATGTGTATGTGTTTGTGTGTGTGTGTGTGTGTGTATGTATATATATATATACATACACACACACACACACACACACACACACACACACACAAATGGAGTTCTACTCAGCCATTAATGGCATTTGCCAGTAAATGGATGGAAATGGAGACTATCATGCCAAGTGAAATTAGCCAAATTCGGAAAGTCAATGGGCAAATGTTTTCTCATATATGGGAGCTAGAGTAAAATAAAGAAAAGAGAGGAAGGAAGTACAAGATTATATAAAGCACCAATCAAATGTAAATTAATGGAGAGTAAAAAGGAAGTCTAGTAGAGGAAGGAGAATGGGAGAGGAGAGAAAGGGGGAGGGAAAGGGGAGGATCATGAACTGAAATTGATTTCCATGTATGTATGAGTTTGTTGGGATGAATTCAACTACTATGTATATCTAACTATAAAGCTTTAATAATAATAAAAAGGATAAAAATAGGTACTATAATCATATATGAAAAAAGTGGCTAAGTAATTAGTGGAGACTAACAGTTGGAGTGACACTAGCAGAGGCCTCTAGAGGTTTAATAGGGGGAGAGCAAAAGAAAAACATAGAGTGGTTTGAAAACAAAACAAGCAAAACAAAACTATTTTCACTGATGGAGAATAGATCAGAGTGATGTGTGCACCCCAAGGTTGTGGCCGACATCAGAGACTGTGCACTGTGGGGGCAAAGAGACTTCACTAAAAAGGCACAGCTAGCTCCTAAACCAATGAAAAGGAGAATCAGCAACGAGAAATAAGTTCTAGTGGTGAAGATGGAGGTTATTGTGCAGGTTTGAAAAATCCTCAAATTTTATTAAAAAAAGTTATCTATACATATAAGAAATTGAATGAACTCCATGTAGAAAAAAGCACAGAGTTCCATACCCAGACACAGTTTCATAGGGCACATGGAAAGACAGAAATTATTAAAACAGCATATATTCAATATGTACAAGGTAATCTCAGTAAAATTAACTGCTGGTGTCTCATAAATAAACAACAGAGCCCATAAGGCAGTGATGTGACATATTTAATGTGAAAGAAGAAAACACTTGTCTACAAAGAATCCTATATCCAGCAAGTTTATTTTAAAAAATGAAGATTATTTAAGGGCTTTCCAAGATAAAGAAAAGCTGACATAATTCACTGCTGGAAGATCCAATTCAAAGTTCAAAGTGACACCAGACAATTTTGTGAATCTTCATAAAAGGAAAAAACAAAACAAAGAACAGTGGTAAAGATAATTATGTAGATAAGTATAGAAGTATAATTTTATGTTCCTCTTCT
The DNA here is from genome assembly GCF_001458135.2 of Marmota marmota marmota. Taxonomy (NCBI): domain Eukaryota; kingdom Metazoa; phylum Chordata; class Mammalia; order Rodentia; family Sciuridae; genus Marmota; species Marmota marmota. Next base: position 33,697,368 of record NW_025999982.1, on the reverse strand, counting down.
TTTGTTCATGTAAATGATTTTTAAAATTGTACAAAACTATATTCATATGAGTATTACTAAGCCTCTAACACACAGAAATAAAACATATTTGACAATAACAGGATAAACGAAGTGGGTGGGAGCGATGTTTTGGAGTGAGGGGAAGACAAACATGGTAGCTTGAATCTACAGGAAAAAAATGAAGAGAACCAAAATTAATAAATACAAATTTAATAAAACTGACCCTGAAATACGTACTTGTTCTCATTTCTCCTCTCAACTCTCTTAAAAGACTCACATTAGATAATGTAATAATTGTGGCAATGTGTTATTTGCCTTTTATATAATTTAGGATTAGTATATATAAGAAGAAAAGCAACACAGAAAGGGTGGGGGAGAGCAACAAGTCATATAGAATTAATTAACCTTCTATCCCTCCCAGAAATGAAGGTAGTGCAAATGTGAAGCAGATTCATGTCAGTCAGATGTATACTGAAAACCCTAAAGCTATTAGAAAAATAACAAAACATACTGAAAAAGAAAATCACTGAAAGTACTAAAATATGATGAGAAAGTACTGATATCATGATAAAGAAAGCATAAAGAAGGAATGGAGGAACAAAAACCCAACCCAAATAGTGAAAATAGAAACAAACAAAACTATGTCAATAAGGAAATTAATGTAAATGCATTAAAGAATCCACTCAGCTTGTCAGACTAGATAAACAAAACAAAACATCAAAATAAAACAATAGACAAAAGTCTTACAGGAGATATACTTTGGGTTTAAAGTTGGCAATAAGATAAAATTATAAGTCTGGAAAAAAAAAAAACACCATTTAAACATCAACATTAAGGGAGTGGAATGGCTCTACCACTGTCAGTAAAATGGGCCTGTGACTATACTATATTTTCCACTAAGGGCAACACTGATAGAAAATGTATTTACTGAAGAAATATGTTGCATGGTAAGCATCAGGGATATACTATAAGTTGGGTAGTAAATGACAGAAATCTGTTTGTTGGTCTTTATGTGTTTATGTCTTACTGCTAGAGAAAACATCTTATGCACCCTAAAAGACAGCCTTTTAAGGTATGGATCTAACTTTCTGTGTTAATTTTGTACCTTTGGCTCAGAGGTAAAACTGAACTTGCTAGTTCTCTTTGTGAGTTTTAAAAAACTGTCTTTTCAATCAGAGATAAAATTCTCTTTGTTTGCACTCTAGGAATAATTAGTCCATACAGGTACTAGATTCCACGTAATTTTAAATTTCACCTGATTGATTTATATAGATTAATAAGAATTTATGTAATTCAAATTTAGGAAAATAATAAACAGAGAAGAAACTGAACTATTCCATGAAATTTCTAACCAATAAAGCATTTTATGTAAGAATATAAATCCACTAAGTCAAAGTGAATCTTGGGAGGTATCAAAGCAGCTTGATAATTTTGGATTAAAGTGGCTTTGTGAAAACCACAATGAGATATCACTTCATTTCACATGCAACATGATGGTTATTAATCAAAATGACAGATAATAGCAAGTACTGATAAAAAATGTGGAGGAACTGGATCTCTTATTATTGCTGTGCTGCTGCTTGAGAAAGCAATTTGGCAGTTTCTCAAAATATTAAACATGGAGTCATCACATGACCAGGAAATTCCACTGCTAGGTGTTTAAATAAGAGATCTGACAATTCATACTCACAAAAATATTAGGAAGATTGTCCACAGTCTAGTCTTAAGCTCTGGAAAGCTGATCCTACCACAGCCCTTTTCTTATCTTAGAAAAGGCTCATTTTTCTATAGCTTGATGAATTTCTTATCCCTACTATGGATTATTTTCACACTAATTTGTGAAATCATTATTTCTTGAAACAGACTTTATAACTATTAGAAATGATTTCGGAAGGAGAAAAAAACCATACTAACCAGGCCTATAAACTTCCTAACCATTACTGAATATCAGCAAATATTTCCAAAATAGTAATGCTAAATGCAAGAGATTAAAATTCCTTGAAAAACAGTGTAGCAAATTCTGAAAGCACATTTGTAATTACAATTTCACAGCTTTCTGACTTATCTTGCATAACAGTTTTTTGAACTTGATGTTTTATTCCCCTCTAGGATAAGCACAACAAAACCAGACAAAAACACCTTGAGAAACCTAATCAACCAAATTGCCTAATGAAAGTTCTCCTCTTGATGCATACTAACATTTTTATTGATATATTTATCTAAATTTATACACTTTTATATATAGGTCTAGGTATAGAATATCTTTTTTTTTAATTTTTTATTGTGGGTTGTTCAAAACATTACAAATTTCTTGACATATCATATTCCACACTTTGATTCAAGTGGGTTATGAACTCCCACCTTCACCCCATATAGAATATCTTTAGGGGAAGAATCTCTAAGAAAAATTCTGCCAGAGAAATCCACTCAAGTATCTAGAAGAAAAAAAGAAAACAAGAAGGTGGGTCCAGATAAATCTTAAAATCACTTTTTTGAGTGAGGAAAGGTTGTAAATTACGACCATATGCTTAGCCACGCCATGGACTAAATATGAATAACTGAGGAGATTTTTCATAATAATAATAAATATTTAATGCAATCATTCAAATCATATTTTAAAATAGTTATGCTTCTGCTGATTTGCTTGTATTTATTTAATCCTAGCAAGAGGAAAAAAAAATAAAATTATTACTTTGATTTTTTAAGAGCAGAGTCTATAAGGGGGAGATTTTTATGTTGTTAAAAATCAACCATCTCACAGATAATACCATATGAAAAGGATAGTTTCACACTCAGCTGTTATTGTTTAATTCCATTCAAAACTTACCTTTTATAAGTATCTTAAAAATGAAAACACATTTTGTTTCATTAACATAATATTTAACATAATTTTTAAGAGCAACACTAATGAAAAGTTATAAGGGTTCAGATATAAAATTGTGAGTTTGTAAACATAATGCCTCATTACCTTGATATAAAATAGCATTTTTACACATACTTTAAAAATCTTATGTATGTATAACTTTCACATTTTGAAAGGATAAGAAAATTGTTGGGTGTTTTTTTTTTCAGAGTGAGGCTGGCATTTATTATAAAATATTCTTTAAAATCCTGACACTTCTTGTGAAAATATGAATAAATTAAAATGTACCAAATTCATTTTTAGTTACTATATTCAAACTAATCCATCCCACTCAAAATAAATTAATAACAATGGAAATTTATGGGAAATCCCAAAGGAATTGAATTTGGATGATTCAATTCCACTGACTTACTATGGAAAAGTGTTAATGGTATCAAGGGAGCTATCTAAATTCAATCCTCTGCCACCAAATAGAGTCTAACAAAGATAAAAGCAGCAGAAACAGGCTATTGGGGAATTTTAAAGTATCTACATATTTAGGCTGAAAGATGGGTTTCAATGAAATAAAATATAATCATAATTTTACCAATAAGACTATGATCATGTACAAAATAATTTCTTATTAAAACCTATCATATACAACCATTTCGAAATGATTCATTATAATAGCCGTTTTCTTTATAAAAATAGTCCATAATCTTCCAATTTATTATTAGAGAAGATTTAGGCTAAGATGAAATTTTAGAGCTAAATACTGTTGCCTAAAAAATATGACAATGAACATTTCACTGGACTTAATAAAAAAAATTATACATTAGCCTTTCTTAGGCTTTCTCTAGAATTTTAATCACATTTCTTCTCCAAGTTAACAAACCAAGAAGAACTCATTATTGTTTTATTGATCAAGATGAATATTGGTTTTGGAAAAGTTTTAGACATCCTTTTTCTTTTTCCCTTTTCAAACACACACACACACACACACACACACACACGAACACACCTTCCTGCAAATCATAATGTGACAACCAAAAATAAAAGTGCTCAGAGGAAGTAGGAAAGGACCGGCAATTGGTACTTTAATACTCTGTTATTTCTTTAACAATTCCAAGACAAAATCTGACTTTGGTTTCCTTGGACTAGAAAGGCAATTCATTGAAGAATTGCCTCAATAGGCTCAAAAAAGTTTTAAAATAAATTATGACTGAGTACTAAAAGTAGTAGATACAAAGCAATTTCACCAAAATGATGAAAATAATTGAATGTGAGTATATTGCATATAATCTTTCCATTCTATTTTTAGTCTGAGAACCACCAAATCCACTAGAATTCTCATTGTGCAGTTAGTTATTGTAACAAGCACCAACCACCTTCCCACAGGGGAAGTCCTATAAAAGGACAGCAAGTCTGGCCAGCCCTTCAGGAGTGCACAATGCTAGCATTGGTATTTACTTACACTTTTATTCTTTAAAGGAATTTAAAATCATCCACATTTCAAATTTAGACTCATCTAAAGTAACAATAATTATGAAACTCCGGGTATAAAATTCTAGTTATATTTTTTCTATTACAGTATATTATTATATGAAAGTAATATCTCCTAAATATTCCCACATACCACCAATACTGCAGGCAAAACATTTAGTGAAAACAGATTACCCTATACAATTTGTCAAACTGATTTCTTTTTCACAGAAAAAACTGATGAACATATATTAGCATGAAGTTTAAAAACACAGATTAATTTTCAATGTAATGTCATGCTTGCTAATTATGCACTGTAGTACATCATTTGAGCTTTAAAAATATGAACAAAGGCAGTTGAGTTGACATGTGAACTGAAATACTCATTGCTTCAGTCTCATAGTGGAAGACTAATGAGTTGTGAGGAAGTTATAATTTACACCAAATGAAGATATAAAGAGTATATACAAAGGAGAGATTGACTGAAGATTCCCCTTGGGTCCTATCTTCCCAAGAACAAAGAGCCTTTGTGGTTTCTATAGTGGATAAGAGTTAAAAGTGACCTCTAGTTCCCCTAAGAAGTGATTTCTACACATGGAGAGGAAAAAAAGGGGGGGGGGATGTGGTTCAATATTATAATTCTGCTACATATGTTCATAGGAAAATAATTTTATCTTGATATCTTGATTTGAATTTGATCCATTTTCTATATTGTCAGTATATCCCATTCATTCTATAATAATGTTTCAAATCACCTGCCTTTGCATCTAATCAGTGTTCAGAAAGGTAAAGCCCATTTTAGTTTATTGTTCCTGAAAGCAGATGGAATAATTCTCAAAGCTAAATGAGCTAAAAAGACAAATGAGCTCATAATGATATACTATATTAAAATTTCACTGTCCTCATGAACTCAAACAACCCAGACTTTACATATTAATGTAATATTCTGTCATGTTCATCTTTTTATTTTCAGGAGAACTGGGAATGTGTTCTTCCCAGCATTTAATTTCTTTGTGAAATACAGTGACTAACAATAGTAAGTGCAACATTCACTTAATAAAATTCACAACAATATAATAACAAATGATAGAAAAGAAAGCATGGATTCTAACCACTTTGTCCTCCTTTGGGAAAGCATCCAAGGAAGCAGAGTAGAGAGAGAAGAAAAAGAAGAAGAGAAAAAACAAAATGAGCCATATATTAATAAATTGATTTTAATGAAACAATTATGTATTTCTTCAAAGTGTTAAAATAGTATTTTGAAAAGTAAATCCTTCATTTAAAAATGAACACGTGAATCCTATTCTACATTAGATACAATAATTGGGCACAATAATTTCCTAAATTTGTAGAATCCAGATCATAAATCCAGTTTTAAAATATTCTTCAAAACGAAAAGTTAATTTACTACATATTAGCTTAATATGGAAAATGCATATAATTGTACTAAATAATTTTATCAAGTTGATGTTAAAATGTGTATAGTCATAATTTAGAGAAATATAAGAGTGGGAGATGTTTTAAAAAACAAAAACAAAAATGTGAAGAGAAATATGTTAACTATTTTAGCCATAAATTATTTCAAAAGCAACTTAACATTTTTTTATATTTAACATGATAGTAAATCTGAAATTACTATCACAGAGGCTAATAATTGTTTAATATGTTTTCTTGGGTTACATGTAAGGACACACAATTTATCCTGCCTCATACCTCCATTCAATTTGAAAATTTAGGTTGCAGAAACCAAAAATGTTTAACATTTGGTTTTTTACAAGAAGAATGAGTCATAACAATTTACAAGGATTCTATAATTCATCAGGCTACTCAATCTTCATTTACTACATTATTCAAAAATAAATTTACCCTCACAGATAATCTCATGTAAGTATGGAACAGGAATTTTCCATCAGCTATCTTTTTTATGATTTGAATTCTCAGTAGTGGAATTCATGTATCACTAACACTACAAGGAACTTTGTGAAAACACAAACAAAATGTGGAAAGCCAATGCTATTGTGTAGATATACATGTGGGTCAGTTGGTTCCTAACTTGCACATGTTTGATGCTTGGAGGAGACATGGTTTTGGTCCGCACCCACAGGCCTCTGTGTTCATGGGACACTCACGTTGTTCGACCGTAGAGATACGCGGCCTCCACAGCGGGCGCAGAACTTGGTGCGGCAGTAGGAGCAAAGGTGACCACACCCATCAGCAAACTTTGTCTTATGGCAAATTCCACAAGTTGGCGCATCATCTTTGTGCTCGCCCTGGTAACGCCGCGCTTCTTCCCCTATTTTTTTTACTTGTTCCTTGTAGCTTTCAAACTGTTGATGCAATCTCCTAGGCAAAAGAGACAATGGGGGTAAACTAAGTAAATGATGAAGAGAGAAGAAGACAATTTTTCCAAAGCAAAATGAACATATAAATGTATTAGTACTAGTTCTAGTTTAATTTACTGTTATACTTGTGTAGCATCGATAAAAGCACTGTTTGTCCCAGCAGTGGAATTCATGTATGGAGTGCATGCCTCTGCTTCTTTAAGACAGGTACCTTCCAAAATAGTTTAACTGGGCATTCAACATTTTACAACTACACCCGTGTGCATAAAGCTGAAGCCAAAACTAAACAAAATATGTTCTCTGATATTTTCTATTCTATTGAGTTTAATACTGAATATTTTTTTACAGTCAATTGATTCCATAACCCACTATTTGAACATGCTGCATACTTTGAAAAACACTATTTTATACTACATTGCTAGGTAATCTGTCTTCCACAAAATGTCTTCCTTTGCCTTCATTCCTGGAGAATACTTCCTATTTATTCGGCATCTGAGTTGTAAATGATTTAGTGCAGTATAAAGAAATGTTGGCTTATACATGATATTTGAACTCTCCAGTTTTTCCACATCACATAAAAAGTTTTAAAACACAACTTGCAAATATAAAAAAAGTTTGAAACCATACCTTGCATATATTTAGATTTTTTTACATATCCCTATTTTTCTCCATCTCAATCAAGTTATCTGTATGAGGGCTGCTACTAGTGATAATTTTTTATTGGTTGTTCAAAACATTACAAAGCTCTTGACATATCATATTTCATACATTAGATTTAAGTGGGTTATGAACTCCCATTTTTACCCCAAATACAGATTGCAGAATCACATCGGTTACACATCCACATTTTTACATAATGCCATACTAGTAACTGTTGTATTCTGCTACCTTTCTATCCTCTACTATACCCCTCCCCTCCCCTCCCATCTTCTCTCTCTACCCCATCTACTGTAATTCATTTCTCTCCTTGTTTTTTTCCCATTCCCCTCACAACCTCTTATATGTAATTTTGTATAACAATGAGGGTCTCCTTCCATTTCCATGCAATTTCCCTTTTCTCTCCCTTTCCCTCCCACCTCATGTCTCTGTTTAATGTTAATCTTTTCCTCCTGCTCTTCCTCCCTGCTCTGTTCTTAGTTGCTCTCATTATATCAAAGAAGACATTTGGCATTTGTTTTTTAGGGATTGGCTAGTTTCACTTAGCATAATCTGCTCTAGCGCCATCCATTTCCCTGCAAATTCCATGATTTTGTCATTTTTTAGTGCTGCGTAATACTCCATGGTGTATAAAGTGATAATTTTTGATGGCAAGAAAACCAAAGTTATTGAGGCAACCCATGTTCCATAAGAATGGTTTCAATGAATATAAGTCACATACCCCACCACCAGTTGAAGTTCCCCAATCTTAAATTACTATAAATAGAATTTTTTTTGCTATTCTGAATAGAACACTATGTTATCTAGTAAATCCCCCAGTGAAAAGATGTCTTGGATTTGTAAATGAGAACTCAAGAGTTATCCTAAGCCTAGCCAGTAGCCATTGGCTATTTTGCCAGGAGAAACTCCTGGGAAATGGCTGATTAGATTCATCTATGTCTCTGAGCCTGTTTGCTGCATTTGAGTATTCCCCAGGACACAGGGTAGACACATGCTATTGTTAATTCAAGCAGTTGAATTAGCTTGATGCTCTGCATCTAAGAAACCTGTGAGGAACTCTACTCTCTAGATGCAGTATCAAGTAAGTTAGGTCCAAACACCATAATGTTTAAGGTATTGGGATTTCATTATGCTTTCCTGTTAACATCAAACAGAACTTTAATGATTAATTTCTGCCTTGCCAGTTGACCCTTTTCTACTAAATTCTTAAAATTAAAGCAAACATGCATGCACCAGCACATAAGTTAATATCTGAAAACATTTTCAGTTTAAAAGTGAGCTAATTTCATTTAACAGAATAAAACATACAATATTTTCTTTAATGAATGCAAGAATATCTGGCCAGTTTATTGAAGAATTATTTGATTCTTTAAACATTTATACTTCAAGTACCATTAATCTAGGATAAAGTTGGTAGAAAACAACAATGGAAATCTACTATTTCAAAAATTGCCATATGCAATAATACCAGAACTCTGACAAATATTTATTGTGAGACCCTCCCACCCCTGCAATCAAATCTATTTCAATAAATACCAATGAGAAAGCAAGGCTAAGAAGAGTTTCCTTATGAACTTATTCTATAATTCAGAACATGATTTAGTATGGGTACTGGCAAACTTTTCAGTAAAAGGTCACACTGTAAATATTTTAGGCATTGTGGGCCAGACAGTTTCTTTTGCAACTACTCATCTTCACTGTTGCAGGAGGAAAGCAACCATAGATAATACATAAATGAATGAATGTAGGTATGTTCCAATGAAAACTTGATTTGCAAAAATAGTAGGCCAGATTTGGCCCATGGGTTAGTTTACAAATCCCTAATTTAGTATATGCTTTATGCTAAGATGTAATAGAAAACCAAAGCATCCTTGTGTTTTTAAATTCAAACATAAATGTAAAGAAGTTTTATAGATCTTATAGGGTCTAATCAAAAGAGCATCTATCTCAGGAAATCTATTTTTTCAACTGTTTGTGAGGCTTTGGGGATCAAACCCAGGACCTTGTGCACACTAAGCATGCACTCAACCACTGAATTACACCTCAGCCATGTGTGCAAATCTTTTCATAAAATATATATGCAGGACACTGACTACTGAGATAAAATCTTACTCTCCTGCAATCTCACAGCATTTCATTTAGTTACTCAAAGAATAATAAAATTTGTTATACACTCATTTATAAATTATTACTATTTCTATACATGATACCTCTCTTCTAGCAAGAGGAAATTCCCAGTTTAGCTAATAGTATGTAACTTCCTCAGTACCTACATACTGAACAGAAAAACTGTGTATTTATATATTTTTTTCTTAGTATATTTCATAAAAAAACAATTTACAACTAAATTCATGTGGAAGACAAAGTATCCTTTAAAAAACCCTACTTTCCCAAAACATTAAAAATTATGGGTAAAGTTTTTTAAAATTAACTTTCAGTGCATGTTTGAGCTGGAGAGAAGGTATGTAAAATCCTCAAAACACAAAGGTAAAATGGGAGCAGTAATGGAAGCAGTAATATCAGAAACATAACTCTGAATTAGGTATTTGTCCTAGGGACATGTACTGAGGCTCCATGACCAAGAACTTTAGTTTTAACTCTTGCACTTAGAATAAAATTAAAATTTTAGTCAGGTGTCCAGCAAAAATAATTGAAATAAAGTATATGGTATTCAAAGCATAGCAGGAAAATATACTGAATGAGGAAAAATCAATCCAAAAGAAGATAAAAATTAAAGAAACAGCAAAATAATTACAAATTATGGAATGAGACGGTAGAAATGAGCTAACACAGCAGGAATCACATGTACAACAAACTAACGCATCATTAAAAGACAAAAGTGATCATATTATATATATATATATATATATATATATATATATATACACACACACACACACACACACACACACTCACACACACATATATGCTTAAAACATGTTGTTTTCCAGTATATCTATCTCGTAAGCATTTCTTTTTTTTCTATTTCATTTTTTAT
>NW_025999982.1:33661563-33686854 GCF_001458135.2 Marmota marmota marmota | reverse complement strand
AGCATCCACATATCAGAGAGAACATTCAGTCTTTGGTGTTTGGGGATTGGCTTATTTCACTTAGCATGATAGTCTCCAGTTCCATTCATTTACTGGCAAAGGCCATAATATCATTTTTCTTTATGGCTGAGTAATATCCCATTGTGTGGGAGATATATATATATATATATAACGTTTTCTTTATCCATTCATCTATTGAAAGGTGCCTGGGTTGGTTCCATATCTTAGCTATTGTACAGATAGACCATTAATCTCCAGGATATTTAAAGAACTCAATAAATATGTATTCAACTTGCAGATTAAAGTGTTTTTGGAATTGTGAAAGTGTTAATTACCAGGCAATTTCAACTTTTGATCATAGCTAATTGATACTTTAAGAACAAAAGCTGACTATGGAAAAACAAAAGCTATGCTGATAAACTCATGCCATGAAATCTCTATAGATTCTTTAGTTCTACTCAATACTAAATAATACTTCTGTTCATCTTCTAACTCCTCCTTAGCACTTATTCCCAAACTCTCTTCTAAAATTGACTTTAAGTTCTTTTTGAAACACCTAAAATATCATTTTGATGATTTGTGACCCAAAGGTCAGTTGCATAAACACTCTTGCATCTCAGAGTGCAGGGTCTCGGGGACCATGGCAGGAGGCAGCAGTCCTTCTCTAGTAGGCCATGGCAGGGGGGATGGTAAGATGAGGCTTCTCCACTGAGGCATGAGGGTGAGGTGTCTAGCAAGAAAGTGATGTCACTTTCTCCATGGTAGATCTTATAATAGTTAATAAGGTAGAAAGCCACCAGGAGCAATGCTCTTTTCCCCTAAGTGGCTTAGGATGGCTCTTTGACAAGTGCTCCACCTTAAAGCTCATGAGACCATTTTCACAGGCATCAATTCACACTCTACCAGGACTCCTGTCCTTCTGGGTGCTGGCCCTTGGTGGCCTGTTGGGATCTGTACTCTCTTCACACGGTGTAGAAATTCCATCTGGGTTTCACCAACAGATCATATTTTTACTACTGGGTTAGCCATCCCAGCAGGAAGCAGAAAAAGAGGAAAAAAAGCCTGATGTTTCTCAGCCTGGAACTTTCTCACATTTTTGAATTACTTTCTTTACTATGAAGATAGGTTCCCTTATTCTGTACTGAAATTAAGAATCCAACTCAGGTCCCTGTCAACCTCTCCAAAGTATTTTCTAGTGTGCTTTTTCATTTTACCAATAGGACAGAACAAAGAAGGAAGAGAGAGGAGGAGGAAAGACCGGAAAGACAGAGAGACATTCTTTATGCTCATCTCCTCAAAATGACCTACTTCATCATCAGCAATGCTCTACTAAATTGCTCTCTTAAAAAGCAAGCTTATTGCCCTTTTCTCAATTTGTATTCCCCTTATAATGCTTGAAATATCATGGCTATTTCACACTGTCAAGATGCTGTCCTCATAACAAAATATACCATGGAACCAAGGTACAGGTAGTAAAACCATAAACATTTATATTTTTATATCTAATATTTCAATGCTTTAATCCATATAAAATCTGTGACAGTGTTCTAGTATGAATAATGAATGAAATATATATATGTGACATATATATTTATTTATTATATGGTATTACAGTAAATGTGGTACTGAAAATGTAAAATCTTCTTGTGAAATTTATTTATACATTTCAATTTTGGAATTAATATGGTCTTATTAATTAGTGAGGTTGGTAATATATTATCTCATTGAGAAAGAAGAATATTATAAAATATGGAAAATTGTCAGAAAAAATGATATTGAAATAATATTTTCCCCCTGGGTATAATTTTTCTCATTGTTTCACTACATAACAAGTACTGTATTATTTTAATAATTGTGTGCTCAACTCAAGCAATTCCAAGATTCCAGTTTTAAACAAGTCAGTTGGGTGATTTGTGGTGCTTACTTTGAAGGAAATAAAGAGTATATCTAACAAGTTAAATATCACACTGTAAACATCTGAGAAGCTAAATATCCTATGAGTGCAAAATAACTTTAACAGGCAATTATCAATGACATTCTTACAAAGTATTAAGTACTTTGAATCCTTAATATAAAGGCAAATAGTAAGATGTTGAATGACTAGTAATATTGAAATACAGAGAAATATTTGTAGTTAGCATAGCATCTCACTTGTTTCTCTTTTGTGTTTTTCATGAAGAGAATTCTACCTTTCCTTCTGAATGTCCCTTACAAATCTAGGCACATAGAGCTGGATTTTCCCAGGGAGGAACAAATGAATGGTGGCATTCTGAAGTTTCAAAGGTCCAAGTGGCAGATCCTGAGGGAAACTGAGATCCTCAAGCTGAAGAGAGGGGCAAAGACCAGGGTAGTTTGCATGTCGCATCTAAAATAAAGGATTGCTTCCAGATGTGTACACAATGGCAAGTGGGCATGAGTATTGGAAGCAGTAAGAATGGACTATGCTTCCCTTTTCAACCTTTACACAGGACACAAAGATGGACACATATCTTCAGTTCATTATACTGACAAATGGGCACCTTCAAGGGCCCATGAAGTTAGCAGTATGAAGATTATAAAAAACAGTAAAAATCCTGAGAATGTTGGATGGATTAAGAGGTTCCAAAAAACATAGCAGATGTCCAAGTGGGTACCCTGGTAATGACTGAAATTTAGTTTCTGTAGTTTGACATCTTTAAGGTTTTGTTTTAAAAGTTTTAATATCATGGTGTATTGTTGAACTTTAATTCATACTACACCCAACTCTAAAGCACAGTTTTTGACTTCGAGGAATGTACATTCTATTTAGGAATTAAGTTACATATAAATATAAGTTAGCAGTTTATAGAAACATATTCCAAGTGACAGGGAAATGGAGTAAGTCATTCAGTGTTCAGTTAAAAGATTGTTTCTTGTACCCACAATACAATTCTCTTTTTAAAAATGAAGCTGCCTCTTTGATTTCATCCTGTAATAGAGAGTATCAGCAAAATTTCCCCAAATTTCAGTAGTGACTTTTTTTTTTAAATGATGGTTGGAAATAACGTTTTCTTGTATCAGAGTTAAACTGAAAAAAAAAGTAAAACAGTCTTTTGGGAAAAAAGATTCAATAGCTGAATTTCATGCTATAAAATTTTTGGAAGAGAAATGAGAATAGATCTTGACTTGATTTCCAGGAACAAACCTCTCTATTGGGAAACAGTAGAGTCAAAAAGCCACATTCAAATTGCTAGAGCTAGTATCCCACCACCTCAGCAGAAGCTCCCTGATCTCTAATCACCAGGGGAGATTTGCCATTTCAGAAAAATGCTGCCAGAGTGCTTCTGCAGCTCCCCATCTATCTCAATTTCAGCTCAATCTCATGAAAGAACATCTGATGGAACCCTAAATCACATCAGGGATTCTAGCTGCAAGAGAGTCCATGAGTGTTAGGTTTCTGGCTTCTTCAAATGATACCCTAGAAGAATTCTGAGCAGATGTGAGAGCCATTCTTCCCTTCAGCTACAGCCTTCTGATGCATGTCAAATTGATCAATTCTTCCCACTGTACCCCCAATGAGTGTTATGGTTTGAATGTGAGGTGTCCCCCAAAAGCTCACATGTGAGATAATGCAAGAAGGTTCAGAGGAGAAATGATTGGGTTGTGAGAGTTTGTGGTTGTGAATTAAACCCTTGATAGGGATTAATTGAGTGGCAACTGAAGTGGTAGGGTGTGGCTGGAGGAGATGGGAATTGGGGTGTGGCTTTGGGATATATATTTGTATCTGGCAAGTGGAGATCTCTCTCCTCTTCCTGATCACCATGTAAGCTGCTTACCTCTGTTACACTCTTCCACCATGTTGTTTCCTGTCTCATCTGGAGCCCAGATGAATGGAGTCAGCTATCTATGTATTGAGACTGCTGAAACCATGAGCCCTCATATAAATTCTTCCTCCTCTACAGTGTGTTGGTCAGGTCATTTAGTCACAGAAGCAAAAAGCTGACTAAAACAATGAGAAATATTTGAGTCTAAGATTTCCCACTCATTACCCCTCCACCTTCCTTTCTCCATTAATCATTTTTATACACCATGCACACATGACTATGGGAAGCATTTTGGCTCTACCAGGAATTATTATTATTTTTTTTTAATAAACTCAGCCCCTTAAGAAAGTTGCACATATGCTCATGTACTTGTCCCTGCTCAGTCCATTTCATTTTGTCAGAAAACTGCAAGGACAGCAACTCAATGTATAACTCCCGCTCAGATAAATATAAAATCCATCAAACACATGAAGAAACTCTTTTTTGTAGTGACTGTTGTGTAGTACAGATACACCATAGTACAGATATACCATCTCATTATTCTTAGCTTGGATTATTTATCATTTTCCAACTAGACTTGCCAATGGACTCCTTCATTCTAGTTTATCTTTACATTTCCTGAATTTTGATCTTAACAAACTGAATCCACTATGGCAATCCATTGCTAACTCATCATCTCTAAGGTAGTCCATTTCCCTATTCTAGGGTCTAAGAGTTGCATTTACTGATCAATCAGCAACTCTCATATATTTTCTCATGTCTCTTACACCAAAATCATACTAAATATTCTCATTAGTAATCAAACACAATAGAATCTTCCAAACACCAATTCATCAAACTTATACTGAGCTCTAAATGTAGAAAGAAAACATACTTCTTGAGTCTCTGGGAGTACAAAGAAAATTGTATGAGAAGATACTGAATTCAGTTTTTTTTTTTTTTCATTATATTATTTTAAGCTTTGTGATAAACATCAGGAAATAAAGGGTTTTTTGTACATGGGAATTATCTTTCTCACATTAGATAAATTTTTCTTTTCAAAGCTAATGGACTTTGATTATGAAAGTGGACTTGATTCACTTTATTTAACAAAATGTAATCTAACCTATATTCACAACATTAAGGAAGTTTTAACATAGTTGTCTTTTGTTGTTTAGAGGAAAAAATATCTTGTTTAAAAATATGTTAATTGTGTTTTTGCAAGGTGTTCATACTGTACATATATTTTTATTTTAAATATAAGCTCTTTACAGGTAGTAGGCCCATAGCATCCTTCAAAGGGAACAGATTTCAATTGCAAATGTATGTAATTTAGGTTAAATCACTTTTAAAGCAGTGTGTTTTCAGCCTTGAACATCCTATTGCAGCTTAAACCCTTACCAAATATTAAGCTTTCACATATCAGTAATTGGCTAATATAAATTTACTTAGGTTAATTTTTACTTAACACCAACTGTAGGAATATGATATACTCTTCTTTGTATGAGTATGTTTGGCTGTCTTTTATAAAAAGCTTGAATTATTCCACCCTTTGTCTTTGCTGTCTGCTACAACCCTGTGAATCATTTCTGAAATTTAAGAAATATAGCTGTATAAGTTTAAACCAAGGCCCCTTTCTTCTTTGTTAGGGCTTGGGGTTCATCACTTTGGCATTATTTAAACATTGTTCTCACAGTGAGACAAGATAGAGGAGGGATTCCAAAGCTAGTGGTAAATGGGAATATTTAGAAAAATACAGACACAGGAAGAACTCTGAAGATCAGTGAGCACAATTCCCTCATTTTATTAGTGAGAAAATTTAGGAACCTGATTTAAGTGATTCACACAAGCTTGGAAAAATAGTTTGTGATAATTAGGTTCAAATTTCCACTATACCATCTATCTTCAGCATATTCATTTTCATTATAGCCAAAGGGATAGAAAGTTATTGCTTTGTGAGGGATTTCCTTGGTATTATAATGCACATTCTTTTTATTGTTTGAGCCCAGGGGCGCTTAACCACTGAGCTCCATCCTCAGCCCTTTGTTATTTATTTATTTATTTTGAGGCAGGGTCTCACTAAGTTGCTTAGGGCCTCCCTAAATTGCTGAGGTTCCTCTTGCCTCTGCCTCCTGAGCTGCTGGGATTACAGGCATGTACCACTGTGCCAGGTTTACAATGCACATCCTTAGACAAACGTGCAGAGCTTGTGATCCAATAGGTTAGGGATAAATTCCAGGAATCTGCTGTTTTAGCAGTCAATCCAGGTGTTTTGGGAGAAGATTATACAGGGACTTCATGCTGTAGTGCTATAGAGTAGTAGAGAGTCCACACAAATAAGAATAAACACAAAAATAAGGGCATTTTTCATATATCTTTCATCTTACTACATAAAAATAATCATCACACGAGTACATTTTCAGCACAAATGGAAACTTTGGACATTGCCTTTATGAAAAAATGTTAAAAATTTAAAAATATTATTATGTATATTTTAACTTGACAGCCATCAGTTTTACAATTACAATTTTATGAATCAAATCAGATATATGCATATTGCTAAGTAAGTTTCAAAAATTGGCAGTGTCTTGTATATATCTTATACACAAATGGTTTCAAAGTCTTCTTATAAACCTTTTAGTAATTCAGAAGTTTATCACAGATGGTATTGAATAAGTTTATCTTTATTTACTTATTTGTTTATTCTGGTGCCTGGGATCCATCCCAGAACCTTGTTCACATTAGGCAAGTGCTTTAACACTAAGTTACACCCACAGTCGAAGTAATTTTTTAAAATTACTATGGTTCAAAAAATTATTTTTCTGTTTGTACCTAAAAATGTTTAATCTTTAGTTTAAACTAAGTATACTTTTTACTTATTACAAATGTCCAGCAGATGGCACTAGTGGTTTTTATTTTTACATTTAATTCTTTCATAGTTATTTAAATTATTTTTCTTTAAAACATCTAATGTGTTAAAGAAAATTAGTACAATCAGCAGGAGGTGTAATTTATTAGAAAAAATGTGTTTTTAGAGGTGACTGAAAAAGAACATACAGAGACATAAAATTTTGCTATAAAATGTTGCAATTTCTGCTCTTTTTTCGCAGACTCTTACTCCACTTAAAATCCATGTCTCTCTCTCTGTATATATATATATCTATATATCTTATAAACACACATTAAGAGTTTTATTGCATATATTTCTATTGTTTTTCTTTTCCTGTCCTCCATTTAGCACTGTTAAAAATGTAGTTCATCCAATCAGCATCCCACAGTGTTCTGAAAGCAGTGAGAGATGACACTTAGGAAAAATAAGAGCATAAATGATGATTAGCTATTAGTGTTTTATAGCCTGTTACTTCAGTCAAGCATTTATTTTTAATTCCACTTTCAATTTACCATAGGAGGCCACTCCTGAGTAAGCATTAAAGAAGACATCTCAGGACACAGAGACTCACCAGCGTACATTGAAATTTTTGCTCCATTCCATCTCCAAGAAACACTTCCACTATTCCCCTGAATGTGCTGAGCATCCTCCTAAGCAAAAGCTTGGCGTGTAAGGTCTAAGAAATGCTGTTTCTGAATAAGGGAACAATATTACTGTTTTCTAATGTTGGAGATACATCATTGTTTTAACACTAAAACCTGGCACAAGGAAGCCATTTAAATATTTAAACAAACAGTCTTTCTCATTCGCACTGCAATTCAAGAAAAGAAATCAAGTAAAATGATGAGAAACTATGAAGCAGAATATTAATTAGGAACAAAAATTTAAAAAGAAATGAAGTTAATTTTTAAGAAATTAATTTTCATAGAATGTCGGAGTTATCAACATGATAGATATGTAATTAATCAGTATTAAATGGATCTAATTCCATCCCATTCCATATGAATTTTTGGAGCATGTCTGATTTAATCATACTAATATGCCTAATACACAGAGGGTAAATAGGCAAATTGCATGTATACTGGCAATGGTGTCCACACATATGATCATATAATCAAGCCAAAGTGGTTTCTGTGTTTTTGTTTGTCTTTTGAAGCAGAATCTCACTAACTTGCTGAGGGGGTCTCACTACATTCCCCAGGCCTTGAACTTGATATCTCCCTGCCTCAGCCTCCCCTCCTAAATCACTGAGATTACAGGTATGTGCCACTACACCATGCAAGTTAAAGTGTTAAGTAACCAATTCATGCCTGCATCTTCTCAAAGGTGCAACATGCTGTAAACCTTGCCCTTGCTACATTTTTGACTGTTTTTACCAGGGTTGTTATTTTATATTACTATGGGGAAGGAAAAAATAATAAACCAACTCCACAACTGGACACTTTTTGGAAGGAATTATGCCTGTTTAGGCATAAGTCTGAGGCTGGCCTACTCAGGATTAAATTTAACTTTCTTAGCTTCATGGCCATGAAGAAATTATTTAAATTCTGTTTCTTGGTTTCTTCATTAATGTACTTTTCATAATAATAGCAACTCAAAAGGCTTATTGGGAGGGTTAATTGAGATAATCAATGTAAAGTGCTTAGCACAGTGTCTAGTACATGGTAAAAGCTCAATAAATATTAGCTATTATTATACACAGACATAGATAATACATGAGGGAAGAAAGTACTTTGCTTTTAAGTTTCTGAGTACACTTAGCTGATAATTTTGGGAAACAGTGATGACTGGCAGGATTTCTTGGCATATGGGTATAATTATGAATGACTTAGATAATCGATCAATAGACAACTGGTAAGGGACAAAAAAAGGTCATCCTATAAGGTCAAAGTTAGGCTGAAAGACAAACCCACCAGTAGAACTTATTTTGTGGAAAGTCAGGAGAAACAAACAGAGGAGGAAGACACACAACTTTCTGTTTTCTTTTTAATTTTCTCAGCATTTTTACAACCATTGCAAACTCGTAACAAACAGGAAAAAAAGTAAGGAGAGCCTAAAATCTAGTATTTAACATTAGGCTATTTTGAACTGAGAAATGTAAAGTGCCTAAATCACAATTATTCCCAATGCTCTGAAACAGTGGGTGAGTGAATGATATATAGGGAACTTCTAACATGTCCAAGACTTCTTTTCCCTCTCCCTTGATTGGTCTTCAGTGATTCATAAATTTACACACACTGAAAGTATTCTTCTTATTAGTGAATTAAGCAAGTTTTGTCAGTTTTTCTTCTTTTCCATGATAAACTATTATGTGAGATATAATGGCTAAGAGAAAACACTCAATATTATTTAGATAAAGAATTACTACCTTCTATTTTTACTATTTGATCAGAAAAATTCCTTTAAAATACCAATAATCCCATAAGCTCTTTAAATTACTTTGTTTCTCAAAAGTCACAGAGCCATAATGGGGGGAAGGAAAAGTGCAGTGTCTCCTAATTTAAGGATGTCTAGTGACTGTCTCACTGGACAAATTCCATGGGTCAAGTTCATGCTTCCCATTCCAGTTACCAGGTTCTCTATCTGGCCACCTGGAACATCGTTGACTTGTCTGGTCAGAGATTCTACATCACCCACTTATCTCTAGTGAGGAAATAATGCAGACATGTCAACCCTCCTCTGGATACAGAAAGTAAGTGTATTACCCTTTTTTTGCCCCAGCAAATGAGTGCATGAATGTATCTCTTTGCTTCTAGATTTAATCCATCTGTGTGCCAACACTTGAGAAGATGGTAGAGCCCAGGGTTTCTGGGGCCAAATTTTCTGGTTCAAAAGTTCCTGAATATGGGCTGGGGTTGTAACTCAGTGATGGAGCACTTGACTCGCACATGTGAGGCCCTGGGTTCAATCCTCAGCACCACATAAAAATAAATAAATAAAATAAAGTTATTGTATCCACTTAAAACTAAAACTAAAAACAAAACAGAAACAATAACAAAACAACAGCTTCCTAACACTTACTCTCATTAGCCTTGCAACTTACTAAGTAATATATGGCATAAAGACCTTACTTGTTCATCTGTAAAGTGGAGCTTATGCCTTCCTTTACATGGGGCTGTTGTGAGTATTAAAACAGCTAATATACACAAAAAACTTAGGGACATATTAGACAATTATCAAGTACTCTGTAAAATATTGTCTATTTTTATAATTTTTGGAGGGAATAACAAAATCAGATAGAACATCTATTTTTGTTCTGTGATAGTAACATTTTTAATGGATTAAGATATATAAATAGGATCTGGAACAATGAAATAAAGTATCTAGATTGAGTTCAGATTTTTAAAAGCAGCACCATCAAATATCCTATTTCTGAAGTCTAAACTGAATATCTGAGGAATAAGAAATCTGTCCTAAAAAGGCTTCCTCTTTCATTTTTAAATGCAGAAAAATACAAGCTTCCTGGATTTTACTCGAACCATCTACTGAATTAGTCAGCTATCATTAGGTACAGCATTTTCTAAGACATTGTGGAGTGCATTTCAAGACTAGTGACAAGATGTAATTTCCTTCCCATTGTATTTGCTAATGGTGACATCTGTTTTCATCCTTTAATTAAAATACATTGTTAATATGCATATAAGACTTAACTATCATCTAAATAATATAACAGGCATTGTAAATAACTTAAGTTCTTTTATACCTATGAAAGGGAGATCATAAAGTAAATAATTCAAATGTTATTGTGAATGTGAAAGCTAAAATCCCGGAGACTATCAGAATAGTTTTAATTTATACAAATGTATATGTAATCTGATCTGTCCCACATGACACAGAACCCCTACCATTCTTTAATCAACTCCAGACAATCTCTTCTACTCCCACCAGCCATGCCTGAGAATAATCAGTCTATTTTTAAATATTACCATCTTATGTTATATTTAGATACTAAAAATATGTCATAATCAGCTTTCGCTAATCACCGTGCACACATAGCTAGGAATAGTCCATTTTACCTCTCACAACATTGATTATCTATAAAATCTTTGAATAATATCAGGATACTTTCAATTGGAACTGCATTTAATTTGATAGACTATGTCAGAATCCTGAAGAGAAAACTTTTCAGGTTTTATCACTGTAATGATCCAATTAAACTAAGCATGATCTGATTCTAATTCAACAATCTAATCAATTTTGCAGCAAATAGTCAAAAAGAAAACACTTTGCTATACTTTATTTATGAGCAATGCCGTATTTCATATATGTTTGTTATTTTGCTTGAGTATTTAATTAACCCCCTCTGATAAATCATGTTAACCTTAAAACTTGGGTCCTATCTTCTCTTCCCAACCCAATAACACCTGCATCAAGTCCCATAAAATAGGCAATCAGTAAAGATTCAGTATTTAATTGAATCAGAAATGATTTTGTGGAGTGGGCCAGAAGAGACACCTTTTCAATGCTAAGGAGAAATCTACTCCTACACATCACTTAAATTTTATTGGCCTTTACCCCTCTTAACTTTAAATGTATCAGCATATTAAAAATATTGTAGCTATACAGAGTGAAATTCATATCTTAATATCATCTGAGAACTTTGAGTGCCAAGCAATGTTATTGCTACTATTGATTTTCTTTCTTTTTAAAGTGTAAGTGGGGTAGTTAGGGAAGGCTTCACTGAAATGTTGAAATTTGAGCAAAGACCTGAAGGGGTGGAGGGAGCTAGTCACTCAGAACATAACTATGCAGAGGAAAGAGTAAGAGGGAAGAACCCGAGGTGGGAGCCTACCTGGCAAGATTGAGACAAAGCCAGTAGGACAAGGTAGCTAGAGAGGACTAGGCAAGGGCAGGGGAAGGAGAGGGAGGCAGAGTGTGCAAGTCTTATATGTCCTCAGAGAATTTGGCTTTGACACTGGGTGAATGGGAAGCTGCTGGAGGAGTTTGAGTGGAGGGATCAGATGCCTTGATTTGGATTTTCACAGGATTCTAGAGGCTCCTGTGTTTGCAATAGGAGAGGGCAGGGACAGCAGCACAGACAGTAGTCAGGAGGCCTCTGATAATCCAGGTTAGAGCTGGTGGAAGTGTAATCAGATCTCTGATGGTGGAGGTGGGGTAAAAGTGTTCAGTTACTTCTTTGTCCCCTTATCATACTTTAAATTATCCCAGAGTCTGTGCAGGTAGACATCGTTTTCTGTTCATGACTGTGGCATGTTTTTAAACTAATTTTCAGGGTGCATTTTCCACTTCCTGCTCTGCCTCTTCTCACCATCAAAGACAATTATCACCAAATCATACCAACTGAAGAGCTCAGCTTTCTCAGGCAGAGTGACACCAAAGAAAATTGTCTCATGATCAGAAGATGATGCAGGAGTATGATGATATATTATATCAAAGCTTACAATACCCAAATCTCTTTGATACTCCATTGGCATAATGGATGAGCACCCACCTGGCATCTTGCCCAACATCTAAAACCTGACTCTTACTCTAGCATGAAGGTAGCTCTGGATTTATACACTGAAATCACTTTAAAATCTCCAGCAATCTCATTTATTTTATGTGTTCTTTTAATATTGTGTGGGCAATCTCAATAGTGATCCCATGTATAGGAATCTTTTATTAATAGTGTTCTTTCATAATTCTTCTTGTTTCAGTGCTATCTTTGAGTCCATGACCCAATGAAAATAGAGATGAGATATGGCTATTAAAATGCAGGTTCTTTGAGGAAATAAAAGTATCTCTAATTATTACATTTAAAAAATTATTTTTCTATATGTTTTGTCATAATTTCTGTCTCCCTTTAAGTATTTACACAATAGAAACTGTGATATTTTGATAAAGTTAACTTCCTCAAAAATATTAAATGCTCTAGTAGGGTGTGTGTGTGTGTGTGTGTGTGTGTGTGTGTGTGTACATGCATATGCACACATGCGCGCACTCGCAAAAACTTGGTTAGATGATCCAGGATATTGCAAGCCTCAAGGTCTTCATTTTAATATGACTTCTCATTATGCAGTGCTATAAATATAGATATGGAGGGGAGGAGTGGGAAATTGTTTCAGACACTGAGGAAATGCTTCTTGGAGGGCACTGTTTTGTTTGTTTACCTGTTTGTTTTGCTTTTGTTTCTCCCAAGTCTGGGAGAAAGCTTTCACCTAAAGTAGTCAACATGGTGGGCCTGCCTTAGCTGCCTCTACTGCACAGGTGCTAGTGTATCTGAACCAATGCTTTTGGCCTAGCCTCAGAGCTCAGGTCTCTTAAGGTGGCATCAGAGGAACAACAGGGCTTCTGCACAGGGAGCTCTGGGCATCACTGCTGCAGCCACTACCTAGAGACTGGCATCCTTACCAACTTAACAAGAAAAGTTTTCACAGTATGATGGTGATTTTTAAGGGAGATGATGACTGCAGTACTAGGGAATGGGACTCAGAAGGTAGAGAAGTTAAGAGAGCTCCGTGTAACCACAGGCAAAGAGTGAGGTAACATTTCATATTAATTACTCACATCTAAAACCTGGTGTGTACAGTATGTCTCCTGCCTAAAAATAATTTAAACAGTCTGGCAAGGAGCACCACTGATTTGTCACTGTGGGCATCCTGCTGCTTTACCTTTCTATAGTATCTGTGTGAAAAGACATTTTAAAGGCTACTTTAACCACATCATCCAAGCATCACCAAGTGATCAGGCCATAGGCTTTCTTTAGAAATATCCTCAGCTTCAAGGATACATGGATTGTTACAGAGTTCTCTCTTTTTTTTTTTAACAAGTTGCTTTCAAACCCCAGAGGTTTCTGTTGCTTGCCTGAGCTTTGAATACCATAGCAATAAATCAAGGGCAACAGCATGAAGTAAGATGAAGTTGTACAGCTGGGTGTCGTGGCACACACCTGTAATCCCAGCGACTCAGGAGCTGAGGCAGGAGGATCATAAAGTTCAAAGCCAGCCTCAGCAACTTAGCAAGACAGTGTCTTAAAATAATAAAAGGTCTGGAGATATGGCTCAGTGATTAAGCACCACTTGGTTCAATTCCCAGTACCCAAAGAAACAAACAACAAAACCCCATGAGATTGTGTATGCAAATTCTATATAACTTTATTATCATCTAAGTTATCTTCTCCCTTCAATCCTGAGGCAATGGAGGCTCAGAAAAGTGTTTCACCCATCATCTATGCTCACTATCCCCAGAGTAAAGACATTACAACCAGATAAAACCAGCATTTGAACAAAGTCTCGGCCAGCAACTTTCTGAGTGATCATGAACCAATTATTCAATCTGAATTTATCTGTAAATTAAGATTACAACTGTTACCTCTTAGTATTATATAATACTGAGAATATTTGTGCAAAATCTGAAAGAGATTTGCATCTCAGTGTATCTTAGTTCTCTCTCACCAGTTTAACCTTTCAGGGGAGCCTGGTTTGCTCCCTATTCCATGTTCCTATAGAAAAGAGTAGGCAAGTATAATGGCAAAACCACTAAAGTAAGAATACCTGTGTTTATGTCATGGTTTTGCCCCTCACATTCCAGGAAGAGACATAGACACTTGGAACCTCAGAGCTAGGCTTCTTTATAAGAGTGATAAAGTTTGACTCTTAAGAGTGATAAAGTTTGACCACCTAGAGTCATCGCTCATTCCACAAATAGGTGAATTCAACAAATAGTGTCAGAGTCTCTACTACATGTCAGGTGCTGTGTGAGGCATTGTTGATATAAACAGGAACAGGAAACTTGGATCAATAAGATTGTAATGTTAAAACACATCTTACAAAAGAACCCATGATAGAGAAATATCAGATAGCTCTAGGGCTGTGAAGACAAACAACAACAAAAAAAAGCAAAAGGGAAGAGAATCACAGGTAGGGGCAGGGCATGACCATATGGACAGGATGGTAAGGAAGCTCCAGTGGAATCCCCAAGGACATGGAGAAGTGTGTCTTTGCCTGTCTGGGGAAGAGGATTTTTGGCAGAAGGTGGAGTGAATGCAAAAGCTGGGCAGAAAAGAGCATGGGTCAGGGAAGACAGGTCAGAATCAGGGATGGAAGGGAGACAAATGATGTCAGTAAGGCCTTGAGAACCAGGGAGGGACTTTCAATCTTCTTTTAAGTGAGATGGGAGCTCACTACAGGCTTTGAATGATGAACTGATTATGACAAGGCTGAGAACAAAATAATCCCTCTGTATGTCCTCTAGAGAACAGACAATCGGCAAAGTGGTCCTGGAAAGAATCAGGCTAAGGGTTC
Source organism: Marmota marmota marmota (assembly GCF_001458135.2). NCBI lineage: Eukaryota > Metazoa > Chordata > Mammalia > Rodentia > Sciuridae > Marmota > Marmota marmota. The sequence continues at coordinate 33,671,960 of NW_025999982.1, read as the reverse complement.
TGAAAGAATGCACCTGCTAAGGGTGGTAAAGTTAAACTGAGAACTTTTATGGCCATCACACCAATACAAAGTATTATTTTAACAAGTTTCTGGAACATACTTTATTTATAACCACTCATTACCTCTGGAACATTAAGCAAGTTATTCTACCTCCTCAAGCCCTGAATGTTACAGTCTTAATGTCTACCCTTCCCAAAGTGTATATGTTTAAGCCCTACCCGACACTGGAATGTTATTTCAGGGGAAGGCCTTTAGGTGATAACTGGGTTTAGATAAGGTCACACACACACACGCCCCTGCCCCATGAGTTGTATGTTCTTATAACACATGGAAGAAAGACCAGAATTTTCTGTTTCCACTGAAGGAGAGCACACTGAGGAGGTGGCCATCTGCAAGCTGAGATGACAACTGTCATCAGGGAACTAAATTATGGGTTCCTTGATCTTGTCCTTTCTAGTCTCAAAACTGAGAAAGAGATTCCTGTGGTTTAAGCCTATGGTTGGGCTGATGAACACTGAGTTTCCTCATCTGTAAAATGGGGATAATAATATTGTTTACTTCATAGTATTGTTGTGAGATTGAAATAAAATAAGCTAATTAAAAGCCTAGTGTCACATATTAGAGTGCTTAATAAGGAGCAGCAATAAGCAATATAATTAAATTTTGTTTTCAAGTCATAAGAATTAATATAAAGATAAATTTCCAAAAAATAATAATTTTCGTAATCCTTAGAGCTTGACAGTAAATAAATATTGCCAGAAATATGGGTCACATATAATTACACACAAACAGGTTACATGCTCATAAGGAACTCAGATAAGTGATTATAAAAGTTTATCTTTGGTGACATCACAACATTAGAGAGTAAGAAAATTAATTCTAGTTTTATCAATCATTGTTTATTATTGTTCTCAGAGAAAGGTTTTATCTCTTTTTTCCCAATTAACATGGATATTTTAAAAGTTTCATCTGAAACAGATAGCTTTCATGGTAGAATTCTGTAACAATCTGCAACAATTAAAAATTAGTAAAATTTTAAAAAGCTCATTCAGTGCTCTCAGGCAGATATGGAGTAATAATTTCTCTGCATTTTGTGATATTTAGACACATGAAGAAAAAATTCTCAGACAAGTTATAAGCATTATAGATGTGGGGCTTGTGACTATCCTGTATTTATTCTTCCATTCTTAGTTTAAGCAAAATAATAATTGTTTAACCTCATCAACAATGGGATACAAGGATCAAATTCCTTTACATTCAGAGTCCATGAGCAATGAAAAATGAAATTCAACATAACCAGAACATGACAGAATGTGATATCTCCTGTTCCAAAGGATATTATAGGTTTTTTCTTAAGATTATTTCTGAATGGGTGGATTTTGCCTTTGGAGGGAGTTTGCCCGCCCCCAGCCCATTTTCTTGTTTGAAAATACTTAGCTAAGGAGTAACTATAATTACACAGTTTTCATTAATTTTCAGACCTCATATTTAAGATATCTGTGACAGACATAGATTATGTTAATTAGAACCAGAAATCAACTTATACCCTTGGAAAGTGCTACTGTTGACAGTTGTAGTTACCCAAACTGCAGAAACAGTACATGCATACTGAGCTTCTCTCATCCTATTGTAACATTTCCAAGATGTTGGACTATACATAGATGCAGTGTTTTGATTTTTTAACAAGTTAAATTTAATTTTCAACATTTCTGGTTTTATTAAATAAGAGCTATACCAAGTAAACAAGCAATAACTATTGAATATCAATTATGTAACACAATACATATCCACTGTGTGAATGGATGTTGCTTTGTAGGTATTTGGTTTCACAAACCTCTTTAGCATGCCTGGTTTGCTTCCCTGCTACTCTCAAGATAGAGTAGGCCAAAGAAGGTGCCACAATTGTTTACCAGTTAAATATGGGACTTGGGAGTTCTGAAGCATTTTTATATCATGGACCCTTTGGCAGTCCATGGATTTCTTCTCTAATTAATCTTTTCAATATATATCATGAAATATATAGAACTAGAAAAAAAACATTCATGTTGAAAATGTTATTGAAATACCAAATAAAAACATTTATGATGTAGTAATATTTATGGTTATTTTAAGTTCTTGGAGTTATAAAGGAGAATGCTTGGTTAGAAATCAGTGGTATAAAACACCACAGTTTTTATTTTATGAGTCAAAGCAACTGCCTGAATACAGTGATATTCACATACTCACAGAGTTAATGTATGAGGAGACCTTAGTCCAGAAAAGTCAGTTTCAGTTTTTGCCAGACAAAGGCAGAGCTGAACAAACCCAGGCTACTACTCACTTCACTCACCAGTAGAATACTGGGCTCTGATTGATCAGGATGCCTACTCCTTTTGGACAGTCATTTGATCTGGGCACTAGAGTTAATATGCTTCGTGTCGTGAAATTAAATATGGCAATTTTTTTTAAGAGAAGCAAGTCAGATGATCAGTACTAAATTTCATGTGAAAGAAAAATGGAGGAGAAGTAAGCCCGATATATAGAGATCAAAATCTCTCATTTGGCACAAGAAGTATTTTTATTTCTACTAAGTTTTTGGCTTGCATTTTGAATTCATCTCAGGAGAAAATTCATGTTGCATTCAGTGTTCTTCCTCTTTATTTTGCTAGGCAATGAATCTCAGTTTTAACCTTCAAGTATTTGTTCTGATTTCATTGAGATAAGTGTTAGCTCTGGCAAGGATATGATTTGCATTTTATTTGTATGAAGAACCAATACTGATTCGCACAACAAGAGACATTTAGAGTGACAAGAGCTAGGACACAAAGGATAGAATTTCTAGTTTAAATTTTGCAGGTGCTAAAAAACAAAAAAACAAAACAAAACAAAATGGAATGGATGACAGAAAAACAAATATTGCTTAAGAAAGGAACCCAGGTTTAAAGAGACACTGCTGAGTATTTCAAGTCATTTCTTCGCAGATAGAGCTCTTAAAAACCCCTGGCGAGCTCCCCAGAGGTATTTCTCTATTGATTTTGCCCTCCCAAAGTTTGCAAAACAATAAACACAATTTTATGTTTCCTGAAGGATCAGGGAATTTAAAAAATATGTGTTTGGCTTATATTCTGGTCAGCATGAGCGTTCTGTCTATATTGCACTGAAGTATTTGAGGTGCCCTTCAACAGATGAATGGATATTAAAAAATGTGGCATACATACACAATGGAATATTACTCAACCATAAAGAAGAATGAAATTATGGCATTTGCCAATAAATGAATCAAACTGGAGATTATCATGCTACATGAAATAATCCAGTCCCCCCAAACAAAAAGCCGAATGTTGTGATATGTAGATACTAACAAACAATAAGGGTGGGAGGGAGTGAAGAATAGAAGTTCAATGGATTAGAAAAAGGAGAATGAGGAAAGGGAGGGAGATGAAAATAGGAAAGACAGTGGAATGATTCAGACATAACTTTTCTATGTTCATATATGAATACAACACCAGTGAAACTCCACATCATGTACAACCACAAGAATGGGATCCTAATTAGAATAAGTTATACTCTATGTATGTATAATAATAACAAATATACTCTATTGTCACATACATCTAGAAATAACAAATAATTTTTTTTAAATATAAATATTTGCTAAATGAATGTTAGTGAACTTCTTAATCTAGAAAAAAAGATAGCCTAAGAAATTTTCAGTAATTCACCTTCCAGTGGAATCACCCAAGAATTATACTACTTCAGAGAGATGTTGACACTGATTTTCACGTTGCTGGGCTGGGAGCACCTTGAGGGCAGGAACCTATTTTATTCATCTTTGTTAGCCCCTTCCTGCTTTGCTTTGTGACTTCCAACTGCGAGTGCTTCTTTAGTGTTGAATCGATAATGGATGAAAACTGTTCTGCCATCATACATCTCTCTTCTTTCTGATATTTGCTTGCATTATTCTCATCACTTAGAAGCCCCGTGTCTTATCACCACCTAGCCAAATTCAAACCACCCTTCAAGGGTCCATTCAGAGCCCACCTCCTTCCTAAGATCTTCACTGATCCCACTCTCTCTGAATGACTATACAATTTCACTCTATCCATTATTCATCCTGATGTTTTATGTATTTATACCTTATTTGCAAAATTTCTTTTTTTCTCCTTGGAGCCATATCATAGATTTCCTTTATATCCTTCACAATTATATTAAAAAATACTCTGTAAATAGTCAATGCTCAATGAATATTAAAATGTGTGCATAACTTTACAGAGTTATTCTCAGAGATACTTAATGTTGAGAGGGATGTTAGGTGATCTATTTTTGTTTTTCTGGATGCTTGATTCCCATCAAAACATCCTAACCAAAGTTCTTCCTGGCTGTGTCCATACCTTGCAGAGAGATAAAGGAAAACTGTGTGAGGCATATAATTCCATATGTACAATAATTAATGTGGGTGTTTTTAAATATTGAGCCTAATATTCCTACACTCTCCATCTCCATAAATGGCTTGACCCTTCTGACTCACTCAGAATAAACCAAATCCTTTTTCCACACATCATTCATCCAAATACTTGAAAACTGCTATCTGTTCTATCTGCTTCAAGTCTTCTTTTCCTCAGGCTAAGTCATTTACCATTTGGCATGATTTTATATCCTTTCACCGTCCTGAAAAAGCTTCAGGTATCTATTACATTATGAAAGTAGGACAGCCTAACTATTTAGGTATAGTCTTACCATTTCCTATTTTACATATTATTTTTCTATTTATAGGTGCATATCCCATTAAATTTTTATTATTCATAATCACACAATTGACACCTATTTGAATTTACTGTCCACTGAAACTCCCATGTCATTTTTACATTTGCAAGAGCTATATTGTTCATAATGGTGTATGGTGTTCTTGTTTTATTTAGACCAACATATGGGATGTTTCTGTCTTACCCGTTGCATTTTATCTTGCGAGATTTGGCCTATCCCTTCATAAGAACAAGAATCTTTTGGAATGTGAATACCTCATCTAAATTACTATTTTTCAAATATTGAAATCTTGTGAAGATGTAGTGAACATTATTATTTTTTTTCATTACAAAGACAGGTAATATTTTTTTTTCTGTAAAAGGCAAGAGAGCAAATATTTTAGGCTTGCAAGCCCCACAGTCTCTGTCTTGTTATTTCAACCTTGTCATTGTGGTGGTAATGCACCTACAGATAACACAAACTAAATGAGGGCAGCTGTGTTCCAACAAACTTATTTGTATATGCTAAAATTTAAATTTCATGTAATTTCCATGTTGCAAAGTGTTGTTCTTTTTTTAATTTTCTTTAACCATCTAAAATATAAAAGCTGTTCATATCTCACAAGCTGTACAAAAACAGGTGGTGAGCTGGATTTGGTCCATGGGCCACAGTTCGCTGAATCCTAATCTAAAGCATTACTAAAGGTGATAGAAATGCCAGAACCTTTTTTGGAGCTCTTTGGCATGCATTTGGAAATTTCCCTCCAAGCCAGTCCTTTGTAACTAACTCTTAGCCATAAAATTGAAAAAGATACATTTTAAAAAATAAAAACTGGGATCTATCCCCACCCTCCCGAAAACCTAGTACCTGGTTTAGGAGAGTCTCAGGAATACACATTAGGTAAACACTAATTGGTTGTTTCATGTCTATTGCAAAAAATTTTAAAATTGATTTGTTGTTGCTAACAAGAATTTTAAAATTTCTTTTGAAGGGTACTTCTCTTACTTTATGACTAAGCACTGAGATTATGATGATGAGCATGAAAAGCACAATATTTACGCTATAGGGTTCATCATAAGCTCCTCAAGGCTAATACCACTGCATCATTCATAATCAGGGACCAATAAATGCTAATGAATATAATGATATTAAAAATAATTCAAAGACTTTTTCTAGTTTATATACTTTGAAATGGCATATTTCAAACTACCTATTTCATAAAATGATCCAAGAATTCCCTATGTATATGAATTTTTACACACTACTTTGCTCATCATTATATTCTCAGGACTATAATCTTACCTATCACATACTAGTTATTCAAGTATTTTAACTGAATAAATAAATCAGCATAAAATAATTATATTTAAGGTGATAAAGGAGATAATGGGAATGTCTGATAAACACAAGGAATTTGTCAAGTGAAGACTTATACTGAAAGTTTGGTAACATAATTAAAATATAATACATATTTTCCAGGGACCAACAATTTATATAGTGATTCTGAGTACCATTTCTGTATCACTCACTACCTTGCCCCAATGCCTCCATATTAATCATGGACTAAAACACTAAAGCAAGACAGTGAGGATGAAGAGGATGGGTTCTGGGTGCCCTACTCATCTATGATAAAATTTTCAACCTGATCCTTAAGTTTTCTACTAAAAAATGGGATTGGTCCTATGCTCAAAGATTCTGTGAGCATGAAGGAGCTAGTTGAATTAGAAAGAAAGAAGGTTTCAAGCAGCAATGTGCAGATCATAGGGTGGGCTATATTAATGCAGATACAAAAGTAATTGGTTTCACCTACAAAATAAATAGAAACAATTGTAACACTTTGAGAATCTTGAGATATATTTTTTTTCATTACACCTGTGCCATAGCACTAACGTGCAGAGTAAAAGCTTCTTCAAGTAATTTTAATCTGATTTTTATCATAAGCACTAGTTTGCCCTTACAGCCTCAATAAACAACTAGAGAACTCCACTAGAGAAGCTAGTCAGTGAGCTATGGCACTCCAGCTCCCTAACTGTTTGGCGTCTTCAACTGCCTGTCCCCTTTGTAACACCATGATAGAAGCAGTGGCTATTTCAAATTCACCCATCACAGCCATATTAACATCAGCAAAACACCTAGGTGCCACCGGCATCTCTTAGAACAGTAAAATCAGCAGCAGGGAAAATTAGGTCCAGCTTCTCATTTCTCCCCCAACTCAGTACAGTATTAAATTCATGCTTCCACAGCATGACAATATGACATTCACTTCCTTAGCTGTTACAACCATTGTTAACATCCACCGTGTGTCATTTATTGTATTAATCCCAAATACTTCCACCAGCTACTGCAACCTCAACTACACTATTTGCCATTATGTCTAGAGTTTCCTTCTTCCTCGGCTTGCTCCAATTCAGTTTCTTTCAGTATCCCTGTTGGTTTATAGCACCTCATAAATTTGTCACAGGCATTGCCTCTTGTTCATCACTGAGGATACAGTTGCAATTCTGGCCATCTCCTTTCAGTCTTCTCATTTCTTTGGACCATTTCTCTCTCATTTACTTTCCCACCCCTCCACTTCTCCCAGCTTTATTGCTATCTGCTTTTCTCTCCCCAACAGTTTGCTGCCTCTGAGGACAACTGAGCAGACCTACAATTAGTGGCTAAGAATAAAAGAAGGAATTTATCTAACAGTGCTAAAGCCTGCTGAATTTTGTGAGCAACATTATTTCAAATTGGCTTGTCTAACAACCACTCATACTATGTAAATGGAAAATTAATTTTATAAAAAGCTACAAAATGAAAAGAAAAAAAAAAACATTGAGGCTGGTTTCTTGGCAGTGATTTAGGAGGCAGATGGAGCAAAGTGGAATAACACTGGGTGTTAGAACATGTCTGGTTCTAGTATGTTAGATATCGTGGATCAAAAAGTGGTCCCCTCCTCTCAGGAATTTTTAATCTTTCTGTAGACATAAGTATTATGTAGTAAAATAACAGATACTTGCCCCTTCAGTGATACCAGCCAAATCAACTCTTGTTATAAAAAAGTGGTGTCCTTTCATTTAAATCATCTTCTTTTACATGATTCTTGGGTGTAGAAACAGTAGTTTAGGTCAACTCTAAACTTCTGATAATAGTTTGATTCCAGATGAGTTATCACTTTTTTAATACTCTCATTTACCCCCACTGTGAAATGGAGATACTGATCTGACAGAATTCATGAGGAATATATAAATAGCTTTTGAAAAGGTTTTTTGCTACATTAACAGAATGTGAGACTCTGATTTTCTAATGTGTATTATTAGAAAATGATATAATGGTAATAGCTAACATTTATGAGGCTATCTGTCACAGTCAGTATATTCCTGGCGGTTATGTCAAGGCTTCCTATCCATCAATTCATTTTTTAAAAAATCCATATTGAAAATTTACCATGTGCCATGTACTGTTGTAAGTAACTGGGGATACCATGTTGAATAAACAAATCCAGGAGGTGTACACTCCAGGGAAAGAACATTTAAACAAGTAAACACTGCATAAAAAAACAGATGCCAGCCAGGCATATTGGCACACGCCTATGATCCCAGCAGGCCTGGAGGCTGAGGCAGGAGGACTGTGAGTTCAAAGCCAGCCTCAGAAAAGCTAGGAACTAAACAATTTAGTGAGACCATCTCTAAATAAAATAGAAAATAGGGCTGGGGATGTGGCTCAGTGGTCTAGTGCCCCTGAATTCAATCCCCGATACTGCTCCCCCAAATAAAACAAAACAGAAAAACAGATGCTGTGGTTGCTGAGCAAGAGGTTGGAGAATGGTTGGGGGCCATGGGAAGGATTTTCTATAGAGATAAATTATCTTAAAAAGACCCAACTCAGCCCCTCCTTAAGCAATGAGTATTAAAGAAAAGCAATCAGGGTGAGGAAGCAAGTCAGGCAAATATCTAAGAATATTCTAGATATAAGGAAGAACAGTCACTAAGGCCCTGAGGAAAGGAGGCACTTGATGTGACTGAGGAAGAGCAGGAAGGCCAACAGGGCAGCATCAGCATGAGTGGTGCAGATAAAGCTGTAGCATGTCTAGGGCCGCATGTTGTGGGTTTATCACTGATGATGAACTGCCTAGACTTCATTCTTAATGGGATGGAACTTGACCGGAGTATTTCAAGTGAGGGGAGACATGATGTAATTGAAAGAGGAAGAGGATTACTCTAACTACTATTGAGAGGGGGAAAATCTGTATAGGTCAAGAGCAGGGTGGGAGAGCCCAGATTGGAATTGCCCTAGTGAAGAGGATGATGGTTTGGAGAAGGATGATAGCAAGGGAGGTAATAAAAGTGCTCAGATTCAGGACTTATTTTGAATAGAGAGATCACAGAATTAACTAATGGATTGGCTATAAGGTATGAATGAGCAGATGCCAGGGTGACTCCTAACTTTTAATTCCTGCAAATGGATAAATTACAGAAATTAGAAAGTCAGGGGAGGAGTTTATTTGAGGAAGAAAATTCAAAAGCAGAATCTAGGACATGTTAGATTTGCAATGCCCACTGGATATGTGAATGAAGATGTTGAATAAGCAGTTATTTATGACTACTGGGACCTTAAGAAAGCTGTTAAGGATAGGCATACACAAATAAGTCTTACTGAAAGTTCATGCTGTTCTAAGATATAATAATAATTATTATCTCCATTTTACAAAATAGAAAACAGGTTCGGAGAAACTAAATCATTTGCTTCCGAATGGACAGTAAAATTATAATAAAACAAATGAGGAGAAGAATCCAAATAGTGTTTTTGTAAATAACAGAACTCCTTTCTGAGTGAGTTGAGGGGATAAATCTAAGTAGTAATAGAAAAAAAAAACTGAGAATACATGATGTCAAAACAATCTTGGATATTGCCTGAGATTTAGGCATAACATTAATTATAGCATTGAATGACCTGAAAAAGAAGAATCTGATTTTACAGTCAGTGAAATGCAATGAAACTTTTCATTTAATCACAGAGATAGATAATAGGTCTCATCTGCCAAAGAAGTACCTGGAAAGCAATGAAAAAAATTAAAGAAGCCAAATATTTTTATCTTGGCTAACTGCAGATTTAAAGAGAACATTGAAATCTATAAATATGCAAGAAGGTAATGAATCATTTATCACACTTGTGTGTCTCTTAACAGCACCTAAATATCCCAAGAAAGGAAACTGTATAAATCCTTGGTGTAATCTGAGTTTTGCCATGGTTTTCAACTACATATATAAACATCTCTTGTTCTTCTACATCATCCTGGAGTATTTCCAATACAATATAAATTTATTTAGAACATCAGTATCTAATATACCCTTCCCTCAGCTTTGCATTGTATTATTTGTGCATGATTTATTATTCCTATTCAGCAAGTGCCTATTTACCAGCTATTATAAATTCATCATGTCTGAATAAAGGCAGAGCTTCCTCACTTAGCTCCACCACTTACCCCGGTGGTCAAGGAAAAGTCACCTCCTCTTTGCCTTACAGAAAATAACTCTCATTTAAAAAAATGGAGATAATCAAGAGATGATACAGGTAAAATTCTTGATAAAATACCTGGAATAGGGTAAGGGCTCAATAAATGTTTGTCAATATTATTGTTGTTATTACTATTATTTTTGTTATTTTTACATGTACTTAAAATTCTAGATATTCCT
>NW_025999982.1:33601538-33660628 GCF_001458135.2 Marmota marmota marmota | reverse complement strand
TCATTCTCTCTCTCTCTCTCTCTCTCTCTCTCTCTCTCCCTCTCTCTCCCCCCCCCCTTTCTCTTTCTTTCAGCTAATTTTCTAACCCCTTCCTACTTTTCTAGGACCAATCCAGGGCTATGGTGGTGACAAGCCAAACATCATGGAAACCCTTGCTCTCTTAGTTTCATATCTTGAGAGTAGCATGAACATTCAACTAAATGTTGAGACTACTTGAGATACTATACGGTTTGTGCTATCACAGCGAATTACAGGGTCTCTGAAGGAGTAAGCAAGAAACAGGGACCATGAAAAATCACATGAGAAGAAACATCATGTACATATCTGCTTGATGGATGAAGAGGAAAAAACTAGAGTGTCCTGAGAAGACAGAAAGCCTTTTAAGGGCCAGGATGTGAGACAGTACAGGGAGTGGAAAGAAACTGAGGATGCCAAATTACTGTCCAAAGCGGACAGAGGTCACTGGATAAGAATTATGCTTCAAGATAAATTATATCTTGAGTCTCACTCATTCACACTTGAGATATATAGATGGATTGTGGATTTCCAATTGATGTTGGAAAGTGTTAAGATTTGGGGGAATGTAGAGATGGGCTGAATGTATTTTGCATGTGAGAAGAACATGAATTTGGGGTGATCAGAAGGCAGGGTTATGGGCTAATTTATGCCCTCTCCAAAATTCATATGTGGTAGTTTTAATCTCTAGTACTTGGAATGTGACCATGTTTGGAGATGAGGTCTTTATAGAGATTATCAAATTAAAATGAGGTCTTTAGACTAGGCCTCAATTAATATGGCTTGAGTCCTCTAAAAAGAGGAGATCGGGACACAGACATGTAAAGAGGTTAAGAGGGAAGATGATGTGAGGACACAGGGAAAGATGAGGATCATCGTCAAGCCAAGGAGAGTGGCCTTGGGAAGATCCAACCATGCTACACTCTGATCTTGACTGTCCAGCTTCCAGAACTGGGAGAAAATTAAATTCTGTGGTTTAAGCCACCTAGTTTGTGATACTTTGTTATGGTAGCCCTGGGAAACTGATCCTGATTTTAGTTTATACATATAAAACTAGTACAGAGAAGAGGTTTAAGAAATAAGCAGTGACCAAGCTGGTAACAGCGACACTAAGCGAAGTGGACTTTCACCTAGAGCAAGGGTGAGTCTAGGTGGAACACCCTTGCCTAGAATGAGGCTTCTCTGTAGCTGGACAGTTCTGATTATCACACAGAGGCTGCTTCTAATTTTGTCCAATTTTCAGACCTTGTTACTTCCTTCATTGATTTCTCACTAGCTGACAATATCCATCAGTTCCTTCAAATATGTCCAAAGTCCTCTCTGGTTAACATCTGCTGTCCCAGTTTTTAACTTGCTTTTTTTTAGTATGGTGGGCTACACACTTTCCCAGTTATGTCAAGTATTGTCACAGATGCTATTGGTGTCCATCCCAAATTTCCTTCCTCTACTTCAACAAAGGCCACGACTTTCAACTCATTTCATTTGTATTTCTTTGCCTGACAATATCCTCTGACCACCAAAACCTGTTTTGATGTAAATACAGAACAGTTACGAGGTAAGGGAATTAATACTTCTCCCCCCATGACTGGTGAGGGTTTATAAATATATACTCCTGCACTTTTTTCCCCCCAGTGGGACACCTGAGGATAGTGTTTTCACACTTGTCCCCAGTGTTTTGTTATTGGACTTAAATTTATATCTTGTGTTCTTTCTCTCATTCTGTTGCTACGGGTTGAATTGCCTCTTTCTCTCTCTCTCTCTCTCTCTCTCTCTCTCTCTCTCTCTCACACACACACACACACACACACACACACACACAAATCTGTTAGAGTTCAAATCCCTAGTCCTTTAAAATGTGATCTTGTTTTGGAAATAGATTATTGTTATGATTTGTATATGAGTTGGTCCCAAAAGCTCACATGTGAGCAAGACGGTTCAGAGGAAAAATGATTGGGTTGTGACAATCTTAACCCAATCAGTGACTTAATCCCCTGATAGGGATTAACTGAGGGGTAACTGAAGTAGCAGAGTGTGGGTGGAGGAGGTGGGAATTGGGGCGTGGCTTGGGGGTATATATTTGTTTCTGGCCAGTGAAGATCTCTCTTTTTGCTTTCTGATTATGATGTAAGCTGCTTCTCTTCGCCACACTCTCCAGCCATGATGCTCAGCCTCACCTCTAGCCTGAAGGAATGGAGCCAGCCTTCTATGGACTGAGACCTCTGAAGCCATGAGCCATCAAATAAACCTTTCCTCCTAAAACTGTACTGGACAGATCCTTTAGTCACAGCAGGGAAAAAGCTCACTAAAACATCTATTGAATAATCAAGTTAAAATGAGATTAAAATGGGCCCTAATCCAATATGACTTATTAAAAAGGGGAAAATTTGGCCACAGAGGTGGACATATCCCAGTGTGCTGTGAAGACTTACAGGGAGAACACCTTGCGAAGACAAAGGTTGGACCAGTGCATCTACTAGGGTAGTTGAGGCTACCAGAGCTGGGAAAGAGGCACAGAACAACTCTTTCCCCAGAGCCTTCAAAGATAGCATGGTCCTAACAATACCTTCATTTCTGACTTCTGGCCTCTGGCACTATGAAATAATCCATTACTGTTGTTTAAGTCATCCAGTTTGGGGTACTATTTTATAGACAGCCCCCAGAAACCAAAATACTTATTTATTCCTTTACTAATTTTGGTCCCTTTATCTTTCAAATAAACTGTCTACACTTGAACTTTTATCATTGGGTCTGTTTAAATGTATTTTTCCAATTAGATTTTGAAAATTTTTATAATTGAATTTTGAAAAATGCATTTTTCCAAATAAATTTTGAGATCCCCTTTTGAAAATAGCAAACATTCTGCCTGTTCTATTCCTTCTTATGAGAAGCAAATACTATGAAGATCCAAGTAATTCATTGCATTGCATGTAAACATAGATAAGTGGAAACTAATCTAGAACAAATAGGTGAGACTAACATGTGGAAAAGGTCACTTCATGGTGGTGTCACATGGATTGAATTGTCATAGTCTGTTGCTTCATTACTTTTTTCTCTTGATAAAATAAGAAATATGGAAAAAGTGGATTAAAAATAACAAATAAAAAAAAATCTGTGCTTTTTCAAAGTGCCTGAATAAACACTGTAGGAGTTTAATGCTGATCATTGTAGGCTGTTCCTCCATTGCAACAGTCCATTGAGAGATTTAAAGTGCAATGTGAAATGGTTTCTCCTTTACTTTGAGTAAAGGTCAAGCACAAGTTATCTCTACAGCCCTTGCTGATATAGCTGTGCTGAATAACTATATTTATACATATTTCAATGAATATATTTATAAGAATGCAATTTCTTCTGTCTTTTAAAACAATTAAAGATTCACTCCAGGGTAAAAATGAGGATGTTATTGTGTTGTAAATCTCTTCTGAAATTACTGGTAACACATTTAAAAGATAGAAACAGTTTGACTTGAACTTTATGAATGTATATACATCGACCAACTTTGGCAATTCTTTTCATTTTGCAATCTGCTATTTTCTCGGAGATGCTGAATCAGGTTTAGAGAAAAACTAGAGGAAGGCCCAGAGCAAAGCCCAACCCATAAAACCTTTCCCTCCACTACCTTATCTTTAACCAGAGAGAGGCACTGAGAAGAAAAAGAAAAGTAAGAAGAGATTATTGAGTCAGAAAGCTAGTAATGCAGTGCAGTTAAGCAAGTGCTTAACACATGAGAAAAAACAGACAGGAAAAAAAAAAAAAACAGAAAAAACAAAATCTATCAATCCTTACTTTAAATGCAATATATTCTAAATGTAAGCACATGCTCTTGAGTGTGTGGGCTCTCTCATATAGTGAGGAGGCCCACAGAACAGGGTAGAGGAGAGTGTGGCTGTGGGGTCGCCAATCAAGACTTCTGGAAACCAAGCAGGAAGCAGGTCTGATTTTATTGTGCAGTTACCATGTACATATACTCAGGCAATAGCTAAGCAGATTACAGGCAGCCACCAATAAAATTTCTAGCCAACTGTCCTTGTAGCCACCAATCCAGGAGTGGGCCACGGAGCAAGCGCAGGGACTGTAACACGTGGCCTCATGCCCAGGGCTTTGCCTATGGGGTAAGTGGTTTGCCCTCACGCACCTAGCACAAGGAAGTGGTATGCTATTCAGATGCCCTTAATGTATGCCATGTATGCAGTAGTCCATGCGCTTTTCCCCAGACTTGAGTTACTAATCTTAAGGGCTGGGGATATTATCTCAGTTGGTAGAGTGCTTGCCTCGTTTTTCTTATAATTTTTTACATTATACTATTAAAATTGTCAGTCAAAATCCATCACAGGTATTCCATAGTTGTTTCTGAGATACTCTAGTGGTGGGAGCTATTAAGAACCAAGCAGTATGGTGGCAATTATCAGGGAAAAAGATTAAGCAGGAAGGTCAAACATTTCCTTATACAAAAGGCTCTAGAGTTCCAAATGATTATATACCTTACAAAGCCAGTGTTTTAAATACTCACATTTATCATGAAGCTAATTAAAATGCAAATATAATTATCAACATCTGTGTCCCAGATGTTAGTTACATAAAGTATATTGGAACAAAGAAGAAAATGTTTCCATTCAACAAATAATTATTGACTGGCAAATAAGTTTATGGAATTAAGCTAAGTATAAGTGAGATTCAAACTGAACCAGATTTAGATATCCCATAGCTGGCATAAGGCTTTGTCACATGATTTCAACATAAAGTCCTACATATTTAGTAATTTGAAATTTAGATAAGTCAATGTTATTAGTTAGAGGAGAGAAAGATCACTATCACCTTAGTTGTTGAAAGGAGATATAATTGAGATTCAAAGATTTACTTGGACCCCCACCCCCCAAAATAGCTTTGGTATTAATTCATGAAAATGGATGGGAAGGAATTTGAGAGAATAAAGAGCAAAAGAAAGTGAAGAGGTGTAAATGCATAAGCTACAGCTCTACTGGTACCTAATTATGAATAGCAGAAAGAAGATAACAGATAACAGGCAGAGGCCAGAAGGGGAAGGCAGTGAAGGCCAGGTTACAGAGTTGATGGGGAACTGTGGTAAGTTCCTTGTAGTGAGCTACAGCACATTTACTGTGATGCAGTCAGAAGTTTCATCTGCAGGAAGTGTGCAGGGTACAGTGGAACAGTGTGTTGATCAAGGGTTGCAAACTCAAGTGCTTATCAAAGTCAGGAAGACACTGTAAAAGCAGCCTTGTTGAGGGCATGCTCAGTTTTATCCCATACAAACTTTGGCAGATCCATTTCTGTCAAATATTTCAGTTGTTACAGAAATGCTGCAAATCTGGATTTTGGTGTTAATTTTTCTAACTCATAAATGTCAAGTTATTCAAAAGTAACATTTAAGTAATTGAATCATTGACAACTGAACGCTAACTATAGTCCACAGACAGCCAATTTACAAGACCACCACTAATAAGTACCTTGGAGTAATTTTGGCATGAATTACTAAAGCCTTGAGTTAGCCAGTGGCATAATTATTTGTAATCATTATTCTTTCCTGCAATTTAATCAATCAATAAATTAGCTTTTAATATATGGTATATAACAAGTCTAAGCCAATATGATTTAGAAAGTACTTAAAATATCTATAGTTGTATGTTAGTTACATGAAATTATGAAATGTACAGTTTATATTTTTTAAAAAATCCTAGTGGAGCTATGTCATAGGTACATACCATTCATGCACCTTATACCTGTTCCTAGAGATGTTCATGAATTTAAAATTAGAAGTAATAAGTTCTGAAGACAGTATGGGTGGTAGACATGAAGTTTTGAATGAAGATTCTTTATACTATCACTATTAATATACAATAATTGATTAATTAACAGCTCTATTTTAATCTTTTAAACACTTAGGAAGCTGTTGTTTTTTCCTGCAACCACTTTTAATAATGCAAATATTTTCAATGTATATTATATACTCAAAGGGGCCAGCTGGTACTACTTTAATGAATATTTTCTGATCAAGGGTGCTGCTTCCATGAATTCTATAAACCAAAATCATCTTCCTGAAACTCTGCATTTCTCATATTTGTGTTAAGCTTTTTAGAAGGTATGTTCACACAGTTAGGGATGTCTTTGGCAAGAAATAAGATGAAGAAGGGTTCCTCTAGATGGATCCATATACTGCTATAAATAACCCAAAAAGTCCTTGGGAGAAAAAAAAATACAAGAAGAAACCAAAGCAGGAAGAAGAGGAAATAGCAATTTCTCTCTGGGCCTGTCTCTTCTTTGGCTCGATTTTGGGAGCACAAACACATCTGAAAATGCTCCTGCAAGGCAAGGAATAAACAAGTTAAACTAAGTCAACTGAAGAGACGAGGATCTGGCAGGCAGCCCCACCCCAGAGGCACCTCCAAAGTGAAGTTGAGCGAACTCTGTTCTATAAACCAGATAATCAGATACTTGTCAACTTCTATGTATCTATCATCTGTAATCTCTAAGACTTTTTAAGAAAATTATGTTTAAATGGTTAAGATTGCAGGGCTTGGTGGTATAAACCTGTAATCCCAGCTCCTCTGGATGCTGATTTAGAAGGATTGCCTATTTGAGACCAGCCTTGGCAACCTAGAGAGAACTTGTCTCAAAATTTAAAAAACTAAATAAATAAAGGGCTGAAGTTGAAGCTTAGAGGTGAGTGCTTATCTAACAGGTGTGAGGTTCTGGGTTCAATCCTCAGTCTTGATAGATAGATAAATAGATTGATTGACAGATACCAGCAGGCAAATCTGAAAAAAAGAGGTGGAAAGAGTCTGTCTTTAAGAGTCTC
This sequence comes from Marmota marmota marmota, assembly GCF_001458135.2. Taxonomy (NCBI): domain Eukaryota; kingdom Metazoa; phylum Chordata; class Mammalia; order Rodentia; family Sciuridae; genus Marmota; species Marmota marmota. The sequence goes on along the minus strand of NW_025999982.1, from coordinate 33,653,802 downwards.
TGTTTGGATTCTCTGAGTGTTTCAATGGAGAGGAGTGAGCAATTACAATAGGAAGGTGACTCTGAGGAATAAAGTCATGCCGTGAAATTTTTCCTCCTGACACATTTTATAAGATCATGGATTGACTTTTTTTTTTTTTTTTAAAGAGCCAGTGGGTTTCCCCAAGAATCTGGTATTCAACATCAACTTCAGAGGAATTAACCCAAGCACATTATAAATTCATGAAATTGTTGGAAATGTTTTATATCTATAAAAATGATATATTTTCTAGGGACCTATGCAACTGAGAACATACTAAATAGAGAAGCCTGTGAGGGGGTGAAAATGTGAGTATGGTCCTCAAAAATCGCAAGCCCTTGTGCTGGTGTCTAAAACAAACAACTTTTATTGAGTGTGATCATATTGCCAGTGAATCAGGGACCATCTCTGTTTATGTTTCTTTTCAAAAGAGTACCCATTTGGACCATAAATCATATAATCACAGAACCTTTAATCTTTCATAGACAAGGTAATCTCCATGACAGCCACATGTCAATGAATGTAAGCTCTGTGGATTGCATTTGGGGGCTGGGGTGGTAGCTCATTGGTAGAGCGCTTGCCTAGCATTTGTGAGGCACTGAGTTCCTTTCTCAATACCACATATAAGTAAGTAAAAATAAAGTTCTATCAACAACTAAAAAAATAAATTTAAATTTTAAAACAAAACAAAACGAAGAAACAATAAAAACCATGGCTGAAGCTTCCCTTCCAGTTATAACATATTTGTGACCATCTTGTTGGTGTTATGGCTTCTTTATTTATTGTAGGGTTAGAGGTTTACAAAACAGTTAATTCACAGTTTAGGTATTGTGAAACTGTGGAACCAACCTAGATGCCCTTCAGTAGATGAAGTAAAGAAAATGTGATATATATACACAATGGAATATTATTCAGCATTAAAAGAGAATAAAATCATGGCATTTGCAGGTAAATGGATGGAGTTAGAGAATATAATGCTAAGTGAAATTAGCCAGTCCCAGAAAACCAAATGCCAAAGGCTGATTCATAATGGATCATGGGGGGTGAAGCATAGGAGGATTAGATGAACTCTAGTAGGGCAAAAGTGTGGAAGGGGAAGGGAGGGGACATGGAAGTAGAAGTAGAAAAGACGGTGGAATGAGATGGACATCATTACCCTAAAGACATATATGAAGACACGAATGGGGTGACTATATTTTGTGTACAACCAGAGATATGAAAAATTGTGTTCTATGTGTGTAATATGAATTGTAATGCATTCTGTCAAAAATAACAAATCAGAATAAAAATAAATAAATAAATACATTTTTTAAAAAAGAAAAGTTAATTCAGATCATGCCACTTCAGCACTAAATGAAATCCTCCAGTTTAGAGGGCCATACCTAAATTTGTGTGTTTGAAATTTTTTTCTTAAGTACAGCTTTAGAGAAATATTTGCAGATTACTTCACATGCTTTTGCTATTATAAATGTAATATAGATTATAAATTATATTTTACTTGCTTTAGCCGTCAAAAACTAATAATAATTTTAGTATATAGGTGTACAAATCAGATTTTTAGGAGTGTGTTAATATCTTCTCTGTATAATTTAGATGGTCTATTTACTTATTTCTTTTTAAACTTACTTTGTTAAGTTTAACTTACAAGCAAATTCAACTCCTTTTGTAACTGTAAATATACTAAGTAAATACTACAATTCAGATTTAAATATCATAAATGAAACACTTATTCTAAAATAATTACCATGCTTGTGAGTAGAGGACAAAGTTAGAATTCATAAGGCTGGAAGGGTGGAATTAAGCATACAGACAAGATATTCATTTATCAGAGTTAAAATACAAAAGGAAAATAAAGGCACCTATCTTTTTGGTTTGTAAAAGAAAAATCAGAGAAATTGCTTTTGTTATACATAATGATACATTAGGCATTCCTTTACGTTATTTTTAAAAATGTTTATGGGCTTCTCATAGAAATGCAATCTGTGTAACTTTGGACAAGATGAATTACCCACACTGATTCTTATTTTCTTCATCTTTAAAAGAGCTTAAGATTTTCCTCATGTACTTGTTGTAAGCACTTAATATGTAAGAAACATCTAGGAATGTGTCCTGCATATAGCAGATGGGAAGGGGGCATGGGAGTAAGAAAGATGGTGGAATGAGATGGACATCATTACCCTAGGTACATGTATGATGCAAGGCTACATCTTGTACAACCATGGAAATGTAAAGTTGTGCTACAATTGTGTACAATGAATCAAAATGCATTCTGCTGTCATATGTATACATAATTACAAAAAAAGAACAAAATGAAATGCAGCTCCTTAACATTTACAAAGACTACATCACTAGACCTCTGTGAAATACTCCAATTTCCAATGTCCATCCCTTACTTCATGAAGAAAATAAAATTTGGAGACTGCTTTTAACTCTGAAATAGTTTCTCAAATCATCATTAGTTGTTAACATTCACAGAATATGGCAAACTTATTCATGTCACACATATTAACCATTGTCCAATCTGATGTTCTATGTTTTGCAAGCTTGAGTATATTTCCTGGCTCAAAAGCATTATTTTCTTGGACTCCTTCATATTCTTTCCTTTCCTCATACTAAACTTTAAAGTCTATTTAATTACTGGATTATTCTTCATGAATGAATAAAATATAATTAACTTTAGAGAATTTGCTATATATGTCTTTGAGCAAAGTCTGAATTTTCAGAGATGCCAAGAACATTCTGGGTAGATGGAAAGGCTTCACCACTTAGCTTCAATCTTTACTCTGCCCATCTTGGCTCACTACTAAACCAGTCAGTCCATATGTGTACCTACAAGATGATTATTCACTACAGGAACTGGGTGATTTTTTTTTTTTTTTGGTACCCGGAATTGAACTCAGGGCACACGACCACTGAGCCACATCCCCAGCCCTATTTTCTGTTTTATTTAGGGTCTCACTGAGCTGATTAGCACTTTGCCATTGCTGAGGCTGGCTTTGAACTCAGCATATTCCTGTCTCAGCCTCCCAAGCTACTGGGATCACAGGCATGTGCCACCGAGACTGGCTAGTTGGGTGATTCTTAACAAGGGAAACCACAAAGGCCAAGCAAGGGTCAACCAATCCATTCTTTGCCTTTGTTAGAAATTTCAGAAACCCAATGAGAAACTAAATCAGCAATACACATATGCCATCTAGAATATCAGACTGAAAACAATCATGGTTCAAAGATTTCTCTGTGAACTATGTTACAAAATATGTATATGTGAGTCTTGGGGAGGAAAGGATTATAGTTGATGAACAAAGTGTTTGGGGACAATTTGGAGATAGGAGGCTCCCAACGCTGAGACTAGTTAGGTTTCAGGTTAGGTCCTAAAAGAAAATGTTTGTAGAAAAATCACTGGTTCCTGGGCCTACACAAAGTTGGAATATTCCAGTTTAGAAAGACAGAGTAGGGGAATATCTTTCAGGAAGAGTCAGATTTTCCTGTTTCCACTCAGCAGATCATTATAAATGGGTTACACAAAATTGGTCTCTGGTCCAGTGTAGTAGATACAGCATAACTACAGTGGCAATCTCAGCAGCAAATTCCCCACCAGCTTGTTGATACAACCTCTGTGGTTTTCCTTTCCATAGTAGGAGGGTAAATTTAAAAACACTTAAGTGAATAAAGTATCTTGTATGGTATGATTATGTTTGTACTACATTATTATTAGTTAAGCAACCATTTAATCAACAAGAGAAAAACATATAAGCAAAAACAAACATACAAAATAGATGCTTTACATACAGCATCTTATTTAGTTTTCATTATAACCCAGTAAATTGCATTCTATTTTTACATGCAAGGAAAATAAGATTAAATTATGCACTCAAAATGGTATAGTCAGTGAGTGGTAAAACTGAAATATAAAATCCAGGTCAGTCAGATTTCAATGTCTGTGTTCTTTACAGTCCACCGTGTTTATCCTCTAGACAATTGTAAATGATGACTGTTTTCTAATTTTAACAGATGAATAAGAATGACAGTATTTCAAGAATGGTCAACAAAAGAAGGAAGCCTATGGAGATAAAAATGTTAGAAGTGAAAGTACCCGGTGTTCCCTTGACTATCCTACTCCCTATTTATCTCTGCTACTGTGTTCCTTCCACATCCTTCTTCCTGAAATCTGCAAGATACCCTACTATTGTTTAAGCAATCTCAACTGAGTTTTCTGACTTAACAATGGAAAACTACTTCTCACATGTACTATAGAGGCAACAACTCCTAAATTGCTAAACCAGCCAGCTGAAGGAGTGCCAAAGGCCTCTAATAATTGTGAAGACCATTCTCTTATCTTCAGGGAGACAGAATGAATACTTCAACTAAGACAATGCTGATTTATTGTAGAGAAAGTCAATGCAGTTTTAAGTACTTAAAATGTAACTACATGTACCACTATCTTAACCATTAATAGCTTTAGAATTCTGAGAGATTTACTGTAGCTCATGAAATTTTATCAAAGAATAATATATCATTAAGAGTATCTAAAAATTACTCATTGTTTTCTACCTTGCTTGAATCTAATATGTCAGCATCATTAAAATACAAAAGAAAACAAAACATCTTCTTTGGTCATCTAATAGGTTTATTATTCATTACCTCTGCATGCCCTGGATTGAAGAAAATAGCTCCATGGCCACTAAATTATATAACACTTTATAAAATTAATCAATTTTTTTTTGTTAACTAGACCACAATAGGAGACTGCACTAAAATAATTTAATTCAATAAGCTTTTTATTTAGACAGAAAATAAACTTTAATTTACCTAAATCTTACCATCGATGGGATCAGTGACTGCTATAAATAGCAAGCAAGCTTTAATGAGGCTTCATAGTGTAATGAGTTGGAATTCTCACTGTATAAATAGTGTTCCGAGATGTGTCCTCTAACATCCATAGTCTAATGTCTCAGGATCCTGCTTCAACAAAACATGATTGGTCATCACATCTTAGGGAGACTTATGAGACAGGTTCTAGCTCATCTGTCACCAGCCTCCCTGTATTTGAATACTGGCTCTGCCATTGACCAGCTACATTATTGTGGAAAAGTTACTTAACTTTTCTGGGCCTCTGTTTTAAATTAATTGCAATGGTACCTTGAAATATATTGAAATGTTCACCATTACTGAAAGAATGGTGTTATGTCCTTCCTTCTTTCCTCCACCTTTCACAAAACAAAATAAAATTGTTACAATGATTCTTCTTTGATAAAGGAAACTAAGATCTCCATGGCCAAGTTCAAAATGGGTCCCATTCTTTCAACTCTCATAGACAAAAAATAAGCCAAACCAATTTCTGGCCTTTGTCAGAATGAGATAATGAAGAGAGTGGGTGAAGAAGGAATACTTTTTTGGAGGAAAGTATTGAGTTGATATTTTGGTGGCTCTGTCTTCAACCTGTCCTCCTCTTCCCCTTTCTATAAGATGAGTGAACCTGATAATTCAATTCACCAACTAGGGGACAGGTGATTGCCTCTTGTCTCAAAATGGAAGCTGATGCTATTGGGGCTAAAGAAAGGGGCAGTAGAAAGAGTGTTGGCACAGTGCATTCCCAATGTTTGGCAAGGAAATATAGCCAGACAGAAGACAAAATGGAGTTTTTCCCAGATATAGCATGCTGCATGTAGCACGCAGGTTCCTATAGAGACTTCTATGAATTTACTGCATAAGCCCCATGAGAAGGTAGGCCCTGGACCTTTAGCCCTCAGAGAAATAGTGAGAATTCAGGAATAGAAGTCAGACATGCTTTGGACAACACAGGAGGATCATGTATTTCCTCTCCAACCTCTAAGCACCAGCAAAAGAATGTCAGAGCAGCAGGAGGGGGGACACATATGAGAGTATATTATGTATCATACTCCAAGGCCCACACCTCTGCTGCTTGTCTGGGTCACAAGTGGCTACACTGTAGGGACAGGTCAATTGCAAGCTGTGGAGGGAAGGAACTGGGGGTCAAATATGAGACTGAAATATTAAAGAGCATGGAAAAGTTACTCCCAACACCAGTTTATTGTTACAAAGTAAAAATGACTAAAAAGTGACAAATTTGGTCCAAGGTGGTTTTAAGAGAAAGGATTCATGGCAGAAGAGCCCTGCTGATCCAACAGACAGTTTTTCACTGAAAAATAAAGGAATAATTTGATGTCTAGTCCTCAGAAGTTGAGACTTCTCAATCAAAACAGTTTCTTTAAAAACCAGACATTATAGTTTCAGATATAGTTATCTCACTGCTCAAAACTGAGCTTTGGGTCTATTCCAGGGCAGAACCATGAGAAGTTTGCAAATTTTCTATCATTATTTAGCCTTTAAAATGCAATAATTTTTCCTTTATCCTAAGTGATTCTCCAAGTTTTCAGAAGTCAAGTCAACTGATTCTCTTTAATCTCTCTGATCATGTTTTCAATTTTATACTTAGAAAGTTACTTTGGCTCAAATAAACAAGATAAGTGTCACAAGAGTAATATATATTTACTCACTCTGTATAAAGTTTATAGATATAATATGAAATAAGCACTTTATGAAAAGTGCTTGAGAAGAAAATGGTATGCAAGTATTAGAATAAATTACTAAAATAGCAAGGTTCAATAATGAAAGTGCTAAGAAATATTATCACATTTATTCTTTGTTTTTAATTATCTTTTATTATTTCCTTTAAAATTACTGCCAATATTTCTCCCCCTACAAAGCAAAACTTATACCTAAGGTCATTTTAGGGGTTATGAGTTAGGCAAAAACATATATTCTTTCATGATATTAGTAGAACCTACCTTGTACCTACAAGGACACTTTATCACTTTCTGATACTACAACAAGCATTATTGGAATGTCCACTGTCCTACTGCTATTGAATTTGACTGAATTCAAAATAAACAATTAGATGTCACAACTTATGATGCTTTTTAAAATATATATACAACATGCTTTCCTGTCATCTTTTTTTTTTAATTTGAGCAGTATAGTTACACATAGAAGTTGGATCATTTTGACAAAATCATACATGCATGGAATTTGATTTACTTCATTTTGCTCCAGTTCCACCCTGATTTCCCTCTTTTTCTTTCTCCCCATTTTCCTTCCTCTACTGATCTTCCTTTTGCTTATTTATTTATTAAAAACATGGAATGATTCACAAATTTGCATATCATCCTTCAGCCATGTAAATCTTTGTATGGATTCAGATTTAGTGTATGTGCTGCTAAAACAAGCATGCAACTTGGGATTCTTCTGCAATCAAAAGCCCTTTCTGACCTCATGCCAACTGTCAGAGGTGGTTAGTGTTACAGACACAGGTTCTGAATTCTTGAGACTAGTTCCAATCTAATCAATAAACATATGAGGGAAGATGCTGCCCCCTCCTGAGTGCAAGACAGCAGTTCCTGTTTCTTGTGTCCTTTATGGGGCCCAGACTGCCAGGATTTAGATAGTCTTGCTTCCTGAATTCTTCATCTTGATTCTGGATTCCCTGTACATGACACTTTATCATCTCTCTGGCACCATGTCTTACTGATCTTCATTGTAGGCCTTGTTTACTCTGGTCTCCATATAAGCTACTCTGAGGTCAATCCATGGTATTCCTGATCTGGTCACACCCTGAGTTTCTGCATCAGCAGAAACACTTCATCTACTATCTTCTTGGTCCAATCTTTGTTTGCAGTGTTATATTTCCCACCATAAAGGCATGATGACAGCAGGTTAAGGGCTAAAAGCCAACACAAGGAAGGATTTATACAAACTGCAGTGACCCTTCCTCAAATATTTCAACTACACTAAAATTTCAAGTCACTGTATTTCAGGTGAGAGTAATGAATTTACCCTCTATTCTCAAATGACTTTTAATGATTAATGTTTAAAAGATATGAAAACAACTTTGATATGGTAACTTTTTTCATTAACAATTTTTTTCATTTAATCCTACTTCCCAGCATGCTATTGATGATACACTTCATCCACTAAGCCCAGATTCTTCATTTATTATAGTACTATTACCCACTGCTATAAATATATAGCTGTTCTTTCTCAAACATTTTTTGTTTTATTTGTTTTCTCTGTTCTACAGACATAGCCAAATAAAAGTCATCATGCAACTCTTAGGAAAGCAATGTTTAGATCACATTTTGCTGAAAGTCCCTGATGGATGGGACAGCATTACTGTCAACCTTAAAGGACAATATGCTGCAGGTTCAGGGCTCAGGAGAATGCTATAGGGTTAGGGCATCAATAAACAGGCTGGGTTGGCTAAGTCCAGCAAAGGCAGAGCCCTGAGAAAAAAGAGTGCACTCATCCATATGTAAAAGAATAAAACTAGACCCCTATATCTTACCGCTCCCCAAAATCAATTAAAACTGGATCAAAGACCTACGAATTAGACCAGAAACCCTGCAACAGTTAGAAGAAAACATAGGGTCAACATTCCATTATACTGGTGCAGGCACCAATTGCCTTAATAAAAAACCCTCAAGCTCAAAAAATAAAATAAAAAGCTTTTGCACAGCAAAGGAAACAATTAACAGCATTAAGAGAGCCTACAGATTGGTAGAAAGATCTACTATTCTTCCTACAGGAGATTAAAATCCAGAATATACATAGAACTCAAAAAATGCAACACCAAAAATAGAAAGAAAACAAAACAAACCAAAAAAAGAAAAAGAAAAACCCACAAATAATCCAATCGATAAATGTGCAAATTAACTAAACACATCTTTCAAAAGAAGAAATGTAAAAAGCCAACAAATATATGAGAAAATGTTCAACATGCTTAGCAAGCATGGGAATGCAAATCTACTACATGGAGATTTCATCTCACTCCAGTTAGAATGATAATCATTCAGAATATAAATAACAAGAAACGTTCTAAAGGTGTAAGGTATAAACGTGCATCATGCATTGTTAGGACTGCAAATTAGTACACACACTTTGGAAAGCAGTATGGAGATTCCTTGAAAGACTCAAAATGGAACCACTCTCTCTGACACAACTATCCTACTTTTTGGAATTTGCCCAGAATAACTAAAATCAGCATATTATAGTGATACATGCACACCAATATTTATAGAAGCGCAATTCACAATAGCCAAGTTAAGGCATCAGTCTAGTTGTCTGTCAACAGATAAACAGATAAAGAAAATGTGGCATTTATACATACAATGGAGTTTTACTTGGCCAGAAAGGTGGATAAAATTATGGTATTTGCTGATAAATGGATGGAACTGGAGAACATCATGGTAAGTGAAATAGGTCAGACTCAATAAGGGTTGAACATTTTCTCTCATATGCAGAAGTTAAAGATAAATAAGGAATTTTTAAAAGGGGAGGGATGGAATCTCATGAAAACAAAAGGGAAAACAGTGGAGTACAGGAAGGGAGGGAGAGAGGAGGGATGTGAAAGGGGAGGGACTGTGTAATGAAATTGACCAAACTATGCTATGCACATGTATATCATAATGAATTTCACTTTTATGTATAACTATAATGCACCAATTTAAAAATAAATTAATAGAAGGAAGATCAACAGTAAAGGTGAGGGAAGAAGGGAAGAAAGAGAGGAGAGCTGGGGATTGAAATGGAGCAAATTTTGTTGTATGCATTTACAAATATGTTAAAATAAACCCCACAATTATGTGTAACTATAATGCATTAATAAGCTTTTTAAAAAATATTCTGCACTCAGGTGTTTCTTTGGGAAATTCTCTTGTTTTGAATATGAGAGCTTCTAAACCATTGGTTCAGGGTTAGGTCTACACTGTGAGACAAAACAGCCCTTGCAATATGGCAAATGAAGACACTTTAAGTATTCATTTGGTGCTCCACTGTCCACCATTCCTACTTAAAAATATTATCATACCCTGGACCATGTATACATTTTCACCACTGTGGATGGATCATTACAGAGTTTAGGTTTCTCAACAACACACCATTTAAACAAAAAGCAATAGATGAAAGCTTTACTAAACCAAGTATCTTAAGACAAGTCCTAAAAGAACAATTCAGGTTACTTTCAAAGCCAACATAAAAAGATATAATTTCCTTATATCTTGGCAATACTTTTCATCCAAACAACAAAAAAAGATAATTTCATTTAAGTAACATAATACAATGGTACTTGAGAAATATAAGCTTTACATAACTTTTCCCTTCAAGCTAAGAATTCCTGGTAAGTCTGTCTGAATTTTATTGTTGAAAAGAAAATTAAAAGATTTCATGAGTAAAATAACTTGATTTTAGATGGAATATTTTAAATTAAAGGAATGTAGCCATTATCATTTCTCCTCTCTGCCATCCTGGTTTCTGAAATTAGAATTTGTTATCACTAGTACCTTAAAATAAATCCATTTTTTTTTTTTTGGTCTGTGTTTCTACATTTATTCCTGGTTTCCTGGGGCCTAAACAATGACTCTTGAAATTAATGTTTAAAAAGAAAATATTCTGAAAGAGAAAATTTTAAAAACTTTTAAAGTTTTGAAGCAGATTCATTAAGTTCTTTCCAGCTGCCAAAACCTTTTTGCTCACTCTTTTATTCCCTTCAAAATCTTGCTCAAATTTCAGCTTTTCATTGAGGCTTACTCCAACCACCCCTACTGGATTATAGAAACACATCTCCCTGTGGGACTTCTGTTCTCACACTCCTTTCCTAGCCATGTATGACCTTCTAACACAATATAAAAATTGATTAATTTAATTTCTGTCCCCAAAAGAACCTCAGCACCATGAGAAATGGTTTTTGATTGCTTTGTTCTTTGTCCCAAAAACCCAGAAGTGTGCCAAGCATTCAACTAATATTTGCTGAATGAATAAACAGTGTTGTTAGTGGTTGTAATAGTGGGTTCAAATTCAACAATACTTGCTTACATGTAGGGATAACAAAGAGAGAAAGTAAATCATAATGACTTATGCAACAAACCCAAAGACTATGGCTAATTTCTAACTGGTTTATTTAGTCAGGCCAGAAAGAACACAGAATTATCCAACATTTCTAAATTGGAAGAAAATATTAGAAGTCACCTAACACAACAATATAGTTAATACTGATTTCTTTTTATCTTTTAGATGCCTAGTAAAAATTTTATTGAAGCAGAGTATCTGAATTAGTTGTTTCTCCTCTAATTTATTCCCTTCCACATTGCCAACTAGGCCATAACAGCTATAAACTAATCCCTGCAGCTTATGACCTAGTAGGTAAACATTTGAAAAGCTGGCTTCTTTTTTTATTGTTGTTGTTGCTCCATTATTCTCTTTTTCTTTAAGATATTATGCTTACATCTTTAAATTTAGAATTGCAAGATGTTTAAACAGGCAGATTAATAAACTGCTATGCCCAGTGAAAATTAAATAAAAACAAAATAAGATAGCTAAGATAGTCTAACCTGATCATTTTTAGAACTACCCCAGCATAAAGAATCCCTCCTCTGCGGTAATTATGCAGCCTTTGACAAAATTGTGAAGTTGAAAATTCCATGTTTTGCATTTAGATTTAATTTAGAAGTATCACAATGGTGCTACTCAGGAATAAAACTCTAGTAAGTAGCTATATTTGATAAGCTTATTCAAAGGATCTCAAAACCACAGTGAGAAGCACAAATAGAAAATCAATTTCTATAATATGGGGGTCAAACAAAAAGCAATGAACAACTAGAACTAGCAACCTGAAGTTGCCTTAAAAATATTTATTCTTTCTTTACACAGGTCAGTGTATATAAGTTATAAAACATAAGCCTAAATATAGCAATAAAAATTAATAAGTTAAAAAAATATTTCATTCTAGTTATATAAATACAGATTTTTGTGACTGCATATCATAATCTTTATAATAAATATAGGTATTTGAATAGTTAATGTAAGTAATATAATCTAATTTCCTGGTCCATATGACTTTTATTTCCTAACATAAAACAGAAGACAATTTTATTATTCCAGTCTTTAAATATCTATTTTATGCAAAGATTGAAGTCATAGGACAGCAGAGTACAATGGCTCATAGTTAAAGAATAGAGAAGTATAATATGACCAGCAGGAATTGTGAAAGTGGTCTGAATCATCTATTTTTATATGATCCATTGACCTGAATAAATAGCTAAGGCATATATTTTTTAAAAAGTAAAACGTTAACCCCAGAATCGCATTTAGGTAAAAATGAAATGTAAAATTTCAGTTATCAGTACAAATTTACAAGAAAATCATTTGTAACCTGCCCTGCACCTGTTAGAGTCTGTAAACAAGTCTGGATGGCTCCTGGCATTTTGCCAGGGAGCCATTAAGTGTGGTGATTCCTTATTGGTTGACTGGTGTATCTATTTTATGTTAATTAAGATAAGCTGTGTGGAATGTATAAATACCCCTCCTGTCCTACAATAAAGGGCTCCTACTCCTGCTGTATCAATGTACACAAGTTGTTCATCACCCCCCTGGTTATGAAAATAACAGACAGGGTTTCCTCATTTCACTTAGAAATGTACCTATCCATATTCCCATCCTTCTCTACAGCTCAGTAGGTAATTTCCTTCTCATTAAGGTTAATTCCTTTAAATGTGCTTGGATGCAGACTCCTGAAATATTCTTAAGAATCCTCATTCATCAGCCATCCTCCTTCTTTGTTTTTAACCTTTTTTTCAGAACTAATGACTCCAGCAGCTTGAAATTTTGGTCAAGATTCTTCTATGTTAACCTTCTCTCCCCAGCGATGAACCTCCACCCATCTCATCCCACCACTCACTCCCTGTCCCAACATACACAAAGACAGAGATGAACCTCATCAGGCAGCACTCTCCCAACAGACCTGATGGTTATGTAAACAGGGAACCTGAAATTAATTAACTCCTGGCTGGTTCCAGGAGTTCAAGAATTTCTTGGGAGTTCAAAGAAACAAGAGCACTGAATGAGTAGTCACTATTGGTCTACTTATTTGTGAACCAAAATATTTTATTTTGCTTTTACCTTATCAGTGGTAGTTTTTGAAAGAAAAACATCTTTACAATTATTCCAAAGACATACATACTATAAATAAAAATTTATATTATGTAAACATTAAAAATATATGTATTTCAAAAATACTGCCTTAAATTAAAACACCATGTATTGAATCAAGATTTTTTATTTAGAAAAATATCTTAGGTATCAACAAATAATAAAAAGACACAAATGGAGAAAAAGAAACAAAAAATGTGCACCAAAAGTTCAGAACAGAAACACTGTTAAATGATCCATCAATATTTGAAAACTATTCTTATTACTAGTAGTGAATAAAACACGAATGAAAACAACAAAAAGAACCACTTTTTACCTATAAAGCTGAAAAAATTAAGCAATATATAATATTCTATACAAGTTAGGAACAGGCACTTTCATATATATGAAAATTGGCATGGTCCTTCAGGATGATATCTATCAATATTCAGAAAAACTTCAATTTTTTATGATTTATTTGAATTTATTTTTTAAAAAGTACCACTACAGCTTGTTTTATAATCACAAGATACTGAAAGTCTTTTAAATAATTTGCAACATATTTTAGCCATGAGATAAAATATTATGGATTTCCCATGTTGTTAAAGCAAAATAAAAATTAGTTTCCTCAGGTCTAAGCAATTTTAAGACAATGAATATGTTTTGTGGGTCTCCAAGAGGGAGGGATCAAGGGTTTTTGTTGTTGTTGTTTAGGTTTTATTTCTTTATAAGTCAGAATGATTAAATAAAATATAATGTAGTAAATAAAGCTCACCATGTTTTAGTGTACAGTTTGATAGTCAAGATACAGGACATGATCATAAACTTTACAATTCTCTTATGTCCTTTTGTAGTCAATTCTTGCTGTATCCTCAGACCCTGGTAGCTACTATGTTTTCTGACCTTACAGTGTTTGACTTGTCCTAAATTTCATAGAGTTGTAATACCATAGAATTTAACCTTTGAACCTGGCTTCTTTGAATAAAATGTTTGGGGGAATCTTTGCATTTTGCCATATTTATTAGTAGTTTTTATTGAAGAATACTAGTCTGTTGTACATATATGCTACAGTTTCTTTATTCATTCACCAGCTGAAAAAATTGAATTATTTCCAGATTTGGGCTATTATGAATAAAACCTCTGAGAACACTGCATGTAGATCTTCATGTGAACATGAAATGCTCTCATAAAGATAATTTGTAAGAGTTTGATTGTTGGGTAATATGTTAAGTATGTGTTTATCTTAATTAAAAAAAATTGACAATATGTTTTCCAAAGCAGCTTGCCATTTTATATTCTTAATATCAATATATGAGTGTTCCAATTGTACCAAGTCTTTGATCACACTAATTATTGTCTTTCTTTTTAATTTTAGCCACTCTGGTGGACATAAAACGTATATCATTAGGCTTTTTATTGGTGCATATTAATTATACAGAATAGTGGGTTTCATTGTGGCACAATCATATATATATATATATATATATATATATATATATATACATTTATGTGTGTGTGTGTGTGTATATATATATATATATACATACACACATATGTGTGTGTGTGTGTGTGTGTGTGTGTATATAATTCTCCCTCTACCCTAATGGTCTCCTTCTACATTCATAATATATTTTTTCCTCTAGGTAAAATATAGGGAAAACATACCATATTTATCTTTCTGCATCTGGCTTATTTCACTTAACATGATGATCTCTAGTTTCATCCATCTTTCTGCAAATGCAATCAGTTCCTTCTTCTCTGTGGTTGAATAGTACTCCATTATGTAAATGTGCCACATTTTCTCTATCTGTTCATCTGTTGATGGACAGTTAGGCTGATTCTATTATTTAACTATTGTGAACTGTGCTACAGATTTCCATAGTGTCTGTACTAATTTACATTTCCTCTAACATTATAACAGTTCCATTTTCCCTTATGTCCTTTTCAGCATTTATTGTTATTTATATTCTTGATATTGCCATTCTGAAGGGGTGAGTGAGATGAAATCTCAAATGGCCAACAATTACATGAAACACATTCATCATCTTTACCATCAAGAACATGCATGCAAATTGGTATAGTCAATATGGAAAGCAGTATGGAGATTCCTTGGAAAACTGGGAATGGAACCACCATTTGACCCAGCTATCCCTCTCCTTGGTTTATACCCCAAAGACTTAAAAACAGCATACTACAGAGACACAGCCACATCAATGTTTATAGCAGCACAATCCACAATAGCTAAACTATGAAACTAACCTAGATGCCCTTCAGTGGATGAATGGATAAAAAAAAATGTGGCATATATNCTCTAGATAGGGCAGAGAAGTGGGAGGGAAAGGGAGGGGGCAGGGGTTAGCAAGGATGGTGGAATATGATAGACATAATCATCCAAAGTACACCGTATGAAGATGCAAATTGGTGTCAACATACTTTATATACAACCAGAGATATGAGAAATTGTGCTGTACACATGTAATAAGATTTGTAATACATTACGCTGTCATTTATTTTTTTAAATCAACAAAAAAAGAAAATGCATATCTTTGTGGTTTTGATTTGCATTTCCATGACTATTAAAGATGTTATAAATCTTCTCATGTGATAAGTTGCCATCATCTTGTTTGTTGAAATGTCTTCTGAAAAAAATTGCCAATGAATAGTTAGGCATAAATTTCTTTTTGCAATCACCTAATTTTTATATGCATCTAGTTTTGACCTCCCCCCTTCATATGCAGAGGTCTGCAGGAACCCTCATATTTACATATATAGTTAATATAAAACATTGATGGATAATGGTTTGATTTTTTTGGAAAGATTTTTTCCCTAGATTTTAAGAAAATCTAGGAGAAAAATGGCAACTTTTAACACTTCTACTTATTTATAATCTTCCCTTTTCTCCCTTCTTTTCTAAGAGTGATAGTTTTGGCAGGGCGGAACTTCCCTTTTCAGGAATTTCTTATTTGCATTCACAGTATCAGTGATGTAAGTAATCCTGCAAGTGTGTATGTGTGTTCTATGACTACAGCATTACACACCACAGATTCTAAAATAAATTGAAACATGGCAAAAATTATAATTACTACCAAGTGGGTGTAGTGTAACAGCTAAAAAAGCAAAGTAGAAGTCAAAATTTCATTTTTGTATCCAATTCAGGTGTTGAAGCAAGCTTTTCAGTGATTGCTGATTGTTGAAATTATATTTTTAATTTTGAGTATTTTTAATATTAAAAGGATAATTCACTAATCTCACAGATATTCCTTTGACCTGTATTCTGGGTGGTCATTTTATATCTTACTCAAATACCGGTTGGAGAAATTCCAAGAACATTTTAAAGTGTTTTACTATGTTCTGAATGTTGAGAGCCTTCATGATATAGAAGGGAAAGTAATAGCAGTAGAAATATTTTTAGAGATAGACTAAATTGAAATTAATTTGTAATCCCTAAATATAATATGTTAACCTTGACAGATAAAAAAATAAGAAAAGAGATGGCAATGTGCACAGAAAGAATGAGAGCATTTTATATAACAAAATCAATAATCTAGGAAAACTGGATATACCCTAAGTGTCCACTGGTAAAGACTTTTTGAAATTAAATCATAGCACATTTCTACAGTGCTATATTAAATATTTAATGTAATGAGAGAGAATCCTTATTTATATAAAATCTTTCATAATTTGTCTTGATTATATGTGGATAATAAATTAGAAGTAATTTATAGTTTTCTTTTGGTTTATATGTCATATTTGTAGAAATTCCTATGACTATTAAGGCACACTATTAGAAGGATTCTTGTGTAAATATCTTCTGCTATCCTGATTAGCAGGGTTGCTAGAATGTCTAAACTGGGTAGGAGGTTGTGAGAAGAGACCTGTTCTACAATGTTAATAATTTTTAGCTTTATACAGTGTCTGATCTGGGTGGGTGAGTAAATTTCTGCTGAAATTAATGACAATATCATATATGTTTTCATCTTAAAATATGCTGATTTACAAAAGTATTTTCATGATAATGTAAATATTTAACTACAGAAAGAAGTAACTTGTGAAGAAGATTTGGGTTTACTAACTACAAGTGTTGGAAGTAAAATTTCCCTATTATGAAGAAACATGTAACAGAGGTTTAGAACTTAACTTTGGGGTTAGGTAAGTCTCAGGGTGAATCCTTGCTGAGCCAGTTATCCGTTTTGTCAACTGAGAAAATTACTTGACTTTTAAGCCTTGATTCCTTATCTGTTAAACAGAAATGAGAAAAGTACTTTCTTATGAGATTGTCATGAAAATTAAATAATGAATCACAAGGAAGATGAATGTTTTGTGACTACAGAGCACTTGGTATGTGCTAAGTAATTAATAAATGTACATAAATGTTAGGTATTCACACTCCCTGATAATTCATCATACACATGACAAAGCTATTTTCCAATGAATGTTTGGGTGTGTGAAATCAGAACTGGGTGGTGCCACATTTTATTAGACAAGTGTAGCAACAGAATAACTTAAAATATGTTAGAGTAAAATATACACAGACATAGAAAACTTCATTAAGCCATAAATTTGGGGTTTCACCCCCAAATGAAAAGAGTTGCATTTTATTTCTCTGATTTTTAATTGCTAAACACTTTCCCTTCATTTTAAATCATGAAAAAAAAAAACTATGACCTTAGATACTATTTAGAACATATATTCAGACAATTTTTTAGCATTTCTCATTACACTACTTTGTTATAAAGCCATGTAATTTTTAAAATTTCTCCAAATTACTGAAAAATTAGAAAGGTAGTGATTTAATGACATCTGTATATTAAAAATGGAATTAATGTAAAGGTCACAAAACATCACCAGTTAACTTTGGAAAGTGTAGTCAGATATTCAGGTTTCTCTCCATGGCCAGAATACATTTTTAGCTTCTCAATAAGTGTGATTACAATTAGACCAACAAAAAGAACAAACTGCACGTTTTTTTTAATTGAAAAATCATGTGCATAAAGAACATCTAAATCTATATAAACTATGCATTAATGTGCACACAAAAACAAGCAAACACAGAAGAGAGCAAAAATATCAGCATGAAGACAGTAAATTCTAGAAAGTTCTATTATTTATAACACAAGCAAGAGAAATCCAAAATAGATAACAGATAATAGGCTTTAATTAGAAGTTTAAGAGTTTTTAAAACAATATTATTATTAATAAATTGAATAATATCCTTTCAACATCTAAAAGTAATACCCAAAATTAAAGGTAAAATTTAAATTAATAATTTGATTGAAGAAATTATGAATGTTATGGCTTGGATATAGTTTGGGTGTCTTCAAGGTCCCCCTTGGGATTGAGGATCTGGTCCACTGGGTGGTAGCACTGGGTGATAGTATTGGCAGTGGGTGGCATCTGGGAGGTGAGGTCCAGGAAAAGATCCTGAAGTGATGGGGAAAATGAGGTAGTTCTCATGTGAACGCTTTGGTAGTGCTCACCAGGGGGCAGTTATAAAAGGAATAGGCCTGACCCTCCCATCTTCTCTGCTTCTGGCTCAAGATATGACTGCTTCTTTTCACACCAGTTCTGACCACAGTGAACAGTCATTAGCCACTCTTACCAGAGATACCCTTCTCCCAACCCTACCCGGATCTTGGAATTTGAGCCTCCTACGGTGTGAACTAAATAAATCTCCTTTGCTTCATAAGTACTTTATATCAATTACTTCATTATAGTAATGAAAAGCTGACTATAATATGATGAGTAAACAAGAATAAGGTGAAACAATAAAGTGATCTACTACCAAAACATTTTATATTTATTTTAGCTTTCTAGGGTTTAGCAATTATGCACGGGAAGTGGCACTGGTATTCTCAATGGCTTTCTCAGACACTCCATCTCAAAAGTAACTACATACTTTATATAATAGCAGTAATAATACATGAAAGAGTGAAAATCTCATTTTCAAAAATGTTGTATGTATCTCCTTAATATACTAGTCAAGCCACATAAATTATTATTCAAGAAATTCTCTAACTTCACTCCATTTAACTCTCAGGGTTTAGTGATTCTTATTTTTAAAATATTAGTATTGGCCTAGATGCTAGGATTCAAAATCTAGACAAGCATTTCTAAATGTCTCATTGTTGTCATGTTGCTTAGGAACCTCTGGGACTATCATCCATTAGGCCCTACCATCCCTCTCACTTAGCACCAAATAGCAGATGGCTGGAAACAATAACTGGACACCAAGGTTTATCTTGGTTAATCTTCCAGTTGAACAACCATACAAAAGGAAAAAGGGGGCATGAGAAAAGAATACAAATTATATAAATGTAGATATAATCTACTTTTATTCTTCATTTATTGGATGATAAATCTAAACCCCCTAGGTATAAAGCTCCTTCTATTTCATCTCAATGAGCTTATTAGTAGTGAATCCAAAATGTTGTTTTAAAATGTTTTGTGTTAGTAATAAAAGCTCTGTGCTATGAGCAATACACATTTGCAGCCTTTGGGAATATAAATAAAGTTACCAGTCTTAGCTTATAATCTTTATTTACACACAAGTTTGTTTTTTTTTTTTTTTAAACATTAGGGAAAGTATGGTGATGACTTATATGGTCCAGAATTTCTTTCCCCTTCCTTATTAGTGGGTTTATTAACCCTGCCTACCAAAGAATGTCTTACCTATTTACTCTGATTTCTTAAAGTACTATGAATACTTTGAGCCACTGTACTGATATTAAATAAGCCTATTTGGCACAATATATATTGAGTTAAAATTCATGAGCTACTAAAAGTAGTCATAATTCATTAGAGTTTCTCAATGTAAATTTAAAATGCAAACTAATAACTCAACTCTGCTCAAATCAGAACCAGAGTGTCCAACATGAAGACTACATGGTCTCAAAACTGCTCCAGATGCCAGATCACAGAAGGTCATTGTCCTTGGGAGGCTGGGCATTTGGGAGACACTTGTTGAAGAGGATCTTCTTCTGAGCAGGTAGAGAGTGCTTCAGTATTTTAGCAATATGGCTCACTCACAGAGAAAGCCATCAGCCCTGTTTGAATACCAAGAATTATTTGAACCATCCACCCCACTGCAATTGTCAACATACTTCTGTGAATCCATTTATAGTTTCTTCACAAGGTGATAAAAAATTTCAGATAGAAATTAAGATCCACTTCAGAAAAAACTTAAAATTTTCTGTGAGATTAAGAGAAATGCTTCATTCCCCCCCCACTAAAATATGTAAGAATCATTAAACTGGTTTCTATAATATTTGACATCAATTATGAAAGTACAATATTTAGCAATAGATATTATTCAAAATAGCTATATTGCTAATTCACGCTAGTACTTATGTAAAATACTTGCATTTCTTCTCATTGGAAAGCATTTAATGAATGGTAGTTTCTGAGGAAGAAATAACTACAAACAAAGTATTAAAAAATGATTTTGAAACTGTTAGGAGAAGAAAAACAAGGACATTCCTGTGTTGAATTCTCAGTGAAATGCTATTAATTTTTTTCACAATATCACTGACAATTAAGAGAAACAAGTATTTCAAGTTACAAAATGTAAATATATTAGGAGCTGCCTAAGAGAGAGATACTTTAAGACAAGTAGTACACAAGAATAGTCTTAGAGCCCAGCTCTCTCCAGGCAATAGGAAAACACCTCAATACAGTAACTTCAAGAAATCCCAACACAAACTACGTCACAGCCCTTTATACTTTATTCCCAAGAGGTTCCTGCAATGCACAGAGCAGTATGATATGCCCTTGTTATTTTCAATGTGCTTGTACTCTGAACACTGTTCCTTTGAGGAACAAAATATCTATTGGGCTATCTGTTACCAACATTGCTTTCACTGCCCAACTGTTAATTTTCCACCTAACTGATCTCAACTCTTTTCCCTTTTATAGCCTGACCAATAAATGGTTCAGTAAATGCTTGTTTTAAAACTCCATTTCTTTCCTTTATTATGCAAGCTTACTAACATACAGAATAAAAAAAAAACACATCTATTTCAATATGAACTTATACATTTAAGATATTTGAGGACTACCCTGTTTTTACTGATGTATTAGAAGGACATTCTTGTCACTCAACATTACATTGAATTCTAAAAAACTGCTTTCCCAAGGGCTTGAATACTGTCTCTTGTTTATTGTTCTGATGGGAATGTGTTTACAAATGACTGTGGATTCATCCTCCTTGGAAACAAGACTTACTTGAAATATATTTTAGGGTATATAAGGAATATATTTGAGAAATGTTTGTAATGCCATTGCAGTGAATACATCTGGGTTTGTTTGTTTGTTTGTTTGTTTGTTTACATTTCTATTGTTTAATCTCCCTTACTGAAGATTTTCATACTGGGAAATGAAAGAGGGGAAGTTTGTATTTGTTTGGCACAGAACTGAATCAATACTTTTATTCTCTCCAAATCCTAGAATAGCTGGAACCATGTTGTTACAACAGTAACTCAAGGAGATGTTGCACTGTGCACCTCAGAATGCTCAGATTTCTGAAGAGATGAGCAGTGCTGCGTGTGCACGTGACAACAAGGGGGTAATGGAAACTAGTTGGTGATGTGGTTCCCGCCAACATGCTGAAAACAGCATCATCTCCTTTGAGGCAGGTGATGGCTCTCAAATCAACCAACAACAGTGAGGTGAAAACTGTTCACTCTCTGAAAGAACAACATGAAAAGGCCCACTATTAACCAGCCAAAGCACTGCCTCAAAACAAATAACTCCTGCCCCCCAAAAAAAATCCAAGATGCACAAGGAAACTTTCCAAGGTGATTAACTATATTTTTTTATTACTTTGTGGCGATAGTTTAACAGTGTATGTGTATATCTAAACTCATGGAGTTTTGTATATTAAATATGTGCAAGTTTTTGTATATACATTAATTATATATTAGTAAAACTCTTAGAGAAAAAGAATTCATCAATAATTCAAGTTTTGTTAATATACCTGCAAATTGGTTACTGTTCTTGTTTATCTTTAACTCTTTGGATTCTTTTCCTAAAACTTCACAGAGACAAACTAAAATGCTGTATCTTTAGAATATCAAAAGCCCCAGATAACATGTCTCATTATGAGAATACCAAAGTGTTTTTTACACTTTGAATAAGAATACCCACCTCTTTTTTTTATGCCTGCCTATACACGCCCCCAAATGCCACTGAATCCTGACAGTCACTTCCTTCTTTCAATGCCACCTGCTCCTGAACACCCACCCACGAGCTGCTAAAATCCTCCCGTCACCTCAGCCACATGCCAACCTAGAATGCTGCCTGCCACCCCCACCCCCAACCTCCAAACTGCCTTTGGAATAAGGAAACAAAAAATACATAACCCAAATCACAAAGGGGCTTATGTTGGCAAAGGGCTCTGGGCTGAATATCCTGATGAACCTCATCATCTTATTAAGTATAAATTCACATTCTGGTAGAAATGTGACAATCAGAGAGATGATGGTCACTAAGAGCAAATTCAGTTTAAGATGTGCTTATTGATCAAAAAACAAATGTAGAGGTTATACCTTCCCCTACTGCATTTAGAAATCCCAGCTTACTTCCACTTCACCTGAGAACAACTTTTGATATGAATGACAACTTTGACAGTTCTTTATTTTACATGGTTTCAACGTGTTTGAACCTAAAAACCACCATGCTTTTTTGAAGGCTATATCTAGATACCCTGCTATTCTTTAAACCACTGTTTGCCTATGAAATGCCATTCAAAGTGAGGATATGTTATAGAAGATGAGGTAGCTACTAAGATGAAGCCTCTTCATTTTCAGAAGGTAACTCTTTCCACCTTTTTTTTTTTTTTTTCAGTGTCAGACTTATAGAACTGAGGCTGGAACTGTGTCTGTTTCAGAGGCCTCAAGGTTAGCGAGTACACTTATATCTTTGTATGTTCAATACGAGGCAGACTCCTGGTCCTCAATGCATGCATGCTTGATGAATGACTGCATAGGAGAACAAGTTCGGGAGTACACGAATGAACCCATAAGCACAGCTGTGAACAAGTGAATGGATTACATTTTCCACAGAAGATGTGCCTACTATTATCACAAAACAAAAAAGTATGACCTTTCTCTATGGTTCCATTTGAATTGTCTTCATTTACAACTCTAGGAAATTAAGGGGTTCCCTAATTAAATTCCAGGTCTTAAACTGAAAACAAAACACAGGCCTTCCTAAATGTGAATTTGTGAATTCATAACCTGAAACTGTTTCAGGCGCTCTGATATGGACTGTGGGTTCACAGGGGGCCAGAAACCCACACTCCTCACTTCTTTCCACAGCTATGCTGTGAATCCAACAGGAAGGAAGCTGATCTGGAACATGCCAGAAGCTGTTAGCAGAATTTTGTGAATCTAAGTATTTCAGGAATAAAATGGCAGCTCTTCAGTGCACTTCAGGATATTAACAGCTGTCTACTTGTTTTGTTAAATTTAAGGGAGAGGAGGTTTTCCTTTACTTAAAATAAGAACTTTTCTACTCAAAAGTATTACTTGTTATTTTCTACCCAAAATTATTATTGAGATTAGTATAGTTAGTTTCCCCTGTGACTCTTTGGAAATTTAATGCATTGTAGCCACCAAATTTAGAAACTTAAACCCAAACTTCACTGGTTATAAACCTCTAATTGGAATTGTTAAACCTGAAGTGGGAAGCTACGTTTTTTTTTTTTTTTTTTTTTTTTTTTTCTCTTCATCCCATGAGTGAATAATTGAGCCTCTTGGGAAGTCACTAAGGGAAATTGAAGCTCTAAGTGACTGTCCCCACACCACCACCACTTTTCCCTAAAATGATTTATAACCTCATAAATTCAAATACCAAATTCCTCTTTTTGGAATATTTCTTCTAATTAATCTTAAAAAGATGAGAGAAAAATGTGAGGAATCTCAGATGTGGTATCACTGAAGGGAATAGGAAAGGAACTTGGATATTTGTCTTTGCTTGGTGAAATTGAAAAATGAGGTTCAACACTTTTTAAAAATCCTTAAAGAACCTATAAAATACGGAATGTTAGGTCCTTTGATCATCAAAATCAATTATATATATATGATATATGTGATATATATATATGATATATGATATATGAGAATGTGATATATATATCACATTCTCAATCACATTTACTCTGAGGGAGATTGGTAAATTACCAACCATTTGTAGGCATCTGATATATTAATAACATCAAGATAATAACAGGCAGTGTCAGATACTGTTAGAAATTCCTTATATCAGTCACACCTTGCCATAGTCTACTATGTAGCTATCATTACTATAAGTTTTCTTTGAGTGGCAGAGAAGTTTTGTGGTCAACCTAACACATTCAGCTGGTGGTGAGGCAAGGATCTAAACTGCATAGTTTGGCTTCCAGTCTTTACAAACTGGCTATGGCTGAATAGCTGAATATAGTAGCCAATTAGTGCCACTGGAAGTTGTTAGTTATGGTCCATAATGTCCAGCCTAATGCATTTAAAATTAATGCATCAATTAATTTCCTCCTTTTAATTACCTAATAATTATGCATCTTAATTGCTGTGTAGAAGAGAAAGTGTACACCCACATATTTGCATACATATATAGATAGCATCTGACTGATTTCTGGAAGACCTGGGGTCAGTCTCAGCTTATTAACTTGTTACTTGTTAATAAGTCATTTAACATCAAAAGTTGTGGCTCAGTTACTTAATAGTAATAAAAATCACATAAACTGAACTGATCTTTAATATTATTTGCAGCTGTAAGTTCCTAGAATCCATAGTTTCTTGATATTTGTTTAATTTCCTCAAGAATGACTTGGATAATGAAGAGGTAGTTCAATTTTTCAGTTTTGTAGTGTAAAAGCAATGCTTTTAAAGCCTGGTTAAGTAGCACATGCCTGTTCCAGGAAAAAGTAGTATCTAAGAGCTGCCAAAAACATTTACACAGTTACCCAATCTAAGAAATAGGAATTTGAAAAACTCAGGTTACACTGTGGTAATGCCTTTAATTGTAAATCAACCCTGAGGGCACCCAGGTCAATGTGAATATCTGATAAACTAAAAATAACTTTTTAGTATGCTCTATTATGGGACAGTTTTTAGTATAAATACGTACCACACTAAAATTTTGAGGAACATGCTAAAAAATATTAGTTGTTTATCTGAAATTTAATTGGGCACCTGTATTTTATCTGATAACATTAATGATAAAATGAATCACTATTTGACATAAAAACATAAAACCAAGAGAAAATAGTTAAAACCTAAGTATAGATACAAATAATAGTTAGGAAGCCACTTCATATTATTACATAATCAATATTAAAAGTATTGCACTCTCAGGATAGGGCAAGTCAATTACAGGCCTAATGGTATTTATCATAACAGGAGCTTATGCGATGAAATAAGAACATAGTGTCCATGCAGTGTCCCATGCTGACACTGAGGTCTGCATACCATACACAACTTGTCAATAGGATTTCAAATAAATGGTTAGTGAACAGGAAGTAAGTAGGCAATAGTGGTGATTTTTTTTAAAGCTGTAGATCTAATGTGAATGAGAAGACAGAAAGAAAGAGAGAGAGACACAGAGAGACAGAGAGAACAATGATGAATCCTGGGAAAAGCAACAACTAGGTACCAGGAAACAGAAAGGTTAAGCAAGCTTAGTATCTTCTTCATCTTCTTCACTTCCTAGAAAATGCTCACTTAACTTTTAGGACCCAATTCTAGAGCCTGCCACCTGGGAATCCTTCTTAGTTACCCTACCTGCACAAATTCCTGCTGGCCTACTTAGGTTCTTAAAAAAAAAAACAAAACTCCATAGCACTTTTAATATATTCACACTGCTCCCCCCATTCATACTTCTAGGATATTTTTAGATTGAGAGAGGTGTCTACATGTCTGTTTTCCCTTACGTAAAGACAATTTGAGAATAGGAGCTCTACCAGTCATAAAATGTGTCCTAGACACTTCCAAATGAATGCCTAAGAATATAAGTGGTCATGTGAGATGTAGGATAGAAATAATGAGACATAAATCATAGAATTTGGTATTCAAGATCTTTTATTCAAATATCACTCTTGTATGCTCTGCTGCTTCCCATTATACATTTATTTTGTACATTTTATTTTTAAAAATTTTTACTTTTATTCTAAGATGTTAGGGTGAAATCCAATTGCAGTGCAATAAACTCTATTTTCAGAGGGTTTATTACAAATAGAACTTTTCTTAAAACAAACCCTCATGAATAAATATAAATCTGCGATGTCCCAGGAATTATCCTGTCTTCTCTTCCTAGACACCCTTTCCAGCTAAAATGAAAGATCCCAGAATTTAGGACAACCCCAACTCTAAAGCCATATGGTGATCTAAGGTGAGTACTGCTGAGAGAACTCTAAGAACCTGCAATCTATTGAGGAATCTGAATACTCATACAGGCCGCAACTGAGGAACATCATGGATAAGTCAGAAATTTCTTCTAAAAGGTAGAGTTTATTCTATGCTCTATTTTCAGTACTCTCATATAATCTTTACATTTAATTCAGGGTGATTTGTTGATCTAAGTCTACACAGAAATACTCTCATACACACTTCCAGTACATACTGTATGAATCCATTTTTTTTTCTGTTGCTAATAATACAAAGCCACAAACTAGATGATTTATACAGAAAGAAGGTTCATTTTAAATCATGGTCTAGAAATCCAGGGTCAAGAGGTATCATTTGGGGTTGGCCTTCTGGCTGACAGAGTCCAGAGACAGTAGTACCAAGCACCAAATGGTGAGAGAGAGGATACACATATGTGTAAGTGTGTCTTTTCTGTCTCCTTCTCTCTCTTTTTATAACTCCACCAAGATTCAATCACGGAAGATCTACTCTAATGACCTCATCTAATTCTAATCACTTTTCGAAGTCTTTACCTCTAAATACCATAGTTGGACTTAAGTTTCCACCCTCTTAATACCTCACAATGAGGATTTAATCTCAGGATGAATTTAGGGGGGACAAATCATATTTCAATTATAATACACCTTATCTCCCAATAAACACACACCTGTACCTACACCTCTTTTTCTCTCCTATGTGTGGTTGTATGCTTTGCCTATGATGTTCTTCAGACTCTGGATTCCTCATTTCCTTCCCTCCAATACATGTGCATCATTGGTCTCCAATGTGAGCCTTCAGAAGACTTCCTTGAACATATCCCTCATTGTATTCCCTTAAAGCCAAAATTTTCAATAATGTTATCAAAGATGTGCTTATGTATTTTAACTATGTCATGTATACTTACTTGTTCATTCCATCTCTATTATTATAGCTTCAAAAGGGTTTTCTCTGCTACCCTGCTTTCTTTCTTCATTAATGACACAGAATATATTACTGTGCACCTAATAACTGCTCAAATAATAGGCATTTAAGTAATAAACAAATGACTGCATAGCAATAAATAGATGTTAAAATTTAAAGATTTCAGCACAAATGCATCATACTGACATTCAGAGCAGCTTTCTCCTCTGTCTGGCAATAAGCACAGCACACCTCGGGAGCTGGACCATAATTCTGTAGGCTTGTTTTTATTGTTTCCTGAGTGTTTACCCATATGAAGCTTTTCTCTATCCAATTATTTCCTCCAGATTTTAGTTTACTTCAATTCAAGAGGATCTGAATTCTATAATTACTGTTCCATATTGAGGAACATTTTCTATATTTTTAATCCCAGTTGCAAGAATAACACTTCCTTATTTGGAATCACTGGCAAATTACACTCGCATATAGATAAACTGCTATTCTGGGCCATAAATGAAAAAATACTTTGAGTGGATAAGTTCAGAAATAAAGAACTGGGTAGGGGCTCTGACGGAAGTATTGTTTAATCATTTATATATTGCTAAATATACACAGGAAGTGTTGGAACTAAAATTCCTACACTTCCGCCAGATAGAAAATTGGAGGTGATATCTCTCCTTTTAGCACTTCTTTTAGTGTAGCTTCAAGCTGTTATCTTGTGGTTTGTTCTTATTGCTATTTATGGCCATCTATGTAATCTTTGGTCACATGGGAATGATCACAGATAACCTGAAGGCTTGCAAAGGACAGTTCTATAATTGCAAGACATAACGTTGCCAAAATTGTCATGCCATGTGTTGTGTTTATTTTGCTTATTTGTTTTTATTCCAACAAGAACATCTCAAACCATCATGTCTGTTAGAAAGAGACAGTAGACAAAAGAACCAACTTAAAAATCCACAGAAAGTGTATTTAAACTGTATCTGAGCTCTTTACTTTGGATGCCCTTTTTCCCAACAATAGAACAGTTACACAAAGAGTTTGAACTGTATCTCCTTTCTTTGATCTGTGATCTATTTTGGTGAAAATAGGAATAGAAACAGAGGTCAGAAATTGAAAATGATGTGTCTTAATATTTTTCTAGCTATATAACTGTGTCTAAAAAGAGCCTATGGATTTTAGTTTTAAAGATGTCTTTACATCATGTAAGATGCTAAGAAAAATGAATAAACCACCCTTTAAAATTTTGTTTAAAAACTCCAGCACTGTTGATTGTAATGATTCAAATGCAACCAAGTACCATCTCTTTTAAAATTCATAATATTGTGATTATAGAATGAAAAGATCGATGAAAAATATCACAACAATTATAAATGTTAACATAATGCATAGAGCTTCCATTATGTTTTGGTACATTAGTTTTAAACATTCACTGTGCTAGTACTAACACTGTATGTAAAAATTAAAAGTCACATGTATACTCTGCTGAAATTTTAGGCTAATTTTCTATAGTAACTAATAGAGGGAAAAGAATTTCTGGATGAAGTAAAACAATATTAGTAACTAGAGCCACATCAAAGTGTGGTCCAAAACCCAACATCATTGCATCACATGAAGCTTGTTAGAAATGCAGAATTTGGGGTACCACCAGATACTACTGAATCAAAATCTGCATTTTAGCTAGAGACTCCTGTGGGTTGTATGTACATTAAAGAATGAAAAGCATGATTTATGATATCTTGAAATTATTGAATGAACATATCTAGGACATAATCTGGCCCTAAATAAACATTAAAATTTTTTTAAAGTTATACATGGACACAATACCTTTATTTTGTTTATTTGTTTTTATGTGGTTCTGAGGATCAAACCCAATGCTTTACATGTGCAAGGCAAGCACTCTACCACTGAGCCACAACCCCAGCCCCCTAAATAAACTTTAAATTTTGATTTCCTTCAGTGCTCCTTAGGCATCTCAAATGCTTACTTGCAGGTGCCTACCTTGAGATGCCTAAATTCTCAGGGCTAAATCATATTATTTAAACATTTCTCCCCATTTGTCAGCTTGTCCTTCAAAACATAGACAGTTCCAGTTCCCATTCACTGAAATTTTCTCTTTTTTTTATGTGACAATTTCAGCAGTGTATCTGTTTGCTTTGCGTAAATATAGACAATTACAATGGTATGACTTATAATAGTTACATTCTAAATTGCTTACTATCTTAACTCTGGGATGAATAAAATGCTGGAAACTAAAATGTTTGGGCATGAAGGACAGATATTCAGATTTTGCTGTTGTCTTGCATATCAACTATTATTTAAAACAAAACATCACAACTACATAGGCACTTACTTATCCAATTCAAAAATGTTACAGAAGTATTTGCATTTTTTTCTGCATTTGGCCAAAAGCCCAATAACTTTAATGGGACACTTATATGCAAGATGCAGAAACAGAGGTGGTAGAATCAAACCAAATTATAGTTAAAAACAAAGTAAAAATCCTTCTGTGCACTATTTTTTTTTCTTATTAGTACTAGGGATTGATCCCAGGCCTTATGCATGCTAGGCAAGTGCTCTACCACTGAACTACATCCCTGCCCCTGTTCATCAACTTTTTAAAGAATTTGCTTGGAAATTTCAATAAAAATTTTAATCTCACATATCAGAAGACAAAAATACAACTCCACTGTCCATTTGCTTCAATACCACCATGATGTATTTCTCACTATAAGAAAAGCCAGACCACAACTGGCTCTGCAAAATCTGTCAGAAGAATGGGCATACAGAGAATGCATAACACATAAATGTTTACTTCCAATTTTTTGGGGTGGTGGAGTACCAGGAATTGAACTTAGTGGCACTCAGTCACTGAGACACATCCCCAGCCCTATTTTTTTTTTTTTTTTTTATTGAGAGACAGGGTCTCACTGAATTGCTTAGTGCCTCGCTTTTGCTGAGATTGGCTTTGAGCTCTCGATCCTCCTGCTTCAGCCTCCTGAACCTCTGGGATTACAGGCATATGCCACCAGACCTGGCTTACTTCCATTTTTATATAAACCCTTTCAGTACCTAAATAATTCTAAGAATCTTTAGTAAAAGGAACATGTATTCTGAGTTCTTCTGAACGCTTTTCATTACTAAAATGGATTAAGAAATATCCTACTTTAATATAAGCAAATTCAACTTGAGTGCTCCTTAGCACTGAAAAGTTATTCATGCTTTAGTTTGTCTTTTTAGGAGTGGATTTGGCATAAAGGTGTATTGAATCATCACCAATGCGACAATGCAGAAACTGAAAAAGGAAACATTTCATTCTCTCTCATGCTGAAAATGGTATTGATTTAGGACAAGGCTGTCAATCAAAACTCAACTTCCAGTGTTAGAATATCTTAAAGATTGTAGATTCCCAAATTACATATTAAATTTGAAGGCACAAAATATATTTTCAGCTTTCTAGGTATGTAAGATATTAACACATTTATTTGTATAGTTTAATTATGCCAATCAAATAATTATATAGACTTCTCAGGTCAATACCTTTAATAATTTGATACACACATTTAATGTTTGTTTATTTCTTATAAAATTGTCCTTTTAGAAATATTAGTGTAGAGATATACACTATGTTTCTTTTCATTAAACTGATATATTGTAAGACTAGATAAGACCAATTATTGGTGACTACTTGGCTAATCATTTTACTTAACATATCTAGCCAGAACCCTGAGTATTTCCCTGTATAAGCAGGGGTATATTGGTGTGATTATTTAACATTTCTTAAGTATGAATTCTGAAGATAAGTAATTTCATACACTGTTTTACTAAGCAAACATAAAAGCACATGGAAGTGAAAATTGATGTCTCTGGTATATTTAACATCTCAATAGCAGAACAAGAGATAAAAATCAAGACCACTATTATTAATACCATGAACATCTATGAGATGAGTATCTCAAAATCTAAATTCTGTAAAGCCAGTCAGACAATCCCTGAGTTTCCTATATTATCTGTATTCTCACAAAAAAAATCTCAAAAATCAAAGTAATTATTATTTCATTAGTTAGGCTATGGGATGCAGTCTCATGTGATACCTTTATAACTTTAAGAAGGTACCTATGAAATATGCTGAGAAGCAAGAAATTTCTTATGCCTTTTATTGGCAAAAAAAAGAGGCAGATACAAATTCCTAAGTGTGCTAAGATCTTTTAGTTTTCTAAGAATTTGATATGGATATAGGACTGCAATCTATAAAGAGGATATATACATTAAATTATCAACAACAAATATAAAACTACTTTAAACACATTCTTTTAGGGAATTCCAAAGTATTTGCTGTCCTATATGCCACATTAGTCTTATTTAAGACTTTGGGTGGTAAATAGTGATTAAATTTATCATTTTATGCAATTTTCCCTTTGGTTGCTTCTTTAGAGATAAAGAGATTTGTCAGCCTCAATCTCAGAGTCCAAGAACCTATTTGACAATTCAGGTCTTCCAGGTTAATGAACTACAAGGCTTCTTGGGCTCAGGTTTTTAATTCATCCTTTTTTGATATAAGGTTTTTTGTGTGATGGTCAGAAAACCAAAAGAATGCCAATTTGGCCTTAAAATGCACAGAATATTAAGAAGTAACCTTTTACCCCCAAACAAACAAAGAAACAAAAAAACTTGCCTATCCAAATAAGTTGAGAAATAATAATATATGAATATATTTTAAAATCATCTTTGTATGCATGAATGATTAAAATCAATTAATGTATTGTCTTCATTTATTCATCAAAATTAGATCTTAAACTGTGGAGGATTGGAAAATAATGAAAATAAGATGGGAAAATACTTGAATTAGAAAAAGTAAAGTGTTGGGAGAGTCAAAAATAACCAAGAAATAACTTTTATCTTCAAGAGACTACCTTAGAGATTTTTGGAAGAGATGATACATGAACTCATAAAATGTGATAAAAGGCAGTATACAAAAAGTGCCATTATTTATTAAAATCAAAACACTATATAGTTTCTGGGAGGTTACAGTAGGGTGATGGTGAGAATGGTCTATCTGTTCAGATACAGTTTAAAGAAAAAGAGTTCAACATCATTATCAATCAGGAAAACACAAATCAAAACTAAACTAAGATTTCATCTCATCCCAGTTAGAATGGCAACCATTAAGCAAAGATATAAATAATAATAAGCCCTGGAAAGCATTTTTGGAGAAAGAAATACTTATATACTGTTGAGGACTGCAAATTAGTACAACCGCTATGGTAGTAATTGTGGTTTCACTATGAAAGATTTCTTCCATATGAAGAATTCTTAAAAGACTAGGAATGGAACCATCAAATGACCCAGCTATTCCAAAGTTCAGTATTTATCCAAAAGAACTGAAATCAGTATATTATAACAATATATACATTCCAATGTTTATAGCAACACAATTCACAATGGCGAAATCATGGAACCAGCTTTGGTGTCCACCAACAAATGAATGGATAAATAAAATGTAGCCTATATAGATAAAGGAGTTTCACTCTGCCATAAAGAAGAATGAAATTATGTAATTTGCAGATAAATGGATAGACCTGGAAAATATCATGCTAAGTGAAATAAGCCAGATTAAAAAAAAGTCAAGGGTCAAGTGTTCCCCTCCCCCATATGAGGATGATAGAGAGAAAAACAAACAAACAAAAAGAGTACCTCAAGGAAACAGAAGGGAAATCAATAGAGTAGAGGCAGGGAATCAAGGGAGAGAGAAGTGGGGAGAGAAAAAGGAAGAATTAGGAAATAAAATTGACCAAATTTTTCTATATGCATGAATATACCACAATGAATCCCACTTTCATGTATTATTATAATGTACTAATGAAAAAATACATATAAATAAATAGAAGGCAGATGAGAAGAAGGGAGGAAGGTGAAAGAGGAAGGAGAAGGAGAGAGAAAGGGAAAGTATGGGAGAATGAATTGAAGCAAATTATGTGCATATATGAATATGTTGCAATGAAGCCTACTACTATGTATAATTATAATGTATTAATAAAACACTTTTTAAAAAAAGGAAAAAGAAGTTGTTGATGTCGTTTCTGGAAGGAAGACATGATGGAAAATATGGCCAAATTTTTCTGCTTCAAATTTTCTGCATCCTCCTATACACATTATTTTACATACTTCCTAAGGTTTGAGGACCTCCTCAAACCCCTACCCTGCCATAAATGAGTAGACTTCCCAGTTAAAAAGAGGGAAATAAAAAGAAAAAAGTATATTAGGACAGAATTCTGGAAAGTTTACAATGCTACGTTATAGTGCTTGTTCAATTGACAATAGAGAAGCCCCAAAATTTTGTGAGAAAGTGACTCAGATATATTATATATAATACACCACGTAATTACAATGCGATAAATCTGGTGTGGAAACTAGATGTCAGATTTCAACATCTGTGCTCTTTCAGATATAATACACTGCCTCTCTGTGCTGTATATATGAGAAAATGGTTCTATTTCTCTGGAGAAATAAGAAATAGCCAATCACCAAGATGTCCACCAACAATCTGTTTCTCTGATATCCAGTCTCCTTGAACACTGAATCAAGGCTGGCCTATATGAACAACAGAACATGAAGGAAGTATGTGATTCCAAGTCTAGGCCATAAATGCATTGCAGCTTTCAATTTGATTTTTTGAATTTCTTGTTCTGGTGGAGGCACACTCCTGTATTGTGAGGACACTTTAATAGTACCATAGAAAGATCCATATGTAGAAGAATCACCATTTCTACCCCTAAATTCAGCCATGTGAATGTCTTTGGGAATGGATCATATAGCTCTAGTCCAGCCTCTAGTAAAGCATCCACCAGCATCTGACTGTAGCTTCACAAGAGAATTCAAACCTAAAGCATTTGCACGAGTGTTCTCAAATTCCTGACCCACAGAAACCATGAAAGATAATAAATGATGACAGTTGTTTCAAGTCACTTAGGTAATTTATGTAAGTGAAATAATTGAGAAGGAATGTAAAGAAGTCCTAGCCATCAACTCAACGGGGAGTTTTACTGGCAAAATATTATTTTAGAAAATTAGTGCAACTAGGATTCTATGTGTGATATTGTCAGACAATCTAAGTAGAAAAATTACAAATGATAGATTACTTATATCATATTTTAGTCAGACCATCACCTAGAGTTATAGAAAATTTCTTTGAAACTATTAGTTTCACTTTACAGCAGCAGCAGAGACAGAACATAGACATTAATAAATGTGGTTTTGAATTTCAGCTCTACCAGCTGTCTGAGTAAGTCATTTCACCTAATCACACTGGGGAAGTGATATGGTTGCCCTCCTTACCATCATCATGGATTCCTGGGTGGAATGAAATTCAAAACAGCAAATGTACATAAAAGCTTTAAAAATGTAAGAAGTACATGGTATAAATATAAAAAAACAACAACAACATGTATTTCAGGAAACCTGGGTTAAAGGATTCAGGATTCATTAATCAGAGGAATGCCTCTTCATTTGCTCCTAGTATGCTTCTAAAAATGGGTGGGATAGTGAATTTTCAGACAGTGTGAGCCTACACTGAAATATTTTAAATGGAAAAGAATAACTAAGAATTCTCAGACAATCTTCAAACCCCGATTTCACTCCATATGATCAAAACCCTTTTAAACATACGTAACAATTCACCAAGGATTTCTGCATAATATAAAAGCACTTAGGACACGGATTGCCTAATTATTTAATGTTTTCTTTGAGAGAGAGAGAGAGAGAGAGAATTTTTTAAATATTTATTTTTCAGTTTTTTGGCGGACACAACATCTTTGTTGGTATGTGGTGCTGAGGATCAAACCCGGGCCGCACGCATGCCAGGCGAGCGCGCTACCGCTTGAGCCACATCCCCAGCCCTTTATTTAATGTTTAATAAATTCATTAGTAGGTATTTTACCTAAGTCAGAAACATAAAATATTAATATAATAAATAGTTTTCCTCTTATATTGTAACAATATATACTAAAATGTACATGTACATACCATTTTAGAACATGGTACAATGATAGATCATCTTTTTCCTCACAAGACTTTCCCATTTTCATATAGATATTTAAATATGATAATTTGTGATAGTTAATAAAGATAATGCCCAAGTTTGAACAAAGTATAAACAGGACACCTTCCTGTTGAGGGGAGAGATAAGATAGTCCTGTAGCATATTCCATATTCTTCCACATTTACTTGCAAACAACTTAAACATTTTGCTGTGAATGGCTGAAAATTTGTTATAGTGTTTTTTCCAATTAGACTGTGAATTTTCTGTAAGTATTTTTGAAAGCTAGCTTACAAGTTAAAATATCACACCATAATATTATAATTTTATTAACACTGACAGTTCCATCTACATCCACTCCTAGCTGGGCTGAGTTTTGTGGCACAGTTCCTAGTAGTTCCTGAGAACCATTCTTTCCCTCCCTCTTCCATAGCAAGTTGACCTACTATTTTACCTAGGTACATGTATTGGAAGAAATATCGCACACGTGTGGTCAAGTGTCATGTTTTGGTCACTGGGATACGTGCTGATGTATTATATACAACTTACAGAAGTTATTCTACAAATGTGAGAGTGCTTCCTGCATTGTGCCCTCCTCCTTTCTACTAGCTTGATGTAGACACACTACATCAGCAGCCATGTTGAACCCTAAGTGAGCTTGGGAATAAAAGCCACACACAGAGGAGTAAAAAGAGAAGAGCTAACATTGTGAAGCTCCAAATACTGCCAAATTGATTACTAAATCCTTCTTTGACTTGATAAAAAAATAAAATTTGATCTTGTTATTTGGTATGTTCTGTTGTTATTATTGCTCTCAGGCAAATCTAAAACTGATACTGTCCCCTTACTTTGTTCTCTGAGCATTTTGGGATTAAGTCTAACATACATCTTACTACATGCTATGATGTTCTATTTGCCTAGATAAGGAGCACGAAAAGAGTGACTATGTCATATTTACCTTTATATCCTTCAAGTATCTGGAAAATAATACAGTCTTGATAAATGTTTGGAAAGGGTCACTATGTGCCTAATTTAAGATATCACTGGTGAGTCCTGCTCATAAAAAAACCTATCAATTTCAACAACACTAGACTCTGTAATAAGATCCTGAAAGCTTCTAGATATATTTGCATTAAACAATGATTTCTGTAGATATTCACATTTAAGTACTTTAACTTCAATAGAAGGAAACAAATTTATTAAAGTTATTGTTTTAAAAAATATTGCCTCACTTTTAAAGCTTCCTTAAGTGGAGAATTAGGAGATAATTCCAAACTAAGATGAGCCAACCATTTTTGATGTAGTATGGATAAGAGGATTAACCTTTATGTATCTGTGAACATGTTTACACAAGCATACTCTAACCAAGGGGACCAAATCATCTACTCTAACATATTCACTACAACTTGAAATACATGTGGAATATCTTGGAATTAAAAGGAAATGACTCCACTACTTGATACAGTGACACACACAGTAGATACTTGGCAACAGTATTTGAAAGAATAGTTATTGATCTAACTGGGTTTATGGTTAAAAAAATGCTTGTGTAAGAAAAGAAACTATTATGTCAATGATGCTGGCATTACTACAGGTATTGATAATAATGATAAATAAATGTTATCTGTTATTTGTTCAGTGTTTATCTCAAGTCAGCATAACCGTTCTAGTAATTTTAAATTTCTACCCTCATCCCCCTACCAAAACATAGCATCTACTCTCTCTCCCCCACAGAGTCAAGATTCAGTACAGGAAACAAGAAAAAGAAGAAAGAAAAGATAAATTTTTTAAACTTTACTATTTGTTTGTTTGTTGTTGTTGTTGTTGTGTGTGTGTGTGTGTGTGTGTGTGTGTGTTGCTGGGATTGAACCTAGGGCCTCACATAAGATAGGCAAGCACTCTACCACTGAGTAACATTCTCAGTCCCCACTCTCCTATTTCTGTAGTCAGATTATCCAGATGAAATCATATTCCAGAATAATGGATGTATATCTATTCAAATTATATTACTAAGTCCAAAATGTAAACTAACACTTTCATTAATCTCTCTTTTGCATTACCTATATCACATATTCCCTTAAATAAAAAGGTAAATGAGTTTACTAAAATAACTACCAATAACATATGCACAGATCTTTATGTATGACTAAATAATAGTCCACATTTTTCCCCTTTTTTATTCTTACATGATCTGTATTTCGGCAATGGAAATAGCAAACATCAGTAATCTCATTTGCTGACCAAAATTTATGTTTACTGAAATCTATAAAGGAATCTCTGATGTAATAAGATTTTAATGCTTGAGTAAACTTCTAAATTAAAGAATACTTTTCTGAGAGCACACACGTACCTGTTCAAACATAAATCTGACACCACTCAAAATTTATATGAATATTTTTACCTTAAAAATTCAAAGAGTTTTCATGCCTCAAACATAAATTAATGCAACAAATAGAATTTTTTTTAGCAGGAAATTAATAAGAAGCATAGAGTTTGCACATCCCACACCAGAAATCTAGAGTGTACCGACACAGGGCAAGAGAGACACCGACCCGTCCTAGGCATTGTCTTATCTAATCCAGCAGGTCATCTAAAGGGCCTGTGGAGATCTTCTTGCCTAATGGCTGTGATTGCTAATTCTGTTTCAGTATACTTTCTGTCATCCATTAAAATGTTTAGCAGTATTGTCTAAAACAGAGCTCACAGTTCATTGAAATTACAAATTCTCCATTCTGGAGATTATCTGTCCAATCAATGATCTCTATGTTGTTAAACCAAATGGGCAATTCTCATTCCTAATCAGTTCACTCTTCATTGATACCCTCTTCACTTGGCATCAGGATTCTATACTTTCTGAGTTTTCTGCTTCTATTTCCATTCTCTACATAGAGAGATACTCAAGGCCAATAGCTAGGACCATTGCTGGTTTTTCTACCAATGCTTTCAGCTTTTGTAATCTTACCCAGCTCATGACTTTAAATGCCATCTGTGTGCTGATAACTCCCCAAATTCATCGCTACCTCAGATGTTTCCCCACACTCCAGATTTGTGTGTATAAATGCTTATTTAATATCTCAATCTAGGCTGTTGAATAGACGTCTCATATTTATTTTGTCTAAAATTGAGCTCCAACTCCTACTCCCTACTGTACTCATGCACACATACATACACACACATGCACACACTCTATATATTCCTTCAAAAGTATTCCCCATTTTAGTAAATAGAACTCCATTTTTACATGTGTTTAGACCCCAAAATAATCATTCTTAACATTCTTTTTTCTCATTCATTATATTTTATCAGTCAGGATATCCTTTCAACTCTACCTCAAAATTATATCTAGAATAAAACAAACACTGAAAATCTAGACTGCTACAACCCTTATCAAAGTCACTCTCTCCTGTTACTGTAGTATCCCGCAACTGGTGTCCCTATTTCTAATCTTGAACATCTATGGTTATGCTGGCTTAGAAGGTAGATGATCTAGATAAAATGAACCTCAGATCATCTCATTTCTCCAGCCAAACTCTGCAGTGTCTCCCCATTTCACACAGAGCAAATCCGAAGTCCCTCTATTGACCGACAAAGACTTGCCATTTTGGAAGCTCTTTGGCCCCATCTCCTGCTACTTTTGCCCTAGATTCTACTGAAAGTACACAAGCCTCCCTGGTGTTCCTTGATCATTCTGGGCACAGTTCCACCTTGTGGTTTTTGCCCTGGATGGTCCCTCTGTGTTTAATGAATCATACTAAAAATTCTTTCAGTTTTTTACTGAAATGTCAGTTTCTTAAGTTTTTCCTGGACACCCTGTATATTATTTCAATACCTCAGGGCAACATTCCCTGCCCCTATTCTCTTTTTAATTTTTAACCTTAAGCAACTGTTTAAAAATAGTAATGTTATATATCTATTTATCATAAATCTCCTTTGGTAGAATGTAAGTAATAGGAGAGCAGGAATTTTATCTTTCTCATTCACTACTGTATTCCCAGAATCAAGAATAGTTTTGAACACACAGTAAGGGCTCTTTAAAATTTCTAACAGATAAATAAATGAACACTGCCAATGTGATGTAATACATGCACCCACCATGCAAACCTTTTCAAATTTATTTTTAGCATCAGTTTTCCATCCTCTATTTTTTTTTTTTTTTTTGCTTACGTAACATTCAATATTTTAGTTCTTTTACATCCATTTGCAAAGGTGGAAGGAATTGCAACTTGAGAGACACGAAATACCATCTCAAGAAGCAAAGTGTAGAATAAGCAGTCTACCATAATGGCAACTGTGTATTATTATTCAACTGCAGGAACCAAACTATTACTACCACTATCTCTCTGACTGGCAATATATCTCAGGCTTGTGTTCACATTAGGATGAAATTGTTAACAACTGAATAAAAATATTTGAGTATGAACAAAGAGAAGTGCTAAGTGGGTAATAGATACTAACAAGGAGATGGCAGTTTGCTCTGTTGCATCCATCATTGTGAATGAATATTCTCTGCCTATGGTGGCCTTTAATAGAGGCCACCATGACTACTCCCTAATGAGTGTACTGGCATTTGTCCTTTTCTCAAAAGGCAGTCCTTTACAAATTTAGTGCACTCCAACCAGTTGATGAAACAAATTATTTTAGTCAAGTTCATGAACACAGTAGAGTTTCCTCACTACAGCAAAAATAATCAGAATTTCCACTCAACAACTAATTATCAAGTAAATTTTATTTTCCTATAATAGGCATTTGAGAAGGACTTTTATCATCTATACCATACCATCATCTATTTTATGTTTACTTCAATGTACAACCAATATCCCTTTAAAAAATTTATGGATCATTTTCCTTCCCTCAAGTATAGTTAAAGTAACACTGCAGAGAAAAGCACTTCTAGAATGGAGAGTAAGGGCCTTCAAAATCTCTGTCCTCTATAAAAGCAATGAAAGCTCAGGGAAAAACTCATCAAAATCAATATTTACATAAGTTTGGAAATCTACTACAAGTTTGCAACAATGCCAGAAAAATTATTAAAGAAAAATGACCGAACCTTTGTAAGAAAAGTATGCTTGATGGCATTTTCACATAACCCTTCCCATTCCTCCCTAGCTTCGTGGTAGTCTCCAAACCTCATTGTTCTAATATCAAAGAATCTATGGAAATTAGGTTCTAGGACATATTTTTAGAGAAACTGAGACCCAAAGTAGACAAAGATAAGACCCCAAATTCACACTACAGACCAATATTCCTCATGAATATATGTGCAAAAATCATCAACAAATTACTAGCAAACTGAATCCAGCAACATATAAAAAAATTGTTCACCATGAAGTATAATTTAATATAGGAATGAAAGGTTGATTTTACATTAGAAAGTCAATTAACATAATGTACTATAGAAAATAAAGGGCAAAAACTTTTTTATTTTCCTATAATAGGCATTTGTTCATTTCCAAGAACACAGATAGAAACGTTTCTCAGTCTGCTAAATGTCATTTATGAAAAACCCACAGCAAAAGTCATACTTACTGGAGAAACACTGAGTTCATACCCCTAAGACATGAGCAAGACCCAGATGACTGCTCTTACCATTTTTCTTCATAATTTTACTAGAGGAACAAGTCTGGCCAATTAGATAAGAAAAATAACTAAAAAGGCACCCAGAAATGGTAGAAGGGAATATATATATATATATATATATATATATATATATATATATATATTTCTATTTGCAGATGGCATAATCTTTATGTAGAAAATTCTAAGGAAGACATACACATATACAGTTTCTCAGAACTAACATGTTCAGCCAGAGTGAAGGACATAAATCAATATACAAAAATCAATTGTACTTCTTCTATTCCTTAGTAATAAATAATCTGATTTTAAAAAATAGAAATAACATCTTAATTGGCTGAAAATTTGATCAGTCCCTTCTCCAAAGAAGATATATAATAGTCAATAAATATAAGAAAAGATGCTCAGCCTCTTTATTCATAGGAATTTACATATCAAAACCACAATAAGATACCACTTTAGACTCAGTTAGATAGCTAATGGCAAAACAACTAAAAAATAACAGACAAAGAGGTAAAGAAATTGAAAACTTCACTCATTGCCTAAGGGATTAAAAGATAGTGTGGCCACTTTGGAAAACAATTTTCCAGTTCCAGAATATATTAAATACATAACATCCTAAACATGGAAATAATCCAAAAGTCCATCAACTGACAAATAGATAAACCAAAGTGCTGTATTTATATAGTGGAATATTATTCAGCAGTAAAAAGGAATTAAATATTCATATAAGCTATATACCACAAGAGGATGAACCTTGAAAAATTATGCCATGTGAAATACATAAATCTCAAAATATCACACATTCCATTTGTATGAAATGTCTAGATTCAGCAAATCAATTAAGACAGAAACCAGATTATTGTAGTTGCCAGGAATTGAGTGTAGATTTATATGGAAAATGACTACTAATAGTTATGAGTTTTCTTTTGGGGGTGATAAAAACATTTTGCAATCATATAGTGGCGATGGTTAACAACTCTTGGATACTCTAAATATCCACTGATTCTATACTTGAGCAAGGTGAATTTTATAGTGTGCAGTTTATATATTAATAAAGATGCTGCTTTAAAAGA
Organism: Marmota marmota marmota; assembly: GCF_001458135.2. Taxonomy (NCBI): domain Eukaryota; kingdom Metazoa; phylum Chordata; class Mammalia; order Rodentia; family Sciuridae; genus Marmota; species Marmota marmota. Next base: position 33,611,827 of record NW_025999982.1, on the reverse strand, counting down.
ACAGTCCTGGGACTGAGTTTTACTGCACATAACATACAAAATGAAGGAGGAAATCAAGCCCAGAATAAAAATGATGGACCTAGCATTATAAATGATATTGCCCTCTCTTTTAGAACTCCTGAATTCTCAAGGAATTTAGCCTGTACTTTTACATAAAAATCACATTGTATTGTCATCTTAAGTTCCCGTGTCTGCCTTCCCCATTACTCCTAAGCACTTGTAAGGGTCCCATACCATCTGTTCTTTTTACATAGTCATGACATTTAGCACAGTTCAAACACATATTGGACATTGATTGGATAGATGGTGAATAAAAGGATTAGGTCAGACTAAACAGAGTTAAAGTCAAAATATTCTGAAGTATGAATACTATAATTACGAGATAATCTTTACAAATCGAATTGTTGCTTTTCTTTGAGTAAAAATCAGTATTCAAATATCTACTAGCTACCTCCAGATAAGCATAAATAACATGAGTTATTTTCTAGTCATTCTGTATTAGATCTATTTGGCCCAATATATAAGTATTATTGGCATTCCAATATATGAACAGATTTATAGTATTGGAGTGCTTGACAAGACTGTAGAGTCACTGGGATAAAATCTACCATAGTAATGTTTAAGAAAACAGGAACTAACTAACGTAGCAGTTTGCACAACATCACCTATGAAGGTTGAGAGCAATGCATAATTTAAATGCAGGTGTCTTGATTCTTTCTGCCTTTGTAAAACATGCCCAAGACTAAATAAACCTGGATAGCATGAATTCATAAAATATATGCCCTGAACATACAATTTAATTCAAGTACTTCTCAATTATTGCCATAACCCATAATATCAGATGTATGAGTTATGTTTTCTAAGACATAATTTGGATCACACAGATTCTCTTGCTTTAAAGGTCTCAAAATCTTCACATCACATTCAAAGACAATCCAGGTTCTTTATCAGTATCAAGGAATTGTATTTGAATCTCACTGCATGTGTCCCTCCAACCCACTTTGTAGCACTATTTCTCTCAAACACATAAGCTCTTCTCAGACCCTACTATGCATCAAGTTTTCTTCCATACAAGGTAAGTTCTGATTGCTTCATTTTCTGCAAGGTTCCAATTCTGTTACTTTTATTTTATTAGCTGGTTGTTAATCCTTCAAGTTTCAACTTTAATGTCATCTTCTCAAATAGATAACTTAGTTGTGATGGACTCAATGATTGTGTCCCCACAAAATACATATGTTAAAATCCTAACCACCAATTCGATGGTGTTAGTAGGTGAGGGGGGGCTTTGGGAGTTAATTAGGTCATGAAGTGGAACTCGTGAATGGGATTTCTTACAGGAAGAGACATAGGAAAACTGTTTTTGCTCTCTGCTATGTGAGGAAAATTTCACAGACACTTCTAACAAAGGCCAGAAATAGAAAGATATTAACTCTTGTCTTTTCTTTACTTGATGAGGATGGTTCCTTATCTATGTATTTGTTTGGATTTAAGGAAAGGCAAAGGAAATTCTCTCAAATGACAAAGGATACTTTAAAAACTATAAGAAACAAACTGTATGCCAGTAATCAATTAATTAGCAAAAACTTACTCTGTGTTAGTTCTTAAGGAGTAAAGAAAATGACCTGTGGCTCCATTCCTCAGATTACTTAAAAATCTAACTGAAGAAAAAGAACAACCATTATGCATAATTACTTAAAAGTACAGGCTATATATAGTCAGCAGATAGCTATAATTAATATTAAATACTTTTGTTGGAGACCTACAGTGGAAAATAGTTGCATAGCAGCAATAATTTAAGTACAGCTCAGGTGAATTCCTTACAGACACACACAGATATATATATATATATTATATATATATATATATACACACACATATACATACACTTAAACAAATTTGTATATCTGATAACTTTAGTAAGCTCAAATTAAGAGCCAGTGGGAACAGGATGATCAGGAAGATGGCCAATTGTGCCACTGGTTCATTCCTTCATCCACTCAGGAATTGACTGTCTTAATTCCACATCACTGGTTCTGTGAAGTGGTATGGAGAACCAGGATCACCTTCATAATCACCTTAAGAGATATTTTCAGTCTTCCCTGGTCTTTGTCCCTACTGAGTGGTAATAATTCTCTTATGATCTGTCCACCCTGTAAGCCAACTGCTGTGGAGAAAAGATAAAAAGTAGACATTCATTAGGGGTTAGAAAGCACACCTGTGACCCTGCTGGTATGGGACAAGGGGATAGAAGTGAGGTGACTAGCAGCCTTAGGCACACAGGCTCTCTGCTATGTGCAAGGACAATCACTCCAGTGGGTCTTTATTCCTTTACAGGATTTCTGATATGGACATGGCTATTTTCTTTTCTTGGATCAAAGGGAAAAAGTACTCCAGGCGAGTTCTATTTTTTTTCCTATATACTCTTGACTTACAGCTTCTTCTCTGCTAACCACTCCTATCCTACTCAGTCCTATTTCTGTTGCATCCTGCCTGATGCTGACCTGGGTTACCTGTTCACACAGCCCTGTGGGTTGCACAGGCGTGACTAGTGATCTTGTTTCAAAAGCCCAGACTTTGTTCAGTGGGAGCTGACTCTGTTGCTGCCCCCTCCTCAGGCTGCCGGGCATACTTCTCTGCCTGAGACCAGAGGATGTGCTCGTGGGTGCCACAGCAGCTTCTATGCATTCCCACCCCATGCAACCTTGGTCTTTTGTTCTCACCAGTCTCACTGAGGTATTTTTAAACACTTTATCTTTAGGATGCTATTTTCAACCTTTTTTCCTCTCCCAGACTTCGAGGATATTTTGCCAAGTCTGACAACAATGGTGATGGGGTGCTACATCACCCTTCATGTTATATACATTTGGAACTTTTTTTTGATGAATGACATTATTTCTTCCTGCTGTTGAAGGCGTCCTGCTTTTAATATGGAGTTCAATCAATGCTTTAAAACATCCCAATAGTTCACATTTGTCATAATGTTTTTCTTTGTGTTCTTAACTACTGCTATTTGTAACTTTTCTAAAAGTTATAACAGAGAATGCATTTAATTTAGCAGCAAGATGGACTGGGGAAGGTCAGAAAATGGATTGCTACTTCCAGTCTTGAGGTCTCTTGCTGACACAGTGGGAAACTAACAATTTCTCCTTTAGTAATTTTAACATTTTTAATGATTTTGAAAGATTACTTTAGCAATTTATATCATATGAATATGGAGATAATGATATTAGCATTTCAAGCTGTTTTGGATATTTCCATATCTTTGTCAACTCTTAATTTGTTCATTTATTTTATGGAATTTTCTGCATCACATTGGGGGAATAAGATCCTTCCACTATCAGAACACCAGGATGTTTCTGGCTACCGACAGTCATGAAACCTCAAGGAATACAAATTCATCATCACCTATCTCTAGAAAATTACTTACACTTGTGTAGACAATTGTAATATCTAGAGTTTCTATACAAATATATAATGGAAATGAGTATTAGATTACCAAGGTTTCAAACTATTCTTACCCATTGGAATAAATGCTTGCCCCCCACCCCCAATCCTTCTTCACTAAATTCATATTATTTGACAAAACTATTGTTTATTAAAAAAATTAGATAGTATTCTTGCCCTCCAAGAGAGCATATTCTAGTGCATTATGGGGGTTAATAGGGAGAGGAGAGAAACAGATATTCATAACATTTTTTTTTTTCCTCAAACAACAACATGAACTAAGTACTATGAACTGTAGAGAACAAAATGCTGAGTTTGGGGATGAGATTTTATTTTAAATGAATTCTGATGTTTGAATAGTGCTTTTCAACATGTGGGAAATGTATTTCAAGATAAGAGAAGAGCAAGGTAAAATGTAGGGAGGTACAAGAAGATGCAAGAAGCCACGCTGCTTCCCGCTGGAAGAACATGATGGGGTGTGGAGCGAAGTGAATGAGAGCAGCATGGAAATACAGGGAGTAGTCAGATGCTGAGGGGCTGAGCCTCTGGCAGCTGGAAGTTTATCTGCAGCCACAGGGCTGGGTTTCAATGCAATGGCAACAGCAGGGTAAACTCTGAAAGCTTAGCGGCAGCCTCTCCTCTGATGATGACTGGCAGTAAAGAGAGGAGAAGATGGAGCAGCAAGGCAAAAGGGTTATGTGTGCTAGGGGAAGGTTTGTTTCAGAAGGAGATTATTGAAGATGAGCAAACTTCACGTGTCACTATTGGTTGTAGAAAAGAAGACTGTAGCAAAAAGAAACTGAAAGGGATGTAATAGTAACCATTACCCCAAGACTCAGAAGTGATGAATTTCTATTAGCAATTTATTTCCCAAACTTTATTTACATGGTTGAAATTATCTCCTAGAAATGTTTGATGAATGCATTTATATATCTTGAAAATCTGCTGTATCTTGAAATCAGTGAAAAAAGTCAATAATCTACAGGGAAAAGTTTGTATTATTGTTTAAACTACTTCCCAAGAATTTTTTGGCTTCAATTATTAATCAAAACATTTTTTACACTTGATTTAAAAATGTATTAATACCCTATACAGCTTATGATATTAAAATATATCAGATATTGATATTCCAAAAAGGATCAAAATGCAAGTTTGTATCATTCTTTTTCCATTTTCTTACTTATGATCAGAAACTTAAATGAATGGAAAAAACAAAAACAAAAAAGAAACATTTATTGATGCTAAAACAAAGGAACATCAAATTCGCATTGCAAATTTTGAGAAATACCTATTTGATACACAATTTGAAACCACATTTTTATAAGATGCTGGAAATGGACATTCAATTATCCTTAAGAAAAGTAAAGTAACACAAGAGATGGAGGAAATTAACACCACCCAATTTTGAAAGAAGCTCTAGAAGCACAGGCTGGTTATAAGAGATGGAAATATTTCATCAGAGACATCCTGAGCCACCACTGCCCAACAACAGAGGTGGGGTGGCAGATAAGTTCATCAGTCCCTATGTCATGACACCATACTAGTAAATACCAATATGTTTTGACAAGCATTTAAAGGAAGTATATATTAAATATTATTTAAGGTGGATGACTTTATAAATTTATCAAAGAATTATACTTCCTTATCTTAAAATGCTAGGCTCAGATCATTATAGCTGTCACAATGTTTATACAAATTATTAAGGTCATCCAGGAAGGTAAGCATTCTTGCCCATTTATTTTAGAGAATCAACAGAATCCTGAGAGGGAATCTTAACAAAGACAGCACAAAGTGCATAATTTATAGAAAAAAATTACTCATATCATATTCACATTTCATCTGAATTTCTGTAGATCTTTTTGTCTATCTGACCAACTAATAGGCAGGGTGATGTCTATTTCACCAATGACCTTGCACATGAATAGATGGCATCTTTTTTCAGTTCCTCCATGCTTCTACACTATTTCATCATTAGACATCCCCAGGGAAAAGTAGCTATTCCACTTGTTCTTCTTGGGAGAAGTATCACAGTACTAACCATAAAAGATCCATTTAAAAGAAAGCTACTTACACATGTCATACCTATTTTGATTTCTTATCAACTTTGACATAGCATTTTAGAAATTCTAATTTGTTGACATAATTGCCTACATTATTCAGCTTTTCCTCTAGGAATAACCATATTTGTAAAAAGATCTTGCTGCCCATAATGATATTGAAAGTCCCTCTTCTCCTTTCACCATCCCACACAGAAAACACACCTTGCATTCTGTGATGAGATAAAATTATTTTCATGTTTGCAGTCCTTATGCAATAATACCTTCTTTAAAATAGCTCATTCCCCAAAGTGCTATTTAAATTTTGCAATGATTTGAATATTCCAGTATAATTGTTTAGGCTTTGGAAAAGAAATTAATGAAAGGGACAACCATTTAAAGCACATGAGCTTTGTTCACACTTCATTAAATATTTTAAATGGCCATTTTACTTTATGGCTTTTGCATTCCTTTTGAATTTTAGCTGGCTTGCTTTTTATAACCAGAAATTTTGAATCGTGCTTCAAAAAACCCTTGAGCATATAAGTATCCTCTAGATTATAAATATATTACCCTTACTTCTATTTTCTATTATTGTAAAATGAAGCTAAATTTGAAAACTCATGTCAGAATTTAATAATTTTAGGGACATTTAATGGAATTTAGGGGCATTTAATGACAGTTACTGGAATTCTTCATTAACGTAAAAAATGTTTGTCTTTTTTTCTAAAATTATGTGTAAGTGAACTTTACCTCCCTTTGAAAGTAATTAATCTACTTCAGTATTACATATTCCATGCAGAGTAGTCATTGAAAAGTGTTTCAGACAAAATGTTATTATTGCTGTAAGGAAAAATTATTTATCAAAACAAAATTTAAATTCCAATAAATCTCCACTGAGGAGAATTGATCTATCATTCCATCTGCAAACTTTATTTATGATTATACAGTGGTTATGATCTCTGATTAGTGATTATCTAACAATTATATGATCTTCAAATAATTTCATTATCAAATTGAACTTTGTATCCTTAATCAAATCCAGGGTGATTTTAATACGTGGAGTATAAAATAGCTTAATGGCAGACTACTTTTATTTCCCTCAAGAATTACTATTCAACATCATGGGTCTCCAAAATCATGCTTCTTATTTTATCTCTATCCGCATTGAGATTCGTGCTAATATGGACCCCTGTTCTATACCTTCTCAGGTTCCTCTGCTTAAGGACACTAGGCCTCAGCCAAGTTATCAAGGACACTAATGCTGGAAGATAAAATGGACTCATGGATAAGTTTTTCATTTTATGTCATGTATATAAATAGTTCAGAGAAAGCACACCCATCGAAAGAGAAAGAAACAAAGCACAGATTATGAAAGAGAGCTTCAGGTCCAGATGGTACTTCCTGAGCTACCTTTGAGTCCCTCCATTAAATTTCTTTTCTTAAGCCATTCTAAGTTTGATTCTGCTTGTTGCAAACTTGAAAAACACAATAATGAAAGTTTAGAGCTTAAAAATATAAAACATAAGCACTAACATTAGTTGAGAAGCAGGGTTTTAAAATTTATAATATGGTTTTGAATTTTGATATACCTGCTATTTATGGCCAATCTGATTATATAGAAATGAGATTGACTTAATATCATCATATGTGTTGAAAAAAAATTTTAGGCCTGAAGGTGTTTTTATACTGAATCTTTCAGCTTCTCTCTGAATTTCATATATTGAAGTCTTTATTCTCTGTATGACTCAATTAGAGATGAGGCTTATAAGAAAGTGACTTAAGGTAAATGAGGTCATAAGGGTGTGGCCCTGATCTAAAAGGATTATTGTTCTTATATAAAGAGAAAGACAAAGCTTAAAGTCCTTCTCCTTGTGTGGACACCAAGGCATCAAGGGAAGGCCATGTGAGAACAAAGCAATATAGAAGTCATCCACAAGCCCCGAGTAGAGCCCTCACCAGAAATGAACCTAGGTAGCACCTTGGTCCATTCAACCTCCAGAACTTTGAGGATACAAATTTCTACTTTTTAAGCCACTTGGTCTAGGGTATTTTATTATGACAGCACAAGCAGACATAATACTGAAGGGATCACATAGAATACACCTAGTAAATACACACATACCATATTGTAGACAAAATAACTAGAAACCAGAGACACAGCAACTTGCTTCAGTTCATACTGCATCACAAGAAGGGGCAGTGGTTTAAAACTCAATACTTATTCAGAGGTTTACAAAGAAAATGTAATCTGAGACAGAAATGATTGAGAATCTAACTTTAAAATTGGAAATTAATTTTGGAAATGGTTATTTCTAAAATGATTTTTATTGTTAGCAGTGCCTTTTGGTTATAAGCTAGTCTTTTGAAGGTCTGCCTTGTCTTACCCCTTTTTGATAATAATACCTGAGGAATGGCTAAATGGCCTTCCTTAAAATACATTTCTTTTCTTCCCAGAGAACCATGGCTCCCATGACAGAAAGTATTAGATCTAAAGTGAGAGGAAATTCTATGATCTTAACCTACTTCCTGATATGTTAATGGATCTGACAATTTAGATTATCTATTTCTTTAAACAAAAAAAAAGGCTATACTTCAAAATCATTCCTTTGCTGAAGACTATAACAAAAGAATCAGCTTTGAGATGCAAAAGTAGAACTGTGACCTTTTTGTCATAGTGGGTAGTATACATTCCTTTTCCTTCCCTGAGCAACAAGTATCATAATTCAACTCTGGAGATGAAAGCATCTAAGTCAACAAACACAACTTAAGGGAAAAATGATAATATATCATTTAAATATGTCCAAAATATTACCACTGTTCCACTAAAAAAATAAACAAACAAACAAACAAACAGAAACAAACCTGGGACTGCTTCTTTTAGTTCATTTTATTTTTCTTTAGAGTGGTTATGGCATAGTAATGCAAAAAATACCCATTAGTTCAGGAATGGAGTGAGACTCAGTGAGTGTGAATATCTGTTCATTCATTTATTTGGCAATTAAAATACTGTTTCTAGGACATATCAGCATGTCCCAATAATATTGTTAAAATGGCCTAGCTAACAAGTGTTTTTAAATGTTTCATTTTAATAGCATACTGTATCTTATATTTTATGCTTCTTGAGGGCAAATACTTTCTATTGGTGCATTTATTCTTCCAATGTTCAGTATCTAGTAGTTCCACTGCCATTATTTGGACTGATGATTTACCACAGTTGGCCTATTTATGAGGTAAAGTAAAAGAGAGGATTTCTACTACATATATTTGCTGGAAATATTTCTCTCTACCTCCCTTTTTTGGTAACAAAATGTTTTCCCAAGCCCCAAATAATTTTAGTTTATCTTTCTGACAATCAATTTTAAAGTAATAACACTGAATTCCCCCCGTAAATCCTCCATATTGAAAATGACAAGGGAGACAAAAATAAACAAAAGTAGCTTGGGACTTCGAGTTACTATCTTCTGCCAGCTGTCTTAATAAAACAAACTATGCCCATCACTGATCATTCTCCATTGTCACTGACTTAGTATTTAATATCCTTGAACTGGAGTCACTTGGAAGTCTGGTTTTAGAAAATAAAGCTTGTGTAAAAGTTACGATAAAAATGTTATCAAAATTTCTTGACCATTGTTCATTTAATAGACAATTTTTTACCATTTCATAAAAACATATCCTGCACATCTGAGCCACAATTTCTGAAAGAAATTCAGTTTCAAAAATCATAAGGAAATATCCCTCCCTCACATCATTCTATCAAAATTTAGGTAGAATCCTCAAACAGTATAAACTTTATAATTTACAAAGAATTATAAATCTGGAAAAGAATAACAACTGTTTGGATAGGTTTAACTTGCAACTTATACAAAACTTTCACTATGTAGAAGGTACGAGTAGACACATTCAGCAGGTTTATGGTTGTTTTGTTCTAAAGTCTGTAGTTGTTTTGTCCTTATGTATCAAAGACAGGAAGAAGAAACAGAGACCTTTTCCTCCATGATTGATTTCTGCCCAGGAAGTCCTCCTATTTAAGAACTATTCAACAAGAAGTCAAGATGCCAATCACACCAAAATAGCAACGCTCCTGTTTGTATTTCTGTGCTGCATGTCATGATCTTTGGGCATGAGAACAAACAAACGTCAGCACAGATTCCACCTGCAGCTTTCCCTCTCCTCATAGAGTTGAAATCAAAACAAAACAAATTTTACATAAAGTCATAGGAGAGTGAGGCCTGGCGAGACCGTGTAGCAAGTTATATCTGAGACCTGTAGGCAAACAGTCTTTTCTCTTTTTCAAAAAGTTGGAGACTTAGTTTTAAAACTTCTCTGTGTTAAAACTACCTGAACATCAAGAAGCAGCTTTACCCATAACTAATCAACAACTCAACTGCTCTTATTAAATCCAAATTCTCCTTAACTGTCTTCTGTGTGCTTACGTAAGAAGAATTTGATTCAAATGCACTTGCTCATTTCAATATAAATTAGCAATCCACTGAAAATAAAATGTGATAATTTGAAAGTTAAAAAGACTAAAGCGCATTCTCTGGATAAACACTGGTTGCTGCACATAACATTCTACATGCCATATGGCCCACTAGAGTGAAAGTGAGTGTCTTGGCCAGTCAGGAAAACCACCAGGCTTTACCACAAATCCCTGACTACTACTGGCAGGGATGCTAATCAGGCCTCTCAGAACTTGTGTAATTATGTCTCAAGCAAGGGAGCTCAACTGGATGATCCTTTAAACCTCTTTCAGTTTTAAAAATCCTGATTTCTACTCTAAATAACTTTAAGGGTTTATATATATAT
>NW_025999982.1:33566402-33601514 GCF_001458135.2 Marmota marmota marmota | reverse complement strand
TATATATATATATATATATATATATATGTGTGTGTGTGTGTGTGTGTGTGTGTGTGTGTGTTTTGTTGGTCACAGGTAATTTCTTCATTCTATAAATTCCATTACAATTCTTTGTATGTTCCATGTGATCTATGACTTCTCTAAACTACAGTACTTTATTTGTCCTTTTAAAGTGTTAATACATAATAGGCTTTACTTTTCACTTAGGAATGGGGTCTGATACCCTTCACAATATTTATACCAGTGATTTGAACACAGCATGTGCTATGTGTGATGAATAAATGAATGATTTATCCACCACACTAAACTTTGGCAATATTTGTTGAAGACATAGTCATTTGTATAAACTAAACAATACAAAGGTTTTAGGATGCATTACTGAAAAAGTTTATAGCAAGTAAATGATGAACAGTATAACATTAGATATTTTTTAAAAACATGTTCAAATAGTCTAGAGAAATTGACATAAAATGCTATTAAAAGTTGAAAGATTTTTGTTTTTAAATTAAGAAGACAAGTGACTCATAGTCTTGAGGCAATTTCAAAAATAAAGTCTGCAATTTAAAGGAAGTCACTTATAAAAATAAAGTTACTATATTTCTTTCAGTATGGCTTAGAGCAGAGAACCCTAGATGAAAAGAAATAGAATATAGTTGAGGCTGGTAATTTTGACCTTGTAAAAGACCCATTGGTCTTTCTGAATTCAGTTGGTTCTCTAAGTATCATTTAAGACTAATATCTAATATATAAAATTATATTTTAAAGCATTCTTAGATATTACAGCATTTTATTATCATCTTAATTATTCTAAAATAGATCTCATGAAGTCATATAAGGCTGTGAGCAGATATTGTTAATAAATGATATTACTTTAAATGCCACTATCAAACATGGAATAAAACCCAGTCCTCACTGTGCCTTGCATGGCCTGGCCTATGTCTACTCTGCCAGCCTCAGTTCAAGTCACTCCAACCACCGCTCAAGTGCTCCAGAGTCATTAAGGACATGTTCCTTCTCATCTCAGAGATGGCTGCCTCTCCTGCCAAGCACACCCACGTCCCAGCTTTTCACAGACTGCTTGCTTTTTCTCATTTTTCAGCTTTGAGGTTGCTCATGAGACCATTTTTTATTTCTGTATTAAATTTATGAACCATTGGTATTCGCCATCATTGCAACCTATTCATTTCATGCCCAGCTTTAATCACAATCTCTGTTTTACATGTTTGATGATATATATTTTTAAGTATGTGTTTATATAGGTGTACTTGAGGGTCTCCCCCGACACACATCACAATATAATGCCAGGAAAGGAGGGGCCTTATCTTTCTTGTTCATTGTAGTATTCCTGGCACCTAGCATGTTATCTAGTATGCAGCAAATTCTCAACATATATCTATGATTACCATCAAATATAGCCAAGAACCTGTAGCTCAAAAATTCCTATACATTTGGAACAAATTGATTACAATTTCTTCTGTTAGTATTAGAAGAAGTAAATTAAGCACACAATGTGACTTTGCCTTAAAAGAAGCTGCTCTGGGAGCAAAACAAAACTTCAATACAGGTAATGCCGTGAATGAAGTCTCACCATACAATTAAACGTGCTGTAAATAACAGGCATACAACAGTGTTTTAGTAGTGCAAAGAACAGGGGAGATACTGTTAGAGAAAATTTCTAGAGTTTATCAAACCTGAGGCACATCATAATGATGACAATAACAATTACCAACTATTGAGTACCTGTTATATGCTAGTCCCTATTTTTCATTTCAGTCACTTTAATTACAAATTAATATTTATTTATTTCAGTCATTCAAACAAGCACAGCATTCAAGTAGTATGGGCTTTTTCTCCTCTTTAGTCATACTCGAATAATACATCACTATTGACAATGGGGTGTATATAATCTCACTTCTTACCTTGTTTATATACAACCTGAAATACTGGGCTTTTACCAAGCTAGTTACAAACACGTGCTGGAAATCCAGCTGCTCAGACTCAGGGTCCCTTTTGCTAGTCTTGTGCCTGTGCTTTTGTAAGGTGTTCAGTAACTGTATAATAATTTGAACCAACCCTGCTTATGTACACATATATGATACTATTCTTATAACAACTGTACTCTATATGTAGATGATACCACATAAATTATTTATCTAAAGATACACTGTTGTTATAATTTCTCAAAAGAAACATAATAAAACCAATAGCAGCAGTAATGGCTAATCTTTTTTTCATTTTTTTCCCCTTGGAGAGATTGAACCCAGGGCCTCAGCCATGGTAGGCAAGCACTCTGTCACGGAGCTACATCCCCAATCCCCCAATAATAGCAAACAGTTAATCTTTACTACAAGTGTGCTGTGAGCCCATCACAGAGTTATTTATTTCAACAACTCTCTAGTTTCATCTACTGGATAAGTAAGTGAGAACTTTGATACTTTTTAATAGCTGCCAGGGATAAAAAAATATTCCATTGTAAGACAAAACCTTAATTATTCAACCATTTCCTATTGGTGGACATTCAGAGTTTGCCAGTTGGTCACAGTAATTATCCTTGTGCATACATCACCACCCAGTGGCACCTTTTTTCTGTCCAAAACATTCATATAAAAGGTATTATTATTTCAATGAGAATGTAGAATTTAATTCTTTAAAATTTTCCTAGATAAATGATCAAGGATATATGGAATTTGGTTTCACGGACTCCAATAAACTTGGAATAGAAGCAAGTCAGAAACTGGAAGGAATTTTGAGCAAAAGGAATCAGACAGACCAGGACATGGCAGCAGAAAACAATATGATATGCCCATGTGGCTGCCAAAGATTCACACTTACTAAAGCTGGTGGTGTAATTTTGGGGCAATTATATATATGAAAGGGGGTTACTGAAGGTAGACCAGCAAAGATCTTGATATTAACTAAAAGAATTTAGATTTGCTGCTATAAGACACAAAGAAACATTTATAATTATTATTGTAACATTTGTAATAATAGAATGAGTGATTAAACATCCTTTCAGAATTGGGAAAAAAAATCAACAACCCCTTGATCTTCTGACCTATCCATATTTGAGCATGGTGTTCTTTCATAGGCCATATGGACTTTGCAGTCTTAGTTTTCCTCAGGAACTCCTTGAGTAACAGAACTAGAACAATTCTCACTGTTCAAATACAATACTTTCTCATTAACTCAAAATTGCTCTTATTATCAAGTTTGAGAAATGTAACAACAGCAAAAGCCCTCTAAGGACACAATCAATGACACACCATGGGCAACTTCCTATTTCCAAGCCTCCCTTCTCTTTTCACAGACCGAAGCCAGAGAGGCTTCTGGGCCAATCAGCTTCGAACCCCTGATAATTACATCCACTCTCCTCCTTGTCTGAATATTTTGTTTTCAGTTCTATCAGACCCTTGTGAAGTGATAATGGTATTCTGTATCAGAAGTTAGTCTGTAGTTCCCCCTAATGGGTGCTCTTACCATAGTACAAAAGGTCAAGTCCCCACATGTCTGTGGTTTGGGGTATTAACTTTGGACTGAATTCTGTCTCCCCTACCAAAGAAATCACATTTAAGTTTAATTCCCAATGTGATAGTTTTTAGAGGTGAAGTCATTGGGAAATAATTAGGTTATATGGGTAGGACTCTGATGAATGGGATCATTGCCCTTATTAGAATGGACAAGAGAGCTCACCATCCACCCCACCTGCTTTGCTCTCTACTACACGAGGACACAACAAAAAGGTGGCTGCCTCCAAACCAGAAAAGGTTCTTCACCAGAATCCAACCACATCTGATCTCAGATTTCCAACCTCCAGAGCTGTCAGGAATAAATGTTAGTATTTTAAGCCACCTAGTACTTTCATACTATACCAACCAATATTTTATAGATGCCACTCAGTTCATATTATATCTGTTCTAACATAGTAATTGGTCCATCAGAAAAAAAAATGTGGAATTGGAAGTAGAGGCAAGATAATCCATCATGGTCACCATACATAAAAATCCGGTCACTCTACCTTTTCTTAATTTACTATTTTTATTTCTTCTATCTATTCTCTCAATCCTAAAGAGGCCATTATTTACTTACTTCTCCTAATACTTTGTACATAATATCATTTCCTTCCAGAGCATCAATATCACCTTTAAGCCAAACCCCCCCAAATTTTCACACCCAACTTCCCCCAGAGTTCCAGACCCATAGTTCTAATTCTGTATCAGAAATCTTTACTGAGCTAAAAAATACCTTCATGCAGCATGACTGTGGATGTTGGTCATGGTTGTTGATTGGTGATGGTTGTCAACCACTCCATTTGATTGATATCTCTTTCTAATTGTCAGTGCCCGTACTATACTGGTGGCCAAATAATTTTCTTATCATGCATGTTCACAGTACATTAAACTTAGTATGTCCCAAACTGAACTCCTCAGTTATTTTTGCTACTCCCAATGTGATACACGTCTTTTATATCTTCCTCAGTTAATGGCATCAACATAAACTTCACTTCTCAAAAAAGAAAACGCAGAGTCATTTCTATTTCCTCCTCATTCCATCTCTATATCCAGTGATCAAATCTGGTTGTTTTCTCTCTAGGTTTGTATCCATATGTGTACTCTCCCCACTGCAAAACATCTTCAGCCCTAGACTCCATGTGTTGCCATCATAATAGTCCACTGCCTTAGCCTCCTCTCTGGTTGCCCTAATTCCACATCTTCACCCCTAAGCCATCACTCCTAGAATCTAAAGTGAACTTTCTGAAACACATATCTTATATATTATCTCAAATTCCACAAAAAATACTTTCAGATTTCATCCAAGAATACAGATGGGAGTGAGAAAGGTGAGGACTAACATAATAAACAGTTCAAATATTATTAATAAGCAAACAAACTCCTAATTGAGTCATTCTCAGTGATAAGACACTATAGACACAGTAGAAAACAGACCTGGTATTCTCTACTAGGAGATTAAAAACATTTTAAAAAATCATATAGTCAGAATTTATAGATAAAATACAGACACCCAGTTAAATTTGAATTTCCGTTTTACAATGAATACATTTTAGTATAAGTATGCTCAAATATTAAATAAGAAACATTTTAATAAAAAGTATGAATTGCCTACCTGAAATTTAAATATAACAAAAAGTCTTGTATTTTTATTTGTTCCATCTAGCAACCCTAAATGTCATAATAATGCCCGATGCTGAAATAAAGGTATTCAATTTATAGAGCTGTGTGGGAAGCCCAAGATGTCTTTGGAAAAGAGTGTTATCAAAGTGACTAAGAGGAGTTCATTGGTAGATGCTCTATGTGTTTATGAGTGTCCTAACATCATGTGTACCTCAAATAATATAAAGGGTCTTCCAGGTAGAAAAAAGCACATTTACAAAGGCAGAGTATGGGTTTAGTGGTTTGACTACAAATACTTAACAAAACTGTTTCTCAAAAAAAAAAAAAAAAAAAAAAGGAGACAAAGGGGCCAATTAGGTTTCCAACTCTGTGTGAAAGGAAAGAGAGCCTGGAATAAAAGAATGTCAGTGAGAACTGACAGAAAGAACAGATGTGAGTGACGATTCAGAATTAGACCTGACAGGACATAGTGACTGATAACATGTAGACATGTAGAGAGAGCAAGGAAGTGAGGAGTCAAAAATGACTCAGGGGTTTTCCGCCTGAGTGACTGAGAGAATGGAAATGTCACAAATTGAAGATAGAAGGGGAAGAAGGATGCATGTGTGTGACTGTGCCTCTGTTTGTTGGATGTGACATGGAAGGAGATGCTGGGCTCAGCTCTGATTTATTCAGACCAAGCAGCACATTTGAATTTACGTATAAGATAGTGTGCTGTGAGGACTACAGGATGCACAAGCCCGCTGGCTTTGTTGTAAAAAATTAAATGGTCTCTAATCCTAATTGCAAAACGGTCCAAGTTTTATGTACACACACACACACACACACACACACACACACACACATGCATGTGCACACACAAAGATATATAATTCAAAGTCATACTTTATTGAAGCCTGAAATTCTCTCAAATATATAGTCTAAAAGGAAGATGGCTTGAGCCCAGGAGTTTGTGGTTTGTGGCCAGTCCGGGCAACATAGTGAGACCCCATGCTCTCTGTCTCTGTCTTTCTCTATCAAACATACACAGAGAGGAAAGGAAAAGAAAAGCCCAAAGCTACAAGACTATCACCACAGGTTTCACGATAAATGACATTACAAAAACCAATACACATATTTTAACACTTTCAGAACCTCAATGGATAACAGATGGTGGGCATAGCTCACCACCATTGCATGGGAAGGCAAAGTTAGAAAAATCAAAGGGACAAAATGAAGGAGGCTTTCATTCTCCTCCCTGATCCTCCTCCACTCTAATCCTTGATGTTTATCAGCTCAGTTTGCCATTATAAATAAAGGAAATAATGGAATTCACCTTGGAATCATTGTCAACTGGCACTCTAATTAGTCAAATTAGAGTCCAAATTTTAAAATGGAGTTTATTAACATTTTCCAAGGCATAGCATGATCTTACAATGTGTTATAGATTTGTATAATACATCCTCTTCCTTCAAGAAGTGAAAACCACAAGTGAGGGTACAAGTCTCGAGAAATGAGAAAATGAATTATTTTTCCTGAAAATCACTTAAAGGAATCAAAGAAAACATGTCCCATAATGGGACATTATTTATTACCAAGTGACTAGTGCAGGTATTGCAGGATTAAAGATTAACCTTCTTTTCTTCAAGCAAAACAAATAAAACCCACTGGCTTTATAAATAAAGAAACAAGATACAAAACGTTACCAATTGTAATTTTGTACATTCTAGATCTTTATCAATTTCATCTTTTTCATGAATTCATTCCATCTTGGGTAAGTACTACAGTATGTGACCTTACTCATTGATTATATATTATGCCCACCATACTAGAATGGTACTTATTTGAATCAAGAAATCTATGGCATTCTTGATCTAACCCTCTAGATTCTAGCATTGGACTGAGCAAGCAGAAGGCTGTCAATGGATCCTACTTGGAGAGTTCAAATGAATTATCCATAGTGGCTACCTCTGTGGAAGTCTGGGCATGAGCTCTGGCTTCACTATCAGTGGTCATACGCACATATGAGGCATTTTTCTATGCCTCAGTTTTCTCATGAAGATAGTAATGGTATTTCATAAAGATTGTAAGGGTCAAATGTACATGGAGTGCTTGAAACATATACAAACTTATTGTTAACCAAATTAACAGAGAATCATGTAAGAGCTAAAGACAGACATTCTTCAGCTTTGATCTTATACATAACTTAGGTCAGCAAGCTATTTTAAAACAATAGATGCATGTTCTTTCCTTTTTTGATGCTCCCATGAAATGGTCTCTCCATTGTGCCAGTCTTCTTCCTTATGGATCTCTTTAAGGAATCATATTTTTGGAAACAAAATTGTCTAGAACTACATGGCTCTTCTTTTTCCTTATGTTTCAATAAGTTTCCTAAGGTAATTTCCAGACTCAAAGTGAGTCTTTCTTTTTCCTTACTCTCCTCATGGCTACATTCTCATGTCACCAAGGCCTGCTAGTTTCTCCTTCCAGATGTCTCTCTTTCATTTTTTTTTTTTTTGATCACTGCTACCTCATCTTTACTGTTATTAGTCATGTCTGGCTATTTTAATTATGTACTCATTGACCTCTTCTCCAGGAATGCCCTATTCTGATACATAATGTATACTTCTGGAAAATTCATTATCCTGAAAAGTACTCAAGTGGGCAGATCTCCATTCAGACACTTTCATGTCTTCCTTCAGAGTAAAATGAGTTTCTTGAGGCTGTACTTCAAGGACATTCATAAACTGACCCCAACCTCCTTTTGAAGATTTATATTTCCCAACTTATTTGCCAAATAGATTTCTCAAGGTAGACTCTACATCCATGCCCCCTTTGCTGGACTGCCTCATTCTTACTTCTGAACTTTGGCCCAAATCATTTTTTTTTTAGGCTGAGATGTCCATGGAGTGCTTGAAACATATACAAACTTATTGTTAAACGAATTAACAGAGAATCATCTAAGAACTAAAGCAAGACATTCTCTTTTTACCTAATTATAATCTTCAAGGAAAGCTATAACTCACACACACACACACACACACACACACTCTCCCCCTTAAGGATACTCTGTTTTAATTTTTTAAAGTAATTCACTTGACATGTTATTTATTTATTTATTTTATTGGTTGTTCAAAACATTACAAAGCTCATGACATATCATCTTTCATACATTTGATTCAAGTGGGTTATGAACTCCCATTTTTACCCCAAATACAAATTGCAGAATCACATTGGTTACACATTCACATTTTTACATAATGCCATATTAGTAACTGTTATATTCTGCTACCTTTCCTATCCCCTACTATCCCCCATCCCCTCCCCTCCCATCTTCCCACTCTACCTCATCTGCTGTTGTTCAATTCTCTCCCTTGTTTTTGTTTCCCCCTTTCCCCTCACAACCTATTATATGTAATTTTGTGTAACATGAGGGTCTCCTTCCATTTCCATACAATTTCCCTTCTCTCTCCCTTTCCCTCTCCCCACTCGTCTCTGTTTAATGTTAATCTTTTCCTCATGCTCTTCCTCCCTGCTCTGTTCTTAGTTGCTCTCCTAATATCAAAGAAGACATTTAGCATTTGTTTTTTAAGGATTGGCTAGCTTCACTTAGCATAATCTGCTCTAATGCCATCCATTTCCCTGCAAATTCCATGATTTTGTCATTTTTTAGTGCTGTGTAATACTCCATTGTGTATAAATGCCACATTTTTTTATCCATTCATCTATTGAAGGGCATCTAGGTTGGTTCCACAGTCTAGCTATTGTGAATTGTGCTGCTACGATCATTGATGTGGCAGTATCCCTATAGTACGCTCTTTTAAGGTCCTCAGGGAATAGTCCGAGAAGGGCGATAGCTGGGTCAAATGGTGGTTCCATTCCCAGCTTTCCCAGGAATCTCCATACTGCTTTCCACATTGGCCGCACCAATTTGCAGTCCCACCAGCAATGTGCAAGTGTACCCTTTTCCCCACATCCTCGCCAGCACTTATTGTTGTTTGACTTCATAATGGCTGCCAATCTTACTGGAGTGAGATGGCATCTTAGGGTGGTTTTGATTTGCATTTCTCTGACTGCTAGAGATGGTGAGCATTTTTTCATGTACTTGTTGATTGATTGTATGTCCTCCTCTGAGAAGTGTCTGTTCAGGTACTTGGCCCATTTGTTGATTGGGTTATTTGTTATCTTATTGTTTAATTTTTTGAGTTCTTTGTATATTCTGGATATTAGGGCTCTATCTGAAGTGTGAGGGGTAAAAAATTGTTCCCAGGATGTAGGCTCCCTATTTACCTCTCTTATTGTTTCTCTTGCTGAGAAAAAACTTTTTAGTTTATTTATATTTTGAGGTATCTTTTACACCTACCTAGCCACAGATTTATACATTGATCTATCCATCTAGCCATCTCTCGTCTTTTGCAATAATATTAAAAACAACTTGAAAGCAGATTCTGTATCTTATGTTATCTTACAGGGTTCCCTTTCCTTGCCCTATTCAGTATATTTCTTGTAACATAGGTTGTGTGCAAAACATGTATATTAAATAATTAGAGAAAACATCAGACAGTAAATATAAAGTGCTAAAAGAAATATGATAAAATGTTAAGTATTACAGAAACTAACAGGTTTTCCTGACCTCATTTTTTTAGGTAGATGCCATTTATCTGTGATTTCATGACAATCTGTAAGCTCTTGCATAGCCTTATTATCATGCTGTGTTATAATGATCTGTTTACTTGTCTCTAAGCTTGACTAAGTTTCATCTGCTTAATTGTTTATGTCTCTAATAATGAATGAATGAGTTAAAGTGAGCACATGTCAAAGTAAATTGTACATATGTGGGGTCATTTGAAAATGATAAAAAAATCAGTATTACCAGAAGTTAAATAAGCCTTAAAAGGTCTGTGTTAGCATGCCATTCCCTGCAGTTGTCTATCCAATACCCTCAATTACACATTACATAGTAATGCTACATAAAGTCACTAAAGATAGCCCAGACACATTCACCATGTTTAATATTTGTTATGTGCATAATAGATGAGTACATTCATTTATCTACCATTGTCATTTTTCACTAAATAAACACTATTCTGCATACTGTGCCCAAGGTCCTGGGCATGTTTTTTTTTTTCCTTTATTTAGTACTTTACTTCTAATACCAGTACAGAAGTAGCCAGTGGGTACAAATTCTCCTTTGACTATGAGCTTCCTGTTTTTGCACAACAACCATCTATTTTCTTGGCACAGGCAGACCGTTCTCATTCTGGACAAATGACTCCGTGGAAGAGCAGAGGAAATAGCAGTGATTCACAGAATAACTAGGCTGGACCCTGAGGCACAGCAACTTTCTAATAATAATATTGCCAATATTTATTTCTCTTTGCATTCTCAGTACATGGAGCTTCAAAAGATAAGTGGAGTTCAGAGATATTCACATTAATTTTGACTTACAGAATCATTACATCCTAGCTAATCTTCATTTTTGCCAAACATATCAGTGCAAAATATCAGTAATTCTAAATCAAGAGAGTATGTCAGGATTACTTGGGGAAATTTTCCAAATACATATTTCCTGGTCTCCATATTTGTGCACAGTGGGGAGCATTTTATACACAAGAGGGTAGTTTGATGTGTAATGTAGGATTTTTTTTAAGTGCCCTATGCCTTTTTATGTTACTCCTTTAAAAAAGACACACAGAGGGATAAAAAGATGCAGCCTATATTTTTACTGGACTGGCTAAATGTGGTTATTTTCAAACTGTACCAGTATGAGTGTCCTTAAGGGCTACACAAATATTTTCTAAATGGATAAAACAGTGAATAATGTAAAGATTTTTCACTGATACTTTGTAACAGTATGTAAATAATATTTATATAGTACTTTACATAGTGCACAACTTTCTCATGTACATTATCTCATTTTGACTTTAAAAACCTCCAAGCAGGGCTGCGGTTGTGACTCACTGATAGGGCGCTTGCTTAGCACATGTGAGGCACTGCGTTCGATGATCCTCAACACCACATAAAATAAATAAATAAAGACAATTGAAAAAAAAAAAGAAAACTTTTTAAATCCTCCAAGGAAATAACTAGTTATAACTTTCTTCTTCCTATCCAGATGAAAAACACTAAGATTTAGGAAGAACTGAGCCAAGCAAGTGAGTATCAGAGAAAGGACTGAAAACACGTGCTTCTAACCCTTACAGCCAGGGTTTCTCCATCATTCCATTTAAAAAATTTCCAGATTCTTCTCTTTCATTATTGTTGTAGTCCATTTTTTATTTTATAGCAAAACACCTGAGAACAAATAATTTATAAAGAATAGAAGTTTATTTGGCTCCTGGCTCTGGAGTCTGAGAAGTCCATGAGCTGTGCTGAGGCCCTGGTGAGGGCCTTCTTCTGCATCATAAAATCATGGAGGCATAACATGGTGAGATAGGAAATGCACTAGTTCAAGTCTCTTCCTCTTCTTATAAAACGACTAATGCCCATCATTAGTGCCCCTCATGACTTGATTTAATCCAAAATATCTCCCAAAGACCTCACCTAAATAGAGCATTAACAAAAATCTGGGGATTAGATTCCTAACATATGAACCTTAGGGGACACATCTGTAAGTGTAATAGTACTTACAATGTAAAATAAATCATTTACATATTTTGAATCCATTCTGTACTATGAATCCAGGTGCCTGAATTCTAGACCTGGATTTCCCCCTCTCCTGCTGAGTGACTCCAGGGTAAGTCACTAAAATAGCTCATGCTTTGTTTTCTGGGTTTTATTTGTTTTATACCAGGCATTGAACCCAGAGGGTGCTTAACTCCTGAGGCACATCCTCATCCTTTATTTATTTATTTATTTAGGAGACAGGTTCTTGCTAAATTGCTTAGGGCTTCAGCCTCCAGAGCCACTGGGAGCCACTGGGATTACAGGCTTACACCACTGTGACCAGCTCATGCTTTGTTTTCTCTGTGCAGGCCAAGTGCACAAATCATCAATCTCAGTTGTTGCCCACCTCATGGGGCTTGATGGAAAGCTATACTGAATAAACTCAGTCAAAAGTCTCCTTGAGATTATACAACCTTTGTTTCTTTAGGAAATCTTTTTAGAAAAATTCCTTTTCCTGTAGACAAATATTTTACCTATGATTGGTCAGGAGAGTGGGAGGAATGGAGAACCACTAAGCTGACTACTTGGGCCGAGCCCTGGGTTTATGGTTTAAAAATGAACTTTAGGCGCCTATTTCTAATAGAATCAACAAGAAAATAAAGTATAGGAATAAAGGTAGATGGTTTGCACAAGAGAGTAAAAAAATGCATTTGGCTCATGCATGCTATACTCACAGGAATTAAAAAAAAAAAAAAAAAAAGAATGTACAAGGAAAAGAGTCCTCTAATGTTAGGGTTACCAACACAGAAATTACTCAGACCATCATTATTTGAGGACCTAGTTTAGTCAAGAAGAGATAATGTGTGAAATCAATTAAGAACTAGTCAAATGCTACAAAATATAACTGATATAAAACTAATGCATTTCTACTCTTACAGAACTAAACTCTTAATATTGAAGCAACTGAAGATAACATCTTTCCCTATAGGCATTTAGAAAGAGATAAACACAATATTATCATTGAACTAGAGCAGAAACAGGGGCTTTGGAAGATTTTGTGAATTGGCACAGAATGATTTGCATTAGCCAGCAAATCATATAAAGAGAAGGAAGACTATAAAAGCCACACAGTTTTTTTTTTTTAATTCTGTCACTTCCTAATTATAGCCATGAATTGGAAATGTCAATGTTCCTAGTATTCTCTATTTTCAAGTTACTGGTTGTACTGACTTTTTCTAAAAGGCAAAAACATATTTTTTGGTTGGGCTTTTATTTTTCTAGTGTTAACCCAAAATTAATCTTGATCCCTACTACAGGTGGTATCAGAACTATGGACTATGACAATACATATCTCATTGTATATGAAAAATTTTAACTAAACCTAACTATAAAATTCATCACAAGTTTTATATAATCATGTGGCTAAAATTAGTACAGAGAAAACTTGCCTCTAAAAAATACCTTCATTTATGATAAAATATATAACTAAAATATTCCTTGCATATGAAAAATATGACCCCTTTCTTCTTGTTTAGATGTTATTCAGTCAATAAAATATCCATTTAAAACAGTAATATTTTTATCTGGCATATATTTTTAAATGTTTATTTCCTCTAAAGTATCTATATACTTACAAAATTATTAAATCTTATGTCCCAGTAGAATACCATTGTGAAAAAATACTACAAAAATCAAACATTTAAAGTGAAAAAAAATCTGATGTTTCAATTCTTATTACATTTTCCTTTTCATAATTTTTTACCTTCATACCTTTATACAAAATTTGAAGTCATATAAAAATAGCTAAACTAACACAATTGAAATTTCTAAAATCTTTAATTACAAATGCCTTTTAAGATAACTTTCTGTGCAAGCTTAAAACTTTATGAGAAAATATATATCTTTACATTATGAGTCAATGAATATTAAGCATATTAGAGATCACACATATGACTTGAAACTTCCTCCCCCTCAGTTCATAGCAGAAATTCCTTTTCTTTCTCATTGCTTCCAAAATGTCTTGACTAAATTCCATTGGATCCATTTTTCTTGTGACCAACAGGATACAAACAACCAGTGCATTTTGTCTCAGCTGCCACAACTGACTCCTAAAGTTCTCATATACCCTGGGAAACTATTTGTTACACTATGTAGGATCATGGTCCTGACTTCTTTAAAGTGCTCTGAAGGTCTCTTGATAAAAGCTTCATATAAAAATTCAAAGCCAACAAGACCTGTAAGATGGAATTCTTTTTTTTTTATTTCTTTCTAGCTGCATATGGACACAATATCTTTATTTTTTAATTCATTTTTATGTGGTACTGAGGATAGAACCCAGTGCCTCACATGTGCGAGGCAAGCGCTCTGCCAATGAGCCACAACCCAGCCCTCTAAGATGGTATTCTTACTTATATTATTCATTGCCCTCTTTTTCCTCATTTACTTCCTCTGGTATTCTTTGAGTTCCCCAAACAGACATGGCACACATAGGACCATATAAGAACGATCGCACATACTGTCTTCTCTGCCTGCAATTCCCTTGCTCTCACTCTTCGCAAGGTTGATTTCTATCTTCCAAGTTTCTCCTTAAATGTCACAACCTCTTAGAATCTTCCATGAACAAACTCTCTAAGTAGCTTCCCCACATAGATTTCTATCACTGCACTCAGTTTAGGCCCTTGCTAAAACGAAAAATTTTATTAACTCTGCTTGTTTGAGATTTTGATTTTTCTCCTCCATACTCTTAAGCCCTAAAGGGCAGTGACACTGCCCGATCATCCTAATATCCACTGCCTGACACTGTACTTTGCACACAGGGCAGAAAGGTTAAGAATACACTGGCTAACTCACTACAAAGAAGGCAATAAACTGCTTCCCCTACTGCACACTCTCACCAGTTGAAGAAATTCACTTCTCTTTCTTCAATGCCTGCTTCCCATCCAAAGCTGCTTTAACAGGCTTCCCTGAAGGGGTAGACCACATCTGTGCTGAGATTTAAAAAAAAAATCCAGAGAATTTGGAAAAGATAGAGTAGAAAATCTCAATAATTTCAGTAGAAAATCTCAATAACTTCTGAGCCAGGAGACCACATAGCTCAGGAGGAACACAGGGACAAAAGTTTCTAAAGCAGGGTAAAGAGGTTAGATTCCAATATTTATAGGGTCTTTCCCAAACTATTTGGAGGAATCATTATATTCCTAATGGGATGTGTCTGAGGTAGTGACAACCTGCCAGTGAGTTAGCCAGTCTTCTAAGTCATCCCTGAGTTGGGAGCATTAGGCCACACACCCTGAAGACCATGATGGGTGGGCAAAATTTAAAGCCATAGTCACATAAGGACAAGAGCTTCTTCCAACTGTTACAATATCAAGGATACACTTTTGTTTGGTCTATTATCTGGCATAAGATATAGCTGTGATGTTAGATATATGATTTAAAATGAGAAACCATATTTTCAATTGTAAAGATATATATTTCCTATACTGCTATGGGAATACTTCCCAGAGTTATATTTTTAGAGCTCAAGGTTGACTATTTTAAAATTAGGTTAAATGTATGCTACCAAATCTACATGAATAAATTCATTCTCAACCCATATATGTTGGTCCTCAGAAGTCTCTGTGTTTTGATTAAGTCTGCACAAAAGTTGTTATTGCTGAAAAAAGCCATGCCCTTGAGATCTGAAAAAGCATGCCTATTAAAAGAAAAATGTGGATGGCAGCCTCCTTGTCAATTCAAGCCTGACTCATCTAAAGCTGTGAAGAAAAGGAAAGAGTATGTCTGACACACATGCCCATGTCAAAACCCTCAATATAGCTGGAGCTCAAGATGATCAAGTCAAGGACACTAACTATCGTTATGTACCAAGATGACTTCTAGAAGAGAGGAAGCAAAGAGGATAAACAATGGCAGGGCAAAAACTTGAGAAGAAGTTGAATTTACCTGGAACATAATCCATTTTTTGATAAATGAATGAAACTGATAAAAATTATAGAACCTACAAACAGATGACTAACAATACAAACATATATAAATAAATATTAACACACTGTCAAAACCAGGTATCCATTTTTTTCAAAGATAACCAGAGAATCTCAAGACTATTAAAGAGCTTGTAGCTGTAAGTTCTTTTAGATTCTTTCTGGTTGGCTCTTTAAACAGAACCCAGACTCTGAGGTTACGCTGGTAATTTTTATGTGATGAGTCTGGTCATAATGCAGAGACATCGAAGTGCTGTCAATCACCTAAAAATCATGAATGGTAAGAGTTATGTAGAAAAGCTAGATACAGCATCCTTGGCTCACCTCAATGACACCCAGATATACCATAATGATCACTTCTCAGTCACAGCATAATGCCCTGGAGCTTACGTCTGTTTCCTCTAAACCCATCAGTTAGCACTTCCCAAGGAAACCTGCTTGAGAAAACCTGAAAAAGTTTTCACTTGGCCCACAGGTCTCACCACCTTGCTCATACACACTCAGTGAGCATGCATGTCCCAGATAGCCCTTGGCTTGCCATTGGCCCTGTGAAGCATGTCCCCTCTCTTCTTTGAGATTTGTTGGTAATAAATACATTGCTTCTGTTATTTCATGTTTTTCATTCTTTTGGTATTGCTTCCTCTATGTCTCACCAGATCAGTACACTGAAACCCAACTCTCCTTCCATCATGGCTATCCTAGTAGGAATAAACTGAATAAAAATCAGACAAGAGCCTACCAGTAAAACAAGTTTCTTGTGAGAGGAACAACAGATCAAGTATCAGATGCCTAAGTATTAGGCCATCTACCAGGTATCCCACAAAGGCATGTTACCAAGACCATCTCCCAGACAGCCTTGTAAGGACAGACCTAGAGTTCCTAGCCACCACCCAGAGTGACCTCAAGACTAAAGTAGGGAAAAGCAGAACACATACTCAGAGGCTCCAGCAATGATGCTTTAAATAACGCCAGCACAACATAATATTTTGTGCCTCACAATAACTTTTCTTTTCTTCTGGAAAGCTATATCATGAACTTACCCAATTACTCAATTATTCATCCTTCAAAATTCATAGTAACAGAGCTGTAGACTCTAAATTCTTCCCTTTATCAAACAAACCCCAAATAGAATAAATCATTTTCTCTTTTAAACATACTCCTAATGTAATACTTATTATGCAGTATTGCAATTTATTTGGTTGTATAACAATTTGCCCCTCACTTAACTTGAGAGAAAACCCTTTAGACAAGAATTCCATCCCATTTATTGATGGATCTTACCCTTAGGCTTAGCAAGCCTCAGATTCAACTAATTGATAAACTCCACTAATATTTTGATATGTTTATTTCTTTGATCAAGTGATGACAACTCATGCAACATGTTTAAACTATGACCAAGTGACATATTATTAACAACATAAGTGGAATATTTGAATATTTATATATATGGTTATCAAAAATATTAAAGTATATTGATATGCATATCCATCAAACTAGATTTGCATAATAGAATGTACCAAGTAATGTAAACCCAGTCACCCTGTTTCCTCTATATATCTACCAAATATTCTGTCTTTCTCTTTACCTAGGAAAGCTTTTTAGAAAAGTCACACACATACACCATCACCTTTTCCTGACTTATCATTTTCTCCTCAAGCATGCCTGAAGTGCAGCCTTCCCACCCAGTTATATGTTAAAACTGCTATGACAAATGCTACCAATGAGTCTACTTGACCCAAACTAAAAGTCATTTGTATCCCATCATTTATTTCTTGACTTTTCAGCTGTATTTGTCACTGATGGGCATCCCTCTAAATCCTGTACTACCTTGGTCTCTAATCTTCCTGCTTTTTTGACCATTATTTCTCAGCTGTGCGGGGGGAATCCGGAAAGAAAGAAAGAAAGAAAGAAAGAAGGAAGGAAGGAAGGAAGGAAGGAAGGAAGGAAGGAAGGAAGGAAGGAAGGAAGGAAGGAAAGAAGGAAAGAAAGAAAAGAAAAGAAAAGAAAAGAAAAGAAAGAAAGAAAGAAAGAAAGAAAGAAAGAAAGAAAGAAAGATTAAAAGAGCCCCTAGTTGCTTGTTCTTGTTTGCCATAGTTTTACTAGGCTCAATTAAGTTGTGACAAGAGTTCCACAACTATAAATATTTGGAAATTGAAAGAGAAAGGAAGAAAGCAAATAGATCTGGAACCTTACTGAAAAAAGTGAACATGATCACTTCATATCTAATAAAGTCCAATTTAAAGTGCACTTTGGAATAAATAGGACCAATTAAAATGGAACCTCAAAATATACAACAGAACAGATTTTAAAATCAATGTTACCTCTTCAAAGAACTTTCCCAGAAATTACTTGAATCCTACTAGAAGTAAAGTTTCCTAATTCCTAGAACATAATATGAGAAGGGAGAACCATAAGTTTTCTGCGAATTATCAAGATAAGTTCCATCACAGGAAAATGATTTTACAGTAAGAGCATTTATAGAAAAAGAAGCTGGGTGCAGTGGTGTATGCCTGTAGTCCCACTACTCAGGAGGCTGAGGTGGGAAACTGCTTAAGCTCAGGAGTTTGGGATCAGCCTGGGCAACACAGCCAAAATTTGCCTCAAAATATTAAATAAATGAAAATACAGAAAAAGAAATATGGCAACAACATTAACAGTACTTCTTCCAAGTTTTTAATTTTATTGAAGTAATTATAAATAATTTTACTATGGTTAAATCAAAATTATTCTTATTCCTTGGAAAATGCTGATTCAATGAATAAGATGATATGCAAATATATTATTGAGATAAAAATAATATCTATTTAGCCTCTGGAAATTTATTTTAAAATATCATATCGCTTTGTATAGGATGAGAGACAGGGATCTCATTTCATTCTTTTACATACAAATATCCAGTTTACCCAGCACCATTTGTTAATGAGGCTACCTTTTCTCCAATGGATTTTTTTGATGTTACTTTTAGTCACTTTTGTCAGATGACTGTAGCTGTGTGGGATTTTCTCTGTTTCTTCTATACTGATCCATTGGTCTACATGTCTGTTTTTATGCCAGTATCATGTTGTTTTTGTTATAGGGATCTACAGAATAATTTGAAACTGGGTATTATGATGCTTCCTTGAATGGGTCTGACTCTTCTGGATCTTTTGTTCTGCCATATGAATTTTAGGATTGTTTTCCCCCACTATTTCTATGAAGATTATCACTGGTATTGTAATGGGGATTGCATTGAATCTCTAGATCTCTTTTAGTAATAGGGTTATTTTAACAACATAAATTCCGCCTATCCATAAACATGGAAGGTCTTTTGATCTTGTAGCATCTTTAATCTCTTTCTTCAGTGTTCTATGATTTTCATTGTAGAGGTCTTTTGCCTCCTTTATTAGGTTTATTCCTAGGGTGTTTTTTTAAGCTGTTGTGAACAGAATTATTTTCCTGAATTCTTTCTTAGCATTTTC
This sequence comes from Marmota marmota marmota, assembly GCF_001458135.2. NCBI lineage: Eukaryota > Metazoa > Chordata > Mammalia > Rodentia > Sciuridae > Marmota > Marmota marmota. Next base: position 33,582,362 of record NW_025999982.1, on the reverse strand, counting down.
ATTATTGATATATAGATAAGCTATTGAGTTTTATATGTTGATTCTGGGCTACAACTAAATTTTTTGATTAGCTATTTTATTGAATTTTTCTATTAGCACTAGAAGTCTTCCAGTGGGACTTTTAAGATCTTCTAAGTATAGGATCATACCATCTGCAAATAGGGATACTTTAGCTTCTTCTTTTCCTATTTATACCCCTTTTGTTTCTTTCTCTTGCCTAATTGTTCTGGCTAAAATTTCAATGACATTGAATTTCAATTCAATCACATAAAATTTCAATATAACAAATTGGAGTGATAAGAGTGAACATCTTTGACTTGTTCTTGATGTTAAGAGAAATTGCTTTCAGTTCTTTCCCATTCAGCAAGATGCTAATTTTGTTATACATAGCCTTTATGATGTTTAGATAAGTTATGTCTGTCCTTAGTTTCTTTAGGGTTTTCATCATGAAGCAGTGTTGGATTTTGTTGAAGGATTTTTTCTGCATCTATTGAGATAATCATGTGGTTTTGTCCTTGGTTCTATTTATGTGCTGTATTACATTTATTGATTTGCAGATATTGAACCATTCTTGTATCCCTGTGATGAAACCAATCTGATCATGGTGTATGCTTTTCATAATGTGCTCTTGAATTTGATTTGTTAACACTTTATTGAGTATTTTTGCATTTAGAGTCATCAACTAAATTTGTCTGTAGTTTCCCTTCCTTCATAGTGTCCTTAGCTGGTCTTAGTATTAGAGTGACTCAGAATGGATCAAAAACCTAAATATAAGACCAGAAACTATGCAACTGTTTAAAAAATAAGAAAAACACTTCAGCATATAGGCACAAAGACCTACAGGAGGATAGAATCCCTAGAGCTTAGTAAACAAGCAAGAATCAATAAGTGAAATTGCATCAAATTAAAAAGTTTCTGCACAGCAAAAGAAACAATCAACAGAGTGAATGGACAAGATATAGAATGAGAGAAAATCTTGGCCAGCTGTTCCTCTGCCTGAGGTCTACTATCCAGAATACATAAAGAACTCATAAAGACTCAACAAGAACTCAGAAAGACGCAATACTAAAAAGAAACACACAAAACAAACAAAAAAATCAGTAAATGCAGAAATGAACTGAACAGACATATCTTAAAAATAGAAGTACCAATGACCAACAAATATATGAAAAATGTTCAACATTATTAGCCATCAGGAAAATGTAAATACTACCTGAGATTACAGCCATAAAAAAGAAAGACTTATGATTTTGCCAGTAAATGGATAGATCTGGATACTATCATGCTAAGCGAAATAAGCCAATCTCCCTGCCAAAAATGGTCAAATGTTCTCTCTGATATGTGGATGCTAAATCAGGGAGAGGGGCGGGAAACAGAAGTTCAGTGGATTAGACAAAGGAGAATGAAGTGAGGAGGGATGGGAATAGGTAAGAGTAGAATGAATTAGACATAACTTTCCCATGTTCATACATGAATACGTGACCAGTGAAATTCTACATCATCTATAACCTCAAGTAATGGAATCCTAATGAGAATAAGTTATGTATGTCAAAATACACTCTACTGTAATGTATATCTAAAAAGAATTTAAAAAAAAAAACTTCCTGAGATTTCTTTTCACTGCAGTTAGAATGGCAATCATCAAGACCTCAAATAGCAATAAATTTTGTTAAGGATGTATGGAAAAAGGAACTCTAATACACTGTTAGTAGAAATGTAAATGGGTAAAGTCACTATGGAAATCAGTATGAAGGTGCCTCAAAAAGCTAAAAATAGAACCATCACTTGATCCAGTTATACCACTCGTTGGTATTTATCCAAAAAGAATATAAGTCAGCATACTTTATAGATACATGCAGTATAATTCACAATAGCCAAATTATGGATTCAGCCAGGGTGCCCATTAATAGATGAATGGATAAAGAAAATGTGGTGTTTGTGTGTGAATTTGTGTGTGTGTGTGTGTGTGTGTGTGTGTGTGTGTATATATATATATATATATATATATATATATATATATAAGTTTTAATCAGCCATAATGAAAAATGAAATTGTATCATTTACAGGAAAATAGATGAAATTGGGGACCACAATTTTGAGCAAAATAAGTCAGACTCAAGAGATAAAAGTACTATATGTTTCCTTTCATATGTAGAAGCTAGATGGAATATAACATGTAAAACACGGGATGCCAAGAAAGGACACCATTAAGGAAGGGAAACGATTAAGGAAAAGGAATGGAATCAGGGGGATTGAGGAAGAGAACAGGAGAGGTAATAGGGAGTGAAATTGATCAAATAATGTTTTATGCATATGTGAATATGACACAAAGAAATCCACCATTCTGTAAAGATAATATGCACCAACATATTGGAATAGTATAAAATAAAAAACACAATTTTATATCCTAAATCATAAATATTCTAAAATTAATTAGTACTGTTTGTAATAAACAAAACATAAGCATTTCTATGACTAAACACCAAGGAAAGCAGGGAGTAGAGAAGAAATCAAATAAATAGAGTTCTGAATGTGGTTCTTGATGAGATACAATGTAAATAGCTGTAAAACTGCAGAGTAGCATGATATATGCAATCCTCTGGATAGAAATATCTTCCATATATAATTAAATTAATTTTCTCTTTCACTTATAAAATGTTATGGCAAAATAGTTACAATTTAACTTTCTTCATAGCCTTTTTACTACTTTATCACTTCATTTTGGTTTTTCCTTTAGAGAATTATGATATAAACTAAAGGAATCTATAGAAAGTTAATCTGAAGACACATTTCTTCAAAGTCCCTTCCACAAAGCTTGGAAGAAGGCTCTCCCCAGGAATAACTACTTGACTACAATGATTACACTAACCTTACTGCTGCTTCAGAGACACCTGAAGGAAATTTTAACTTTTTAAAACTGGGAGCACAACACTATTCAAAGGATTAAATAGATCACACTAGTATAAAGAATTTTAAAATTATTTACATTTATCTCATCAAAATTCACATTTGAAATTCAGAGTTTGCATATTTTATTTCCTATTTCTAATTTTCCCTTTTGTTGGTTAATTAATAGTCAATCATTCATACCTACAGCTAAGAATGCATTAATAAAAATGAAACTAGATGGACAATCCACTCGTTTAGAATGTCCCATTACCTTTAAATAATATAGCGTGAAGGGTGGATAATGAGCTAGTTATGAATTTTCCTTACCTACACACTCTGGCCCCCATTCAGCACCCTATCTAAACTTTGGCAAAAAAAACCAAACCAAACCAAAACAAAAAACAGAATTCCTGCTACTCTATAGCCCTAAAACACATTTCCTTTCCTCTAACTAGTTTCATCCCTGTAATGTTATTAGAAATGTCAGTTATCAAAGATACTTAATCCAGAGCTCATGTTTCCAGACAATTTCATCTAATTCAATAGTGGTCTTTTTATTATACCAGAGAAGCCAGAATATCTACTCCCACATGCAATGTGAATTAATAAATCTGTAACCAGTGATCTGTGTAAGAGACGACATTTTCAGTCAATAAAACCAATGCTATACTTACGGTGGAGGTTGTTGGGGCTGGTTTTCAGCATTTCTTGGTGTTTTGCAGGCAGCAGGCTTCGCCATATCCCTGACAACACACCTGGGGCGCATGATAGACAGCATAACGCACTATTAATTATAAAAAGGGTAGAACACATCTGGAAATTAAACAGGGTACTGAAAACACAATCTATAGAAAAGTCTTTGCAAGCCCCTTCAATATTAACCATGGGGTACTGGAAAGGCCTCTAGAATTAAAAATCTTTGACTCATGCTTCTAAGAGTTCAGTTATACTCAAATAAAATCTGTGCTGGCCTCTGTACTTGGTTTTCATTTTAGCATCAATAAAATGATTGTCAGCAGCTTTCCCCATAGCAGAAAAGCTATTGAAAGCTTTGGCTTCACCATATGAAGACATCTGAAAGCTTAAAAATAGGAACAGCTGTTGTGTTGATATGTTAAAAATCGAGCAGGATTTTCAATGGCTTTGGCAGTTTTACTAAAAAAAAATATGGACTCTTGTTTCATTCCATTAGTCTCCATATAGGTCTTTCTGTTTATATAAAAAGAGACCTGAAAGGCTTTAAGATATTCTCCACAATCAAAATTCCCTTCACACTAATTACAAGTAGGAGATGGCAAGACATGTTCATACAAAAAGTGCACCTGCATTTGTGTGTAGTAAGAGAGAGTATCTCCACATTATGACAATAAAAGGTCTTTGTGCATTAAGCTCTTCATGATAAAATAAGTTAATGCAGAGGGTAAACAATATAAGAGAGTCCCAAAGTGGAGAAGGAGTTGATATTTTTATTCTCATGTTTTGTTTCGTTGCAATGCTAGGGATTGAACCCAGGGCCTCATGAATATCAGACAAGTGCTTACCAATGAACTACATCCCAAGTCTTTTTACTCACATATGTGAATTTATGGAGCATGGAAGAGATTAATTGACCAAAATCAGAAAACATTTCCATCTGAGGCTACACTGTACTTGGATGACTCAGATATCCTTCTCCTAATCCTTTCTTTTTTTCCCTCCCAGTGCTGGGGTTTGAACCTAGGGCCTCTGGCATGCTAGGCAATCATTCTACCAGTGAGCTACATCCCAGCCAAATATTGTTTCTCCTCATATGATTTAAAACAAACACAGCCTTGAGGAAGGAAGTCTTGGTAATAAAACTGAAACCCTACTTCTTAGATTTTGCCAAATGGAAATGTCCCTTAGGATTCAGAACCCCCAAGCATGAGTCTGATTTAACTTTCACGGGGGCGACTTGACTGCAGTGCTCATATTTAGGACCAGTCATGTTATTCCAGAAGTGTATCACTGGTGAAGCAGGAGTGGATAAACTGTTTCCCAGTACTAAAAGCTGCATGGCAAAGTTCTCCACTTCTGAAAGAAATGATACAGGGAAACGTGGACACAACGCACAGAAACGTGCACACACACATTGCTCATTCCAAACAAGGTCAAGTGAGACTTAGAAATCAATATATAACATGACAAGAAAAGAAAATGGTGCCATTTCAAACCTCTGCACACCTTCCTCCTGAGATAACAGTAAAGAATTGTGGCATTTCTCAAGAGCAAATGCTAAACTCTCAATGAATTGGTCAAGAGAGAGGAGTGAAATCCCTGAGAACCACAAAGCCTTATTTATGTGACTACTCCAGCTTAATGGAAGAAGGCCAATCACACATCAGCATGAAAAGAACATTTAGGGAGGCCATTGTTAGGGAAAAGAAAGCCCTGAAATTTTAATCTAACTTACACAAGGTACAATGTCCAGTAAGTTAAATTTTGAAGTACTGGAAAATCTTTTAACAATTCTTATTCAACTAAAAATAGAACATGCAGGCTTGTTAACCTACACGAACTGGTTTGTGAAAATCTTAAGTATCACCAACTCAGAAAAAATTTTGAATTATATAAAAAAAAATTTTTTTGGTTCCTTTTTTTCCTCCCTTCATGTTCCAGATATTTACACAAAGCTCTAAGAAAAAGAAAATCTACCACTAAGAATTTTTCTTAAACATGCTTGGGAGTAACTACTTTCTAAACAAGGCAAAGATTTACCCAACAGTAGGGGTAGGTTTTAAAGCCAAACTTTTCCTCCCTGCTAACTAAAAGGCCATTAAAAAAAAAAAAATCTAATCTAAGTACCCAGTGATTTGGGATTTAAAATGACAATAGCCAACATATTTCTGTCAGTACACACTATAGAATCTTTCTGACAAAAACTTGATTTGAATTGCTGAACTTTAAGGTTTTATTGAATAATAAAAATACATGTTACTCTTCAAAAACAACATATTTGGAGTTAATTAAATGTACTTTTTAAAAAATAGGAAATGATCACATTTTCTATATTACCATATTTGCTGATCATAGAACACATACCCTAGGGTAATGCAGTAGCTATTAAATCTGAGTCTTGAGGAGGGTAACTCTTTGTTTCAAATTTCTATTTTTTCAACAAAATTGTGGGGAAGTGGTTAAACTATGATAATATATATTCTTATATTTTCAAACCTGAATTCCTTTGAGCTGAAATTCCTCCTTGGTACAAGAAAGAAAAAAACTATACTATGCCCCCCAAAAGACACAACAAAACTATAAAATATAAGATTTTTGTTAGCCTGGGTGGATTTATATTTCTTTAAAATTATAATTGAATTGTGTCAGTTTGGAGGCATAAAATCTTCATAGTTTTGACAGTTCTAATATATGGAAATTGTTTAGCTCCAGCAATTTCCATTATCTCCCATGCATTAGACAAAGTATATTAAATATAGACCCCCTCATACTTCAAGAAACAAGACAATGATATGTCAGAATGTTGCAGCTATTAAGAGTTTGTTGCTATACATGATTCATTCCTTCAGCCAGACATTAGGAGACCACAAATGCAGCAACACTGCTGACTTCCTGGAATTACCAAGGATGGAGGGACTAAGAGTTCAAAGGGTCTGACCCCTTATTCTTTGAGATGTCATTAATTATACCGGGATTTATTAGACATGGACTCTTAATGTCTCCTAATATGTGAGCATCTCCTCATCATTCAAGCCTCACTGAAGATTTATGCAAATAAGACATTCTGCAACCACCTCAGGGGAATGCTCCTCCTGACTCCGCCCTCAGCCCTGCTGGGTTTTATGAATGACTGCAATCAATGCGATGTATGGCTGCCAACTGCCCACTCAGCCCTTTCTACTCTTCCCTGCACATACACACGGGAGAAACTCACATTGCCACAAGCCTGCAGATGAGGCTATGGCAAGGCTTTCATCTCTCCAAACAGGAACTAAATGTGCTTCCAGATACTTAGAGTATATGAATTAAAAATTCTAAAAGCCTTCAAGAAACACAATTTACGTAATTACTTTCTCTCATTTGACTTTCCATTTTGGTGACTGTAATCACTACCCCCTACTCTGCTTCCACAAAAAAAAAAAAAAAAGCAAAAAACATTATCTGAACTTTAAATTGTTTAATATTCCACAACTAATGTCAGGAAACTACTTACTGTGAACTAAGCTGCCAAAGAGTAGACTTTGGCTGTTTACATTTCTATTTTCAATCTTATGCTTGGTTTTTTGTTTGTTTGTTTGTTTTATTTTCCTATCATCAACAGAGTCAAGCAGTGCTGGCAAATAAATACACTTATGCCCACTTCCCAAGTATTACAGTACTAGCCTACATGTGTCCTGTGAAATCTGAGAGACAGTTAAAATAACATAATATTGAGAAAATGAATAATTTTTTCAAATATAGAATTTTCTGATTTGCTGGCAACTAATTAAAATGACATAGAAACTGGAGAAAACAACAAGAGACTTCAGAGACTTTGTAACTTTGTCACTCTTCCTTCTAAATTTAATTCAGTACTTCAAGTCATTCTTCAACACTAAGCACAAAGAATCCAAAACATATGCAAATTTCCTGTCTGGAAACTTATCTTGTCTCCTTAAACTCCAGGGTCACATATCCAACTGCTTCCTCAACATTTTCACCTGGATCTAATAAATCTCTCAAAATCAACATCTGCAAATGCAACTCTTCATCTTATTCCTCCAATACTGATCCTCCAGTAGCCATCTCTACCTTGTTTGATTGCAATGTATTTCTTGAACTGTTTAGTCCTAAACTTTAAAATTGACTCCTATTTCTCTCTTACATTCTGCATCTAATTTACCAAATTGACTATATTTTCCAAATATGTGCAGAATCTCATCTTCTCTATTATTACCATCCTGGCCTAACCAGTAAAATCTTTTACTTGATTTCTCATGATAAACTTTTTACCGGTTAGCTAGCATTTACCCAATTGTGTTGAAACTTCATTCTCAACACAGTGCCCAGACTGACTTTTCTGAAATGTAAGTTAGATCCTGACACTTCTGCTCAAGATTCTGTAATGGTTCCCCAATTTATTCACAATGAAATGCCATATATCATCTGGCTTCCCATTACTCTTGGAGCTCATATCTTGTTATTCCCCCACCCATCCTTTGTGCCTCAGGGTTTTTGACCCTCTGTCTGGAATACCTGTCCCTGAAACTGGTAGAACTAAATCTCTTACCTTTTTCAAATGTGTGCTTGAATGTCATTTTTTTATGATTCCTACATTAATTATACGACTAAAAACTATATTCCACTTCTTATCACCACACACACACATTTCCAAGTACCCTTTACTTTGTTGCTCTATTATTTACATAAGTTCTATCTCCTATGGCTTGAAATAGAAGCTTCTCAAGAGCAGGGATCTTTGTCTGATTTTTTCCCTATATATATTAGGAGATGAGAACAGGGCCTCACAGACAAGTCACTCACAACATGTTTGTTGAGAAAATAAGATAAAAATATAAAAGTTAGTGATTTCAAGCTTGAGTAACTAATTTAAGATGATAAAACAGTAATTTAGAACACACCTTTTTTTTTCAAATTATAGCATGTTTCAACAAAATAAAATTAATTTATTGGCAAGGAGTTTTGTAATTTGAATAACTTCACTAAATTTATTTTCATGTGGTTTGAATAATGTTTATTCTTATTCTAAACAAGAAAAAAGGGCATTTTTCAGCATATAACTTCAATGTAAAATTACTGCTTCAAACCAGTAAAAAACTATTTAACATCTGAGGCACTAATATTTTATCAGATAACATTTTAAAATAAGTGTAGGTAAGGAAATAATAGTAAAGACAGAATCCCTTTTTCTTCTGATTTTTTAAACAGGGTAGGAACTTTTAATTTAATGCAAATCATATGCCAAAATGAACTCAATATGTCTTGTTTAATCTTCATACCACCCTGTAAGACATGATTATCCCATTTGAAAGAAAAAGAAACTATATGTCTAAGAGATGAAATTATTTTCCAGATCATAAATGGTCAATGTTGATACTTAAGAAGCTATGATTTGAATGAAGGTCAGCTTAGCATTAAAGTTAATATCCTTTCCACCATTCTATGTCTTTAAGAGTGAAAGAAAGTTCTGTATCTTCAGATATGCTTCAGTGCCACTGGCTGCATGATATAGGTACATTGTCGACAGTCTGTGAATAAACTCACATAGCTTAGTAGTCTTTCAACATCATTCTAGTATCAAAAGACCATGTTCTTGTTAAAATTTGTTATATAATCTGCTTGTTCTTTGTTGAAGGAAAAAAAAAAAAGACCATGTTCTTCACATACAATAGCAGGGCAATAGTGACAGTAGGATATGGAGTTGGCTAAACTAGAAATGCAATGTGACCTTAAGACCGTTGAGGACACTGGAACACTATAGAATGTGAAATTCAAGTTGATGTATCTGGTATAGAGACAAAGGGTTTATACAAGAAAATAATCAAGAAAGCTAAAAACATACAAGATTCATTTGTAAGACAGTGCAATTGATAAATCTCTCTTCAAATACATTTTTTTGAAGGAAGACTTCAAAAGTGATCTCATTTCCATTTACAAATTCTAAAAGAGGAAAAGCTAAAAAAATTATCTTTAAAACCCATTTTACATAAAAATGCATATTCATGTCAATTCCACAGTGAACAAGTGTGTATGATGACTATTACCCATAGGATGAGGATAGAGCAGCAAAAATTCTACACCAGAAGGGGAAAGTGAATGTTGGTATTTGAAAAGCCAGATGTACTAATCACAAATCATCACAGCCTGTTATGCCTCCAGTGTGCATTCAGGGAACCCTCAGAAGCTACAACAGAGTAATTTTTATTTTTAAAAAAGGCATGGAAGACAGGCAAAATAGATTCTTAACTATAAGGAAAGGGAAATCTGCTGGCAATTCTTCACAATGAGTGTAAGGATTGTGGACCTTCCCCTGAAGAGGCCAGAACAGTATTCACAAAACCAAACAAAAAGGATGAGGATTCTAACATGACCATGATAATTAGAGGGTATCACTGAGATTAATGGGAAATTTTAAATTCCGAAAAAAACAAACCTTTCAAAGACTGTTAAGAAAAGAAAATAACAGGTAAGAAGTCAAGTCTCTGGTCTTCCAGATTACTAAACTTGTTCAACACCCATTTAGTCTAGAATTCTAGGAGGTTTGATTCTATAAGATCCTAATATCATTTCCAAGATTTTTTCAACAATTAATCTCTTTTTATCCAAGCTATTGTTTTATAGTAACAATATCATTTCTTTCTCCATTCACTAATTCTAGAAATATCACTTACTGATGGATTTATATCTGATATCACCTCCTACGTATATGTCCTCTCATTTACCTGTTTCTAATTAGTAACCTTCATGAATTCTCCAGAAGCCACTTGATGCCTGCAAAACACAACTTTAGAAAAAACTGGAGTACCAAAAAATTTCCCACTGCTAAACTTGCAAGGAAGAACCTCTTTCCACTCCACAAGGGGAAAAAATAACACTATCTGACTATCTAGTAATAAGTAAGAAATTTCCAGGACAGGAAACAATAGTCAATGCAGGAGAGAGAGATCAAATGAGATGAGGCCTGAAGTCATGTTTTGAATTTCCAGGAAATTTCAAGTGAAGCTCCATCTCATGGGTTCATGAGAAAAAGTGATACAAAATTGTGGATAGAAAATAGAAATAGTTGGAAATACGGAAAGCTGAATTGAGAAAAGAAGGCATGATGAAAGGAAGATGGTCCTTTTTCATACTAGGGGCACAGTTGTTGGTGAGTGAATTGGCCAAGGAAAAGGAAGAAGCTGAGTGTAGAGGAAAGAAAGGAGGAGAGGAGAAATATAAGTGAGGGGTGTTAGGGGGAGAGAGGAAAGAGATTAGTGGGAACAAGGATGCCCAACAGGCAGGCAGGAAATAAACAGGTAAGAGATTATTTCCCTAAATGTCATCTTTCATTTGGACCATAACTCCCATCTCCATTTTCTCCCAAAATGATTCTTGTATGGTAGCCTAGATAAAGTTTGTTTTGGAAAAGCTATGGAGAATGAGAATCATTTTTGTACCTCTCCTCATATTTCTACCTCAGTTCCTAGATAATAAAGAAAATCTTCAGCTCAAAGCTTCTTTTCCACCCTACCTATGCTAGAGGCAATGGAGTAGAAAGTTTGAGGGGCTCTCTCCTCCCAACTCTTCACCCACTGATGGCTATATTGACACTAATGAGTAGGGTTACCATGTCTTGGAAGAAAAAAGTTGAAAGCTTCCTCTTCTTTTCCTGACTGTATGTAAATAAAAACAAAATAAACCCAACAAACAAACAAACAAAAAAACAACTTATTTCTCCAGCTTTTCTGCAGTAGGTCCCTGGGCAGGCCTGAGTGGGGCAAATGTACCAGGCTTCTAACTCTAACAATCTTTTTCACTCACCCATGTCTATTTGAACTATTTAGGTAAACACATCTAAAGCTTACTGAGAAGGCTTAACTATTTTAGATTTTGAGGTACTTTAAATAAAAAAGAAAAGAAAACTCACTTGGAAATGACAGTCTGTAGTAAGTAGGAAGAATATCAGAAAAACTAAAAGGACATCAAATTTTCTCTAGCAAGGGAGGAAACATGTTCTATATCAGCTGATTCAGTCTGTTTTGTTCTTCTGGAACCCATGACAGATGGTGCTTCTGTGCAGAACACATCGTCATGGGCTCCAGTTGCACAAATCAAAGTCCCACCAAATTATTTCCACTGAAGAAAGAATTCTAGTCTAGAAGTAAGAATGTCACAGTTTTAGGAATAATCTTGGGACAACAGAGGTTAACTTAAAGATAAAACTAGCCTTTAGTACTTTCGTTTTCATTAGAAAAGAGTTCCAAAACTCCTCACAGCTCCATCAAGAATCACTTGTCTAAATTAATGTCTCAAGTCAGACGGTGTGGTCTCTTCATCTGAAGAAACTACCACTGACTTGAATGAGTGAGATATGAAAGACTGTTTCATCTGCAATAAAGAGCTATAATAAAGTTATAATAAAGAGTTAAAGAGAAATTTTAATACTGAGACGTGACTAAAAAATTTCTTGATTAATTTTTAAAAAAGCACTTAACCAAAATTAGATGAACTTTAAGAAATGTAAACTTGTTTAGATATGAAAACAAAATAACAAAGCAGGAAAATAATCGTTAATAATAATATCAGCAAAATTTTCTGAGTGTTTACAGTGGGCATGGAGCTATGAATCTCATGTTTTCAGTCAGGTGATCTGGTCATGTGTTATCTGTTGTTCCTGGTATTCTGTTAGTTAAAAACTGATAATGCTAACTTAAGTTATAAGTATATTTGTAAAAATACCACAACTTATTCATATAAGCACAATTTATTATTTCAACATCACTATTTTGAAACTATTTTGTTTTAAGCAAAACAGAGGTGTTGTCATTGAAAATTTTAGCAAAAACCACATAATTATAATTGAGTATTTCAAACTCTAAGCACTAGCCTTTACTTCACATTTTCTTCCACCTTTCAAAATTGCACCAAAGTAGAGACAGTTGCCAGATAATGCTTGTCCACAGTCTAATGTTGAGGGCAAAAAATAAAATAAAATAAAATTTAGTAGCAGAGGCAGGAATGATGGTGTTCGTAGAGATAAACTCTAGAGGTACTTCAAAACTAACAAAATCTTCTGCTTTTTATTTGCATCACAAACTCACAGCTTTTTGAATAATGATTTTAGGGTAGTTGTATGTATCTATGAATGACTTTTTTCCACATAACATTCATTGTTTTCTCTCATCTTGGACAGAAATATGCACTATTCATTTTATTATAATAATATTTATTTGGTCAACAGGTTATAATGCCTCTTTTATCTAAAATGTAACAAAAGAATGAAACCATATCAGTTTAACATTTCAACAATAAATCTAATATTTGAATATAATTGCTTCTTTGATTTTTTTTTGTATTCAGAATGAGGAAAGCAAAAAAATATTGTAAATACTTTTCTTCATCTTCTTCATCTAAACTGATGAAGGTATGAACAGATATTTAGAAAAAATACTCATGAATACTATGATGTTTGGGAAGATGATCTGGCAAAGGGGATTTCTTATTCTTCTCTGACAAAGATGAATATAGAAACACACTCTGCTACCTTCCCTAGATCTAATGCTACCTCCCTAATCTAATGCCATTCTTGTGGCTTCAACTGCACACTATGGCTCCTGAATTGTCATTTTCAGACCTCAACTCCTATTATTAGTCAGGTCTCCAATTTGTATCTACTGAAAACTTCCCTAACACCTGAGCCTAAACAGATCAAAAGACTAAATGCAATAATCCTCCTACTCTCAAACTTAAATATCTCCTAAATTTCACATAGTAGTCGATTGAATAACTGCTGTTCACAACCTTGATATCACCATGGGCCACTGACTCAATTTAATGGCCAAAATGTCACTGAGTTTGCTGTATTGCTTTGGAAAAAACCTCTTGAAAATGCATTTTTTTCACTTATATTTACAAACTCAAAATCCACTTTACCTCTTAAAAGAAATGCTTGGTGTCTTCCCCAAACTCCCTCCTATTCATAGAGTCTACAAAAGGGCTTCCTGTTCCCCACCATAGCAAACACATCTAGCTATCTAGTTCCAGAACATTTCATCCACACATTCCTCTCATTCACTAATCTCTTCCCCTTAATTCCTAACATACCTCATTTGCTAAGTCAGATAAATCTATTTCACAGTTATAGAACTTCATTTTGTCACCTTTATCTCTACCATATTCCATTTCTCTTACTTCAAATTGTCTGCCCCCTTCTCCCTCTCTCTTAATTTTTAATCCTTTCAAAACTCAATTCAAATGTTCAGAACTCCAGGAAGATTTCCAGGCTAACAACTCGCATTAATTCTTCACCAGCATCTTCTAAAAACATAGACCCTTATATGGGCATGAAAGGCTGTTTAATAGCAGCAGCCCAAGTACTGGGAAGAAGTTCAAGAAACGTCTACTTTGGAAACAGGACATGAAATATGTGTTACAAAGCACCACTGAGAAGCCCTGGTGATTATAACATCTGTATGAATCATTACAAAAGCCTGAGTATAATCAATGAACAAACACTTACAGACACCTGCTCTGCACCATGCACCATGCTAAGCATGATGATCACAACCTGAAGGCAAGTCAGTCTGTTCATTAATAATAGTGGTGGTAATAATACTAACATTTATTGACCACATAATATAATAGAAACCCTTTTAGGCTCTTTACATGCATTAACTTATTTGATCCTTATAATAACTCCATGTGGTGATCAGGTTAAATAACAACTAGTTGACAGCATTTGCAAAGCCCTGTTTTGTGTAAGTTGTCACTATATTAGTTCCACAAGCAGAACTCTACTTTACCATTTTATTTCCCTCAAGTTGTTTAAATTAATTTTTAATTAAAATTAATTATCTTCAAATACAGGATCAAGTGCAGGACTTTAGGATTAATAACGAGGTACTAAGGATGTAGCTCAGTGGTAAAGTGCTTGCTCAGAATTAATAATTAAATAAGGACTGTCTCTTTTTCACGCAAACTGTTACTTAAAAAGAATATTCATTTAGTAGAATAAAATTCTAGTCTATTGTACTTTTAATATGAATGTACATTACCTTGTGACTTAGTGTTCTCAGGGGTTATAAAAACATTTTAATTATATTATTATATATAATTAATGTTCACCTTGCTTTTCAGAATTACTTCCAGAGTTCCCAACTAGAGATTTACCAGGATTCACTTAGGATACACTTCTTATTATAGATTCATGTATACAGAAAACTGTTAGGGATTAAAAAACATTAAAACTTAAAATTTGTTACCCCTTCTATCCCAGCCATTGACTTCTTTTACTTTTACAAAGGTGAATAATTTTTTAGTACAAAAATAGATATCACAACCAAATAAAAATTTTATACTAATGCCATAAATATCACAAACTCCCTAACAAATGACTTCATTTTTATTAGCTAAAACACATTTTTATAATACTTTCTATAGCAAGAATGCTGCTTCTACTATAGGCAAACCTAAAGGTGATCCTATAGTTAAATACTTCTGACAACTGAAATGCTCTTTCCAAAATGTTTACTGAAATCTCCTTCTATGTAACTTGCATATATTTATTCTAACTCTGCCCTTGAAAAGCTATGTAGAGCAGGTTTCTTGCTGCCTTTCTGAAAGATCTTTCTGCATATGTTTGAACTCAGTGCTCTACACTTCTTTTATCAGTCCCTAAACTATTTCTTCCTAGTCATGTGTTCCAGAGACTTGGCTGATGTGGTGTGTTTCTTTTGGCTAATAATTCCCTTAAAGGGTGGTTCCTTTTCTTGTACAATATTTTCACTCTAGGTCTATAAGAAGGAAACTCAAATTTTATAACCCTCTCTAATAGCCATGTCGTATAAAAAGGACAAGTGATGAAAAAGACTTTCCAGGGAAAATCACCAATGAGTTGCTTCCAAATATGGTCACACATCAGAGCCATCTAAAGAGGTTTTTATAGGAAAGACTTCTTTGGGTCCCAGCCCAGACTTTCAGAGCCGGGGTTTGGGCTCAGTAATTTTAATATTATTAGCCCTCCACGGGGAACAGAATGTGTTCAGAGGCAGGTGTTTGGGAGCTGCTGATGAAGAACAAACCATTCATTCACTGCACTGGAACCAGGAGTCCTTTCCTTGGAGGAAGCTAAACCTCAAGAAGTTTTCACAACTTGGTACCCATTACCTCAGTCTCTCACAAAACACCTTTTCTTGAACTGCATTTTTAGCCCACAACTTTTATGACAGTTAATACAAGAAATGGCTGTTGGTTGACTGAAGTTGGTTTCTGCCTTTACTGTAAAATAGTCACTGTCTATTGTATCAATTTGATATAAAATTCCTAATTAATTTTTTTTCAAAATTTAGTGCTAAGAAAACGTCATTAGACTTCTTCTTCTTTTTTTTTTTTTTTTGG
>NW_025999982.1:33540208-33566379 GCF_001458135.2 Marmota marmota marmota | reverse complement strand
TTTTTTTTTTTTTTTTGGTGCTGGGTATTGAACCAAGGGCCTCATGCATGTGAGGAAAGCACTCTACCAACTGAGCTATATCCCCAGTCCTCATTAGTCTTTTATTACAAATGCTTGTAATGATATATTTTGGTCAGGGAACCAATGAAACTGAGAAGAAAATTTATTTAAAGTTTATCATAACATTTATTGACATTTATAATAAACATGGTTCATAATTTTTCACTTTTTTCTTAGTCATAAGTGTCAATTTCTATTATACTATGTTGCATGTAAATGCCTTTCAATAAAATAAAATAGAACCATAGAAAGAAAGAAAAAGTTAAAATCTCACAAGAATATCAGAAACTTTTATATCTCACAAGAAAAAAATTACAAAAGACTCAATTTTTCTTACAATTAGGAAGTCTAATCTTCCTTACCAGCATACCCTGGAAACTAGTAGATATGCAGTAAATTATAATTATTATGATGGTGGCATTTTGCTAAAGTTGAAATGTTACACAAAATTAGCTTTTTTGAATGAATATGTCATGAAAGTTTTCCATATGCATTATAAGTGTTATCACAGAGAAAGAAAGCGGTTTCATTGCCTAATAGGTTAGGGAAGTTCAACAAGTTAAGCAGGATTTTTTGCTTATTTTAACTGCATACCACTTCAGGATCTTTGAAATGCTAATATTTATTGTACACCTCTACAACAGGAGTGTAAGAATATGTACTTTTTAAAAGGAATTGTATTCAGTTTGGGAAATAATGGATCACACTTAGTAGTTGCAATATGTGAGAAATCAGTATTCTTAATGGTCAGAGCTTGATAAATTATTCCAAATAGTAACATAAAATAGCAAATATGGCACTTCACTTCAGTAGGGAATATTTTCACTTGACCATCATTTTGGTCTTAAAGCATTGCCATATTTACCTAAACAATTGCAACCACTTTACAATTTGGTCCACTTTTTAAATACATCTCCTAAAACATAGAGCATTCATCCTCCAATTAAGACAATTCAGCATTGAAGTACATACTTCTCTCCATTACGACCTATTAGTTTCATGTAGAAATGATACATGCAAGCTACTCAATAAATTCTTCAACATTTAAGCATTCAGTATAGCCTCACCAAAGGAACAGATTTGAATCTAAACTAACAGTCTATCTGCAAATTTCAGAGATTTTGTTATTGTCTTACACAAGTATTAAACAATGACTTATATAAACTATAAGAGACCAACTACAGTGGCATACCAATTCTAGTGTATTTATTTTCAAGTCCTAAAATAGATATGTGGAAAAATGTAATTACTGCAATAGGTAGACAATAACTCTTTATCTTCTTTTGCTTAGAGATAAATTTCAAAGGACAGTAAGACATTTTTTCTAAAACCACATAATTGCCTTGGTGACACTATCTTAGTTTATTCAGATCACCCATAATTTTATTGCTACATAACTCAAAATGATCTCCTTACATGAGAAATATTTTAGTTTTGACACTGACACTATGTACTTAGGAAATACTGATACATCAATAGCAATAAAAAATTACATGCTGAATTTCATTATTTTTTTTATTTCCACCCAAAGACACTATTAATATTATAAATATATCAAAACAGACTGAGGGAAAAATTTGCATTATGCAAGATGCATGTAATGTATTACATATAGACTTGAATGTGTATATATACATACACATATATTACATTCATGCACATATATAATACTTATATCTAGAAAAAATGAAGAATTCTTATTAATCAAATTAATTAATTTAATCAACAATGAAAAACAATCTATCCTATGGCCAATTAAGAAATTGATTCTTAAGATATTTGCCCAAGAGAAAGTAAAACAAGTCTGCAAAATTATTTGTATAAGAACGTGTATAGTAATCTTATTCAGAATAAGGCAACACAGGTGCTTATTAATAAAGAAGTGATCAAGTAGAATTACAATATATTCATAAAATAGAAAGTACTTATGATATATACACGAATATGGATGACGGTCAAAAATATTTTTGAGCTAAAAAAACAGACACCAGAGTTCTTACTGTATAATTCCATTATTATAAAGTCCAAGGGGAGGCAAAAAGTAATCAATGATAATGAGAATCACAAAGTGGTACCTTCTGGGTGGGAATGTATTTGTATGTTTGTTCAGGGCAGGAAATGGAGTTCTTGATGTTCTGGTTTTAGTTATAGTAACACAATTGTATGCAGTTTTCAACACTGTACATTTTATTGCCTATAAATTATATATCAATAAAAAAGCAAAAATAAAAAGAGAAAAATTACTGACAGGTCCAAGAAGGCAGAATTCTCATTTAATATATCCTTTTTATGAAAAAAAATATAATTTAATGTTCTCTCAGAAATAATCATCCCAACATGCAACTATGGAAGTCAAAAAATTAATATACTTTTTCAATGTCCATAATTTATTCTTTATACCTTCTCTGAATCCCAAAGGCAAATGTAAATATAGTTAAATCTAAGAAATTATTTTATGTAGAAAGATTTTTCATCAGGATAAATTATTATAAATACATGAAAATCTTACAGGGGCTTTTAAAGTAGAGTTCAGGAAAAGGACAAATCATGGTACTATATGTTAAAAAAGCAATACCTCTTCTAAATTATATGCAGATCATTTAAAAGGTAAATTTGCATCTAGTATTTCACAGAAAACATTACTTACGAATTGCACTGGCATGTATAATATATTACTAGGAACATCTTAAAATTGATATTTTGAAAGGCTCATTATTATGCTGTATATTTAATGATGAAGTAAATGGCAATTATTTTCTAAGAAATCTTGAGTACTGGTTTTAGTTTCTAAGAGCAGTATCTCATACCAAAGGTTTTTAAAAGTTATCTTATTAGAAACGTACCAAAAATGCAGAATATCATGAAAGTAACATCTAATTCTATTACTTTAAAAATCTACAAATAAGTGAATGTCATCCATCACTACATTCCAAGCCTCTTTAATGTTCCTCTTCTATGGGCATACGTAGTCAAGACCCTAAAGTCAACACGGTGAAGAGCAGCACTCCTGTCGCCTGCCTTAGTCTGTTAGGTTGATGAGAAGCACAAAGACAGGCTCAGAGCTCCCACTCTCGAGGATCCTCCCTAAAGCATCCTCCCTTGAGCTGCTGTGACTCAGTGGCCCTAATAGAAGAGCAGGTGCATTTGCTTTGACTTTCTTCATCAATGAAAACAGCTCTAAGTGGTTTGAGAATCCTGGAGAGTCAGCTGGTAGTCACTAAATTAAGCTATTTTAATGTATTTTCATCTAAGTATGTTTTTATGTTAAGGAAAGAAACTAATTCTAAAAAAGGGAAAACAGTGGTAATGGGAAAGTATGGACTAATGGAAATAAATAATGAGATATAAATCAGAATATTAACATGCTTTTACAGACAATCGACATCACTGGATACTTCTCTGCCTCTGCAGCTCTTTTCTCCTCTGTGTTTGATTAAATTATTGTTCAAAAATATTCACTCTTTCTCACTCCCAACCCACTACCCCACTTCTTTGTTTAACTAAGCCATTTGTTTTGGCCTCACAGTAGTCAAAGTGTTTTTCCTTTCATTTGGAATCTAGCTCTGTGACCTGCTTTGGATGATGTGATATTAACGGATGTAACAGGAGAAAATGCTTAAAATGTGCTCCTGAACAGGGTCTTGCCCTTTCCAACTGCCATGATACAAACCTGAGAATAAATTTTATTCCTGGAATAAATCTGGACCCAATCTGAAGCTTGAGGCCAGAGCCTTGTCAAACTTGAGAAAGTTTCCTCCACCCAGCCAGCCTGAGGAAAGATGAGCAAGCCCAGCTGAGGTCAGCAGGGATACTTCAGACATCCCACAGATGCTTGGGAAATAAATATTAAGGCCTGATATAATATTGCTGATTTCTCCTTTCTCCTCCAGAATCACTGCATAGCCTCTTGGGGAATATCTATGTATCCAGTTTAAAGATGGATTTTTCTTTCCACTGGTAGCAGGTTACAAACTCTGCCTAGTATGACCTCACGATACCCAAGTATACCAGTGATTAAGGTACTGGCTATAGGCACCTATGCTAGGCCTATTCTCTGAGGACAGAATACCACCTTCTCCTCTCAACTACTTAGCCCCCACACGCCTCATGAATTGCCTGATTGGGGTGGAAACTAATTTATAGTAATATCAGTGAGAATAATATAAAACTTCACTAAGACCAGGACTTTGCTTTATACATTGCTATGTATCTAATTTCTAGAATATTGTCTGGGAAATACTAGTCACTCCAAATTAATAAACAAACAAATAATCAATAAATGTTAAATGAACAAATGTATTGGTATTTTTTCCAATGCAGATAATATATTTACTAGGAACTTTTAATATATTCACTCAAAGAACAGAGGTTATTAGAGAATTATGTCATAGGGTGGAAGTGGGGACAATGGGAGAAAACTGTAGGTTTATAAGGCTTTTCCGGAGCACCATAAATCATCCAACATAGGTTCTCCACCTGCTCTACATAATAGTAACACCATACATTATAATTATTCATTGTAAGTCAGGATCAAACCTGCACCTTATAGAATTTTCATGTGGCCACCAATCCAAACTCCTTTTTTAACATTCCATCTGGTCTCCTTTCCTAAGATTCATCTAGAGAAAGCAGGACAACCACAAGTCCAAATCTAACAGCCCAATTTTAATTATACTAGAAACAAGAACATTGTCTTATAAACGTGGTGTGGTAGGGGTCAGAAGTCAGAAGACGTGAACTTGGGGGCATTGTTTGCCACTTGACTAGAAAATTTAAAGCAAACAACTTTCTGTACTTCATTTTCATCAACACAACAGGCCTACTAATGTATTTCTAGACTCTACTGGGGAGGATTTTCAGTAGCTAAGAAATTACTGTACATAAAATGTGTTGAATATCTGGGAGTTGTACTGTTTTTGAAAAGTAGGCTTTTACTATCCTTGAAATGTTTCATTGGAAATAGAGGCACTCAAAACTTTAGAATGTCCGAATGTAGTTGAATGAATGCAATCATTGTTAATGTGATGATGGTGATGTTGTTAGCACCAGGTGGCTTTGAGACCAAGAAAAACAAGTCCTCCTGCAATGAAGATTTAACCAAGCTGAAGCTGAAATAAGACCTAACAGGGGGAAAAAAAAATGGGAAAAAAGTCTCTATATACCATGTTATCAATCTACCAAAGGAAAACACTATTCAAACAATCCCTCACAGAAGATGATAGGGAACAAGGTATAAAAACAGTGTCTTAACTTTCATACATGCTTATTTTCACTTCTCATGTCTGCCAGGCTTTCACATTCTATAAACCAGTGTTTGACTTTTGATGCTGATTTTAAGAAAGAATTTAAATGTCAAGTTTTATATCTACTTAGAGTATGATTCCTCACTTTAAATGTTATCGCATGTTAGAATGCTGATTTTCTTTGTAAAAGTAACCCAGTATAATATGTAAACATGAAAAACAAGCACACACAAGAGCATTGCTTCAGGCATTCTTCCTTTTGAGTTCTCTCTTTCTCTCTAAGGAGGAAGTTTGTGTTACTTCATCACTTTGCATAAAAATCAGCAGATTTCAGCAGTTAAAAAAAAAAACTATCAAGAGGCTCTGGAGGATGAGACAGGAGCATCACAAGTTTAATGACAGCCTCAGCAATTTAGCAAGGCCCTAAGCAATTTAGGGAGAACTCTAGAATAAAAAGCAAAAGGGACTGGGCAGGTAGCTCCATGTGGTAAGGTGCCCCTGGGTCCAACCCCAGTATCAAAAAATAAATAAATGCATACATAAACTAAGTAACTGCAAAGATAGAAACTGTCTTAAGGGAAAAAAATGTTTCTGGAGGGAATCTAAGATAACAAGTTATTTCTAAAATAGATCTTAACATGTTTGAACCAAACTTAATTCTAAAACACACACAAATTTTGGAAGGAACTTTCAAACTATTCTAAAAAATTTGCAATTGCAGGTTTTCCAAGGGGTTGTTGTTTTGTAATTCACATTGTGACTTTGTTCCATCAAATGCTAACAATAGACTCCAAAGTACAGGTCTCCTGTAAGGGAGGCTAACTATTCAATACATAGGTTCTTGGTTTTTCCTGCTGAAGATTATTTTGAGGATTACAATTCTTGACTAATATCTATTGTTATTCCTACCTTGGGGTTTCCATGTAACAACTTCTTTAACTCAGTTTTTAAAACTAAGGTTTAATCCACATAAAACAAAATTCACTCATTTAAAGTGTACATTTAAGAGTTTTTTAACAAAGACATGTGGTCATAATATAGAAAATTTCTGTCACTCAATAACATTCTCCCATCTTCTTGCAGTCAAACCCCTGTTTCCCATTAGACCCCATGACAATCATTGATATCTGTTTTATTTCTATATTGTGCTCTTTAATATATATATATACACACATATATTTGTAAATGGACACAATAACTTTATTTTTTTATGTGGTACTGAGAATCAAACCCAGCGCCTCATTCATGCTAGGCAAGCACTCTACCACTGAGCCACAACTCCAGCCCCTATGTGTGTTCTTTCCAGCATGTAAAATAGATGGAACCATCCAATAGGTAGATTTTTATATTGACATCTTTCACTTTTGCATATTTTTAGAGATGTGCTTTATGATTTTTTCATAGTTGTAGTTGTCAGCAGTTGGTTGCTTTTTATTGCTGAATAGCACTCTGTTTTGTGAAGGCATGTTGACTTGTTTATTCACCAACAAGGTGATGACCATTTTATTGTGTCTAGTTTTGACCACTATGAACAAAATTGTTATTTGAACATGGGTCTTTGTGAAGATATATTTTCCATTTCTCCTGGGCAAATACCTAAAAGCAGAACTAGAGTCATAGGGCTGTTCTCCAAAATGGCCACACCATTTCATATTTCTGCCAGCAGTGTATACAAATTCTAGTGACTCTATCCTTAACTGTTAAGTGGAAGGATTACAGTTAATTATTATATGCAATACCGTATAAAGACTGGACAATGCATAGCAATTTGAGTTACATTAGCCTAACATTTTTGGAGATTATGAGTTTGTGTAGCTCATTTCATTCTTTCTGTATCTCAGCAAGGAGGGCATACCTTATTCACTTCATTTTTTAGATAAGAAAACTGAAGCTTAGCTTAGTTTCCCTATAAAACAAATGAGAAATTAGTAATGGTATCTAAGGCAATCTGATTCCAAAACCCACTGCAGTGAATAGGAAACAATTGGTGGCTGCCTATAAAAAATATTTTTAATAATACAAAGATACAGATATTCTCTTTCACTCTTTTTTCTCCTGATCTTTGGAAAATGAGAAGATAGTTTATACACTTAAAAGGCTGTGCTAACTTGCTATGCCCAGAGCCAGGGGTCTAGGAGATGATGTTCTTAAGGAAGCATACATCCTATTATAGGTTAATGAGATCAAAGTTGCAAGTCATGTTCCTTCTCCCATTCCTGTTCCATATATACCTTGAATCTGCATTAAGATATTGCACTGAAAGGCATAAAAATATACCCATAAGCACTTCGATGGACAAATTCTAATACTATAAAACTGTGTTCAGCAGAGTTTAAAATGCACTTGCCTAATTACCAGGCATAAGGCAGCCCTTGCATACAATAGGTATACTTGGGGCCCTGGCTAATTGTCCCTTGCCTCTGCTTTGCAGGACTGAATTAGCTTAGGCCTTCACTCTATTTATAGGTTTTATGAGTAAAATTAGATCCTCCTGAGTGTAAAAAGATTAAAAACATAAGGGGATATGATTGGTTATCATTTTGTAAGGTCACTGTTCCAGAATCTTTTATGCACCTCCAAGGCATCCCTGCTCTGACATCCGAATTCTCAGGTCCCTTCAATATTCTTTCCCCTCTTCTTCGCTAGGTTAGTTCTTTCCATCCCCACTGTACAATCTTCAATCTTTTCTCATCTCCATGAACAAAATTATTATCGCCTGTATAATATTACCAGTAATAATTATAAAATTCATGTTTAGCAGAATCATTATACGACAAGCAATTTGTTAGAGCATTAAAAATATGTCCTGTAAACTTCACAGGCTCCTTACATGGCTGGTCTCACTGCCCTTCCTCTACAGTGTGTAAACCTGAGTTGAAGAAATCCAGGTAGTATGCCCAAGATGGAACAGCTACCAAGTTAGGGTTCAAATTCAGGCAGTCTTATCCCAGTGTGTTCTCTCTTGATTAACTGTATTGTGCTAAAGAGCTCTGGATCTGATCTACATGGCTGTTGTACATACATGTGTCCCAGGAGTCAGGGCTTTTTGTCATTCTGCAAAGATGGGATGCCTCATGCTGTTCTTCACCTTAGAATGCTTCTTTAAATCTCTCCTTTCTGGAAATCCTTTAAGTTTTTTCTTCAAGGACAAATTCTAATGTCACCTCCTTTCGAATCATTCCCTTAACTCATGTAGAAGTTTTGATTTTTGTGTTCCTGTGGTCTCTGACATCTCTAGCTGGCACTCTCTGAGTTATTTTTATCAGAATCTGACGTTTCCTTATCAGTGGGGGTGGTGCATGCCTGTAGTCAGTGCCAGCATCTTGGGAAGCTGAGTGAGGCAGTAGGATCACCTGAGACCAGCCTGGGCAACACAGGAGACATTATCTCAGAAAAAAAAAAAAAAAAAACAAGCAAACAACAACAGTCTCCTTCATTACACTATGAGATCCATGAAAGCCAAAATTTAATTTCCTTTATCTGGCCGTATCATTCCAAATCAGCCAATTTATGCTATAAGACAAATAGCTCCTAAGTCTTAGTGGCTTAAATACCAAAGGTTTATTTCCCTCTTATGTTACAAGTTTATTTCAAGTAATCAGGGGGTCTGTTCCACATCAGTGTCATTCAAGGAGCTACCACTAGTATCATTATGAATTAACAGGACAGATGGAGGGAAAGATGGCAAATGACCACTGGCTCTTACATGCTTATATTCTGAAATATCAATGTCACCTCTCTTCATATTTTCTGGGCTAAAGTAAGATGCATGACCATGCATAACATAAGAGAGTGGAGAAGAACAATGCTTTCAGGTTCCGAGAGGAAGGAAACCAGAGAATAACACAAATGAATAGCTTACTTGATATCCTCAGGGAGTAGTAAATACATGTGATGCATATCCGATGGATGCTAAATAAGTGAACTAAATGATGTGTGAAAAATACAAATTGTGATGACTTGCTAATAATATCGATTTCAGTTGATGTTTTATAAAACTATATTTGCAATAGTATCTTGAACATATTCACTTGTCTATCTTGAATATGTTCAATTACAATTCTTTGATAAATATTAATGAAAAGCTATTTGTGGAGATTATTGTGCTCACTACTAGTTAGGCTAAAATTACTTATAAAAATATATTGCCTATCTACTGAATAATATAGAATATTTATACAGACATATCTACTGTGAATATATATAAAATACATTCTATATATAACATATATGTGTATGAATGTATATGCGCATCATGATTTTTTTCAATTAAGCCAAAATTGTAAGTATTTATGGTGTACAATGATGTTTGGATAAGTATATACATGTGGAATGGCTAAATCATGCTATTTAGCATATGCATTACCTCATACACTCATTATTTTAGTGATGAAAACACTTAAAATCTACTCCTAATGATTTTTCAGTACATGAAGATATTGTTATTAATTATACTACTAACGTTCCTGAAGTTATTCCATCTTATTGAAATTTTGTGTTCTGTAACCAGTATCTCCCTAATTCTTCCCTCTCCAGCCTCTGGAAATCACCATTTTACTCCCTGCTTCTATGAGTTTCCCTTTTTACTTTCCTTATGTGAGTGAAATCATGTGGCATTTGATTTTCCCTACTTGGCTTCTTTCAATCACTGAAAGGTATTCCAGTTTAAAATGACAGAATTCTTATCTTTTTTTAAGGCTGAATAGTATTTCATTCTATATAAATATACTGTATTTTCTTTATCCATCTGCTGATGGTCACTTAGCTTGCTTCATTTCTTGGCAATTGTGAAGACTGATGCAATAGACATAGGAATGTAGCTATTTTATCTACTAATTTCATATCTTTTGGAATATATGCCCCATAGTTGTACTGGAGAATCATATGTGTTTAAATTTAATATTTTGAGGACACTTCATAATGATTGACGTTTCCATGAACACTGTTTAGGGGTTTCCTATTCTTCACGTCCTTGCCAACCTTTATTGTTGTTGTTGTTCTCTTTCATCTTTTTGATAATAGCCATTCTAACAGGTATGAGGTGGATGTATCACTATGGTTTTAATTTGCATTTCTCTGATGATTAGGGATGTTGAGTGGTTTCTTCATATGCCTGCTGACCATCTGTATGTAGTTTAAAAAGTGGTTATTTAGATTCTCGCCCATTTTTAAATTAGGTTGTTTTCTTGCTGTTGAGTCTGATATATATATATATATATATATATCAGACAATATGGTTTGCAAATATTTACTCCCATACCATAGATTGTCCCTTTACTTTGTTAATTTTTTTCCTTAGCTGTGTAAAAGCTTTATAGTGTGGTGTAATCGCATTTACCTAGTTTAAAGTTGCTTGTGTATTTGGGATCAAATCCAAAAAAGAACTTTGTCCAGACCCACACCATGAAGCTTCCCCACTGTTTTCTTCTAGTAGTTTTGTAGTTTAATGTCCTAAAGGTAAAAATATTTAATCCATTTTGAGTTTGCTTTTGTACCTGGTGTGAGGTGAGAATATAATTTCCTTATTCTGCATATGCATATTCAATTTTCCCAGCACTATTTATTGAAACTATAGTTTCTTCTTCATTTGGTGTTCATAGTATCTTTGTCAAAGGTTAACTAACTATAAATTATACATCTATTTCTTCTCCTAGCCCTTTATTCTGTTTTGTTGGTTTATATGTTTGTTTCTATACCAGTGTCATGTTGGTTTTGACTATTATAGATTTGTAGTACATTTTCAGATCAAATAGTGTGATGTCTTTGGTTTTGTATATTTTGCTCAAGATTGCCTTGGCTATTTAGGGTCCTTTGTTATTCCACACGAATTTTAGAATTTTTTTTT
Source organism: Marmota marmota marmota (assembly GCF_001458135.2). Classification (NCBI taxonomy): domain Eukaryota; kingdom Metazoa; phylum Chordata; class Mammalia; order Rodentia; family Sciuridae; genus Marmota; species Marmota marmota. The sequence goes on along the minus strand of NW_025999982.1, from coordinate 33,555,231 downwards.
TAATTTTTGAAAATATCATTGGAATTTTGACAGAGCTTTCATCAAATGTGTAGATCTCTTTTTATAGTACAGACAATATTAATTGAACAATATTAATTCTTCCAATCATGAACACAGGATAACTTTCTACTGATTTGTGTCTTCTTCAATTTCTTCCATTTTGTGTATAGATCTTTAATCTCCTTGGTTCAATTTATTCATAAGTTACTTTATTTGTTTGTAATTATTTTTAAAAGGTTTGTTTTCTTGATTTGTTTTCTGGGTAATATGTTATTAGAGTATAGATATCTACTGATTTGTATGTTAATTTATATCATACAACTTCTATAAATTTCTTAATTTTTTCTAACATTTTTGTGTGTGGCAGGGTACTGGGTATTGAATCCAGGGGTACTTTAGCACTGTACTCCTTCCTTCCTTCCTTCCTTCCTTCCTTCCTTCCTTCCTTCCTTCCTNGGATATAAGCTTTTATGTTCTTCAGGTATACTGGCCTGTGTTTTTCTTATAGTGCCCTTGACTGGCTTTGGTAGCAGAGTAATTCTGGCCTCCTACAATGAATCTGGCCATTTCTCTACCTTCAGGTCTTTTTCAAAGAGTCTGAGAAGGCTTCATATTAGTTCTTTAATATTGGTAGAATTTAGCAATGATCAGATCTTGGGCTTTCCTTTGATGGTAGGGTTTTAAATTACTGATTCAATTTCCTTACTTGCTATTGGTCTGTTCAAATTTTCTATTTCTTTATGATTTAGACTTGGTAGGTTATAAATGTCCAGGAATTTATCAGTTTCTTCTAGATTATCCAATTTTTTGAAATACGATGTTCATAACAGTTTTATGAGCCTTTGTGTTTTAGTGATATTGTCTGTAAGATCTATTTTATTTATGATTTTATTGGTTCAATTTATTCATAAGTTACTTTATTTGTTTGTAATTATTTTTAAAAGGTTTGTTTGAGTCTACAGTCCTTTTTTCTTAGTCCAGCTAAAGGTTTGTGAATTTGTTTCTTTTCATAAAACCAACCTAGTTCTGTTGGTCTTTTCTATTCATTTCTCTTTTCTCTATTTCATTTATTTATTCTCTGGTTTTTTTTAATTGTTTCCTTCTACTATCTTTGGTTTTAGTTTGTTCTTCTAGTAGTGTGTTTTTTTTTAATAAATGACTATCCCTTTATTCAGTCAACAAATTATTGAAGCACTATCATGTGGTAACATGATTCTCAGAGCTAGAGATGGAACACAAAAGTAAAATCAATGAGGTCCTTGTTCTCTTGGAGAATGAAGGAATAGAAGATAAGCACAAAATGCATAAATGAATAAAATAAGTTTAGGTAATAAGTGCTAAAAAAATATAATCAAACAGGTTTTTGTGAATGAATGGCCAGTGGGATACAAGTGTTGTGTTGGACATCTTTTGTTTGCCCATGAGCCCAGTCTCTACACTGATCTATACTGCTCTGTGGCCTAAAAGACCTAACTATTCACACTACATCACTGAGATCACTTTCTCTTGGGTCAGGTTTGTATTGTCAATGGAAGGCATCCAAGAGCTGGAAGGCAGATAATGACTGTGGATGAGCTATTAATCTCCACAGCACCCTCCCTGTCAGATAGTTGTCCTATGTCCTACCAATGCTGTGCCCCTCCACTGAATGTTAAAAACCCTCTACTGTTACTGGCTATGAGTTATTTCACTGTATTTTGCTGCTTATCCTAAACACGCCCACATCTCTGTAGTCAGTCTCTTTACTAAACTCTTTGCAAATTCTCCATTTTATCCTTCTACCTCTTTCCTACTAGAACCCTTAGTAAAATAAGAAAAATTTAGGTAGAAGTCTTACAATTTGTACATCCTAGCCTCAAGCATATAAAGAAAACATGTTAGATTTTTCTGTATAAGACCAAATATTCTGCAGGAACTCTCTTTTGAAGGTCAACATCCAGGTAAGTCACTAGAAGTCACGGGGTAACACTGGAAGACCTTCATTTATATTCTGAGGACCTGAATTCCAGCTCAAACATTGTAATGCTTTTGCTTACTTTCTTTAGGCTAAATAGCTTTCATGATTTCTATATAGATTAAGTGGGATAAAGACCATATATGTTCAAGATAGTGTTTATTGCTATCTTACTAAACCTTTAGCCTGTTTTTCAGAGAAATTTCTCAGCCTCATTGCCTGTCATTTTCTATCACTTGAAGCTCTTCACACTAGTCTCCCTAACACCTACCTCAGATCAACTCTCACTATTCTACTCCATCCTTCCTGGGAAGGCTTCCCAGTTCAGTTGTAGTTATCCTCCATACCCTACACTGTGGCCAGGTGGGAGGCTAATATCCCAAGAGGAAAGAGTACCTCCTCTTATCTGTGCTTCTGTGCTTATACGTATGTTTCCTAACAACATTTATTTTTGAAAATATGTATGCAGCATTCACTTACAGTTATCGGCGAATACAGAATCGCACATACATATATAACCTATTTTTAAATATTAAATATCTCATTAAGTAAACCTTTTGTAGTGAGAAAATACAAATATGAGAATAACCCTTGATGTCTCCCAAATTTACATTAATTCTAAGATATCTATCAAATAATAGAAAATGCTTAAAGCGTTGATGAGCAACATTTATTTTATGCATTGTATTTAATAAAGGCATGATATTCCAAAAACTAAGAAAAACTGGCTAGTTAAAATGCTGTTTAATGAATTTGCTTTCCTATATTATACATTAAAACTTTCAACTAAATAATCTATTCTCATGTATTGAGTACTGTAACATAAGTTTATCAGTTTATAACCTCCTATCACTTAATAGGATTAGGCCATTGAAAACCTTGGCAATTTTTCATGTGAGGACTGCAGGTCCAAGGATGGATCACAACTTTGGTGTTCAAGTACCCCATCAGAAAGCTGATATGCTCAAACAATTTGGGAGCAAAATAACCATGGCAGCTACAATTTTGACATTTATAATAATTAGCCACTGCTTTTGAGAAGGAAAATTACTTATTGCCTATATTATATGGTATATGCTGAACAAAGTTTAACGGCCCTTAAATAATCAACTTACATTATGCTTATACCCACATTAAGAGCCAGTCCATTGATGTGCACAGAATTGCTGCACAATTAGAATTACTAATTATTAAAGCATTAATAATTTTGAGCACAGGTAAAATTGAACATATTAAAGGGAAAAGCTTTCTTTCTCGAAGGGTGACTTGTCATTCTTGTAAAATAATATTTTTTTCATAGAAATTCTAATTCCTTCAAGAGTGCTGAGTCTGTGGGCAAAAAAAATTGGGGCATGATACAATGGGAAAGAGATAAAGCTATCCCTTCTATATAACCTTAAATATAACACAAACCAGCATTGATCCTAAAGGAATTTTGTTCAGTTTGGTCACAAATATCATAGGTTTCAAATAGCTAAGCACAGACAGAATGTATTATAACCAAATTCAAAATCTATAGTTAATGTTTAAAGACAAATGTTCATAAATCAATGTAGAAATGAAAATTATTTACAACCCAATAATAGGTACTTTTTTTCTTTTATCAAAGAATATGTCAGTAAAATTTTAGAAATGTTTACAGTCTCTGGAAACATGTATAAGTAACCTTGATAGTATCTTGATTTTTCCAGTTACTTATATTTATTTATTGACTCACCTCTGATCTTAATATACACGCCTTTCCTTTTTAGTATACATTTTCTCCTTTTAATGAAAAAGTCTTTAAATACCTATGGTTAGTTGTAGTGTTTACATAATATAGTGTTTACATTTACATTTAATATTTGTGTATTCTTATTTGACAGCAATGTTCTAAATGAGTGCAAGTATATTTAGATGAACTATCAATGAATAACAATCTTCAAAGATTCAGAAAAACAATAAGAGCATCTAATTTTACAAGCATCTAATTTTTATATTTAGTATTCCATTTATATCCTTGATTTCAAGATTTTTGGTCACTTTTATTGTTTGGCGTCCCCTTACAAATCATCAGGTAATTTCTGCTAATGCAGCAACAGACTAAAAAAACCCTCATGATTTCTTAAAAAATTCCCTTTACAGGCCTGTTGCTTGACAATAACTAAAATACATGCTATATACAAAACTATGTTGCAGAAAATAACAAAGATTTTTCAAGTTTAAATACTTTGAAGACCAAATAAAAAATTCCAACCACCAGGATAACATGTACAATGTATGGTAAAAACAATATTTGACTAAATTTGGAGTGGATTAATTTAGGCTTCATTTAAAACCTCCTTATGGAGTCTAGACAAGGGAAGACTAGGTGACATACTCCTGTAATCCCAGTGGCTCAGGAGGCTGAGGTAGGAGGATCTTGATTTCATAGCCAGCCTCAGAAAAAGGGAGGCATTAAAGCAACTCAATGAGACCCTGTCTCTAAATAAAATACAAAATGGAGCTGGGGATGTTGGTCAGTGGCTGAATGCCCCAGAGTTCAATCCCAGGTACTCCCCCCACCAAAAAAAAAGAAAGAAAGAAAAGAAAAAGGAAGACTTAAAAGTTTATTTTTAATCCTCACATTAATAAGAGAGTAATAAACACAAAATCAGTTGCCTCCTCTGACTCCACTTTGAGCAAATGTAGTTACCAGTGCTGGCCTTCCACACAGACACAGTAAAAGACTGCCCTTCTTTGAGTAAGGCCCTGGCAAGGAATGCCACAAAGTTCTGCACTCTCAGTCTGTACCCTGGCAGCAGGGTGGAGCATACCTTAATTCCTGGGAATTCCAAGCATAGTCTTAGAAAGCCCTAATGAAAAGGAAACTTGACAAATCAGTATCCACATATAAATCAACCAAGAATACATTTTTTCCCCAAAGGTAAATTGTCAACAGGAAGAAAGGATAGTCTTATGAATGCGGAATCATGTTTAAAAGGTTTGGAAGTGACCATGAATCTCCTGCTTGGTCTGGAGTCAGGTGGGGAAGGCTCTTCCTGATCAGAGGTCCTGGGCTTGCCTAAGACTGGGGTAGCATGGGGTCAAAAAATATAATGGGATATCCAACAAGGATCAAGCATACAGTTCAACCCAAGTTTCAGTCAGCAGAAGCTGAGCAGAGGAGGAGTAATTAGGTATGTGATAAATAAAGTCAAAGTGTTCACAATATGAAGCAAAAGGCTCAAAATCATGGGCAGAAAATACCTTCAGGCAAGAAATCAAAGGGATGACTTCTATATAGTGAGAAACAGAAAAAAGGATGAAGTTCAGAAGAGTTTCTAAAGGTTGGACAGGGACCTGAAAATCAGACCAAAGCAAAAATAAAATTCAAGTTAGTCTTTATTTCCAGTCTGAGGATATCACCTTTAATTTAGAAGTCTGTGACACATAACTACACAAATGTTCTGTAATAAAACGAGTAGATAATATTTAGGAATGTTTCTAGGCAAACTTTGGTTTATGATATTCCGGCCATATAGATTCATAATAACTAACTAGAGTTTTATTTACTGGAAATCTACTAGGCACCATTTTGTGATCTTATCTAATGATTAAGTTCTGTTAGAAAGAATCAGAAAACACTTGAGGAAAAATGGGGAAAATGCGCACTCCACAAACACACAAAGTTCTGTAAAATAATTGATTAAGATGTTTTTTCAAAGGATCGAGCTGGTGCCAGGTGCAGTGGCACATGCCCAGAATCCCAGCTACCCATGAGGTTGAAGCAGGATGATCATAAGTTCAAGTCCACTTAGTGAGACCCTGTCTCAAAATATTTAAATGAAAAAAAAAAAAATGTTAAAGGGCTGGTGATGTGGTTTAGTGGTAGAATGCTCAATATTACAAAAAGTCATATTAATAAGTTATTATAAGTTTAATCAAATAAACAATCCTCAAATTATCAAATATTGATTGTTGCTATTTGCAAAACACCTTACTACATCTATCAGCAAAAGTAAAACACAAGAAATACAAATAAAATGTGAAAATATGTGCAATAATAATAAAAAATGTTTATAATATATTGCTATGAAAAAAAATAAACTGCTGAAGGACTTGCTAAATTGCCAAGGCTGGCCTCCAACTTGCCATCCTCCTACCTTAGCCTCCCAAATTGCTAGGATTACAAGAACACACCATCACACCTACATGCTGGGCAAGCACTGTACCACTGAATTATATCTCCAGCTCAGCAATCACTTTGAATAGGCTTCCCTGCCTACTTACCTCAATTCTGTTCAATTTTTCATTGACATACCATACTAAATTAATGGGCAAGTTTACTCTGCTTTAAAAAGTGCTCTCTTTTTCCCACACCATGAGGTTGGATGGTTCAACAGACTCAAAGCTTGTCAAGCAACCCTTCTTTTCCCATCTTCCATCCACATAGCCAGACTGATGTAATAAGATCACATGGTTTAGATTTTTGCAGAAAGTTCAGATATTTTTCTGGACTCTGTGTACCAACCACCCTGTGTTTACCAGAATTCTGAACAAGGTATTAAAAATATTCATAGCTATTGTTAAGTGATATTTTCTTCATCTCTGGAGGGATGTGCTCATGGAAATGCTTTTGGAAAAAATAGGAAGGACTAAAATACAGATGAGATTGGAAGGGAGAATTCCAGAGTTCCAGTTACAATGTCATTCCATAAACCCAAACCACTGTAATCCCAATTAACAATGATAATTATAACTTGAGTGCTTATTAAGGAACAGACATTGTCTTACATGCAAATTGCCCCATTTAATGCCCAAAGCCACAGATGGTGATTACCATCATTTAGATAAGGCAATGAAGAATCAGAAAAGTTCATAACTCCTAAGTCGACAGTTAACTTCGTAGCAGAAAGGATAGTTAACCTCATGTGCAAGTAGGTCCACTTGCCATTATATGTTTATTTTAACTGAGTTTGTCTTGGTTGGCCAAATTATAGTTAGTATCATTAACCAATTCCTGTTGAACTTTGAAAAGTTATCTCCTCCATTAAGTGTAGGCTGGTAAGCTGAAGCAGAGAAGCCAAGAGTTACAGTGACTAATAGATAAACACCACTGTCTCCTGAGAAGAACAAAGGTGAGTTAGAGGTAGAGCCTCTTAGGCTCCTTCAGATGTCTAGAGGTCAGTGGCAGAAGTGGATAGTGCAAGAAAACCCACATGCCTGCCCCAACCGGGAGCCACTGGGCCACAGCACTGCTCAGCTCAGCATTAACAGAAAGAAAAAAGGGCTTAGGGGGCGACCACTAATTCTGTTGTACACACCATGTTTCCTCTTTAGCAAAGATGGGCCTTTGAAGGGTTTCTGTTCTGTGCCACTCTTATGAATTGGACATAGTACTCAGTAGAGGAACAGCCACAAGGAGACATCTTATTTCCCTAACCCAGAAACTATTCCAGAAATTGTCTAATCTACCAGATAATTCTCTAAACTCAGTTGTTTGTGAGCTGAATTCCAACTACAAAACCGGGGGCAAGTTCCATAGAGGAAGCTCTACTTTCTCAAGATAATTCTCATTGTTTTAAGTTACTATTTCCAAAGGGAAGAACTGAACTAAACAACCTTCTCTGTGTGGGTGTTTTATTGGCTTCCTTAATGGTTGCTTTTACTTCAGTTGGTATAGGTAGGCAGCTAGTTAATGAATCTACAGAACTCTTCTGCCTATAGTTTTCAGTTATCAGACCCTTATAACCATTTCTCACAATGGTCTTTCCTTCAAACCTGGAAAGAAAGAGACAAAGCATACTATCACTGTGATTTCTCAGTATTTTCTTCCTCAAGTGTGTCCTGGGAAAGTTACCTGAACAGCCTCAGACATAAACAATTGTGATGAATTTTTCAATACTTGGTATATTCATTGTGATTCCTTGATGCTCACAATGAAGAATTACTTCAAGAAAGTTTGTATGTCCATAATATATAAGGGTTAAGGGCAGAATTCCTGAGAGGGAAACTTCAAAATTGTGTTCACAGTTACAATCCATTTTAACTTCTGAAATCAGTGCTTTGGCAGGACAGAACAGTGTCCTGCCAGTCCCTGCAGCCCAGATTAACAGCTTGTTCACATTTTTAAGGGTAGATCAGGCAAAAGAAAACAACAATAAACTGAGAGTGAGGATAAAGTAAATGGGCTAACAGGGAAACACACCTGTTATAACAAGTTCTCTTATCTCCAGCAAGAGCTATTTTGTACCTTCAGTTTGCCCGCTACTATACCCAAATCAAAGCATACTTTACTATGAAAACCTTATGCTTTTTAAAATGATTTCTCCAGATATTAATTATGTAATTGTGCATTTTTTATCAAAATAAAGGCAGTGCATATGTGAACTAGACAGTACCAGACTAATAATCCATACCAACTTAAATCAGGTATGATTGTACTCTTGACATATTATTAATTGGTATATAAAATATTTTTTTCTGGTTTGCAGAATGAAATATGGAATTGGTGAAATGAAATTAATTTGACTAATAAATTCATGTGGCTTGGTAAAAAATTCATTCCTCATCTTTGTTTCCATCCGAAACTTTTCAGTATAACAACAAACTGAGTTTTTATACAAGAAGTGAGATACAAAGGTTAATTCTTTGGTTAATATCTCATTTTACTTAGAACTGAAAGAAAACCTCTGAGAAAACCAACCCATCTGGCTATTTTTTTAAACTTCTTCTTCTATATATACTATTCTTTATCTTCTTTTCTTCTTTATTTAGTCTTTTTATTCAATATGCCTTCTTTATCATTGGAAACAATGTTTAAAATAGTTCAACTTTTATAGAATTTATATTCTGAGTTATATCTCATACCTTTAGTAAGACAAACAGACAGACACACACACACATACACATACACACACACGCACACGCACACGGCCCATTAATTCTAGAAGTAAAGGCATTTTTTTTCCCCACAATTACAATTCAGGGACATTATGAAAAAGCATAATAATGGCAGAGCTTTTTGAATCCTACTTCTGATATTCACTTTTCCTCTCAAGTGACTAATCTATAAACCTTATTACTGCTACCAATGCCCACCCACAATTAGTGTGATTAGTGAACTACTGTATTTATCTGAAAAGAGAAACATATGGTAATGAAAAGGTAATTATTAAGTCAAAAATATTGAGGAGTGCTAACATTACAACCTAAAAACAAACACATATCAGCACTAGATGTTTTTTTAAGTGGCAAGTAGGATAAACAGCTAGGGAAGGTGACAGAGTACAGTAAGGTATTTTTAGGTAGATAATTGTAATACTTGAAAGCTGACAAACTGTGATTCATCACAACCTATACTCAGTGTTAATATGTTCCATTTTCATCTCTGGCTTTTATGTTAGACACAAATAGTTTTCAAACCACTCTGACTATAAACTTGAAAACAAAGACAACCGTTATGTGATTTAAATGATTTGCTGAAGCAAATAACAGAGGTAACACTGGGTAAAGTTGACACAAAACTGCTCTAGAAAACTCTTGGAATTTGATTTTAACTATCTGGATTAAGCACACACTGGTGCTCACTCTTTTACTCCCACATCCCAGATCTCCTGCATAGTCAAGAGAGAACTTAAAACTACTTGTCATGGGAACCTGAGGAGGTGGGAGAGTTCTCCAGGCACGAATTCAAGTGTATTTTTACTTGCAGTCATTAAAGGTATGAATTTCCCTTAAAAGTACAGGAACGTCCACAAAGCAAGAGATTCTTGAGTTGGACTTCTGTTTTGTAGATTTTGTTTCTTTTATAAAATCATTAAATAATTAATAGATATATTAAAATTTTCTTTAAATTTGAAATTGTTTCTAATTATTAGTAATCTGACTGTATTGGAATGGAAATACGATTGGAAAAGAGGCTTATGGAATATTCTGGTGCTTGATTCACATTGTTTTTTAATCTGATTTTGTTTGAGGCAGAGCTGAAAGACATCCTTTTGGGGAAGTGGAGTAGCTCATAACTCCCACCCCACCATCAACTCTCCAATCACCTCTTTTCCCTGCCACTGTCATATTTTAATATTTTTTAAGTGAATTTGGTTCTAAAATTTGGTTCTAAAATCTTGGTATTTGGTTCTAAAATCTTCAGAGAGAAAACATTTATCAACCAAAAACATCCATTTCATGAAATAAGTATGGTCATATACAGAGATGTATGTTTCTCCACACTAACTGCTTTGTCAGGAAATTGCAAGTATGTGCCCAGCACCATGGTTGGCTCTACCCTCTTCTTCAGTCTTCCACTCACCTCCCCACTATTCTATTCTTTGTAAGTATCTGAAACACTGGCGATCTGCCTGTCACAGTAGGAAATGCATGTTCCCCAAGGGCAGAAAATATTGTCCATTTGGTCATCATTGGAGGCTCCAAAGTCTAGAACAGTGCTTAGCACAAAGGTATGTGCTTGATAAATAGTTGTTAAAAAAAAAAAAAGGAATAAGAGCCCCCCCAAAGAATCATATTTTCCCTTCCTCTTTTTAATGACATCATTCAAACATATCACTTTTATGGAGTTTTTTCCCCCCAATTTACAAAATAGTTCTTAATCTCACTCCATAAAATTTTATTCTGGGATCTTCCCATTTATGAATGATAAAAAAAATCCACAACATTTTGTAGAACATTTGAATGTCAAGTTATGTATCCTAGAATGACACCCACGAGTCCTGATGAAGTCGTGATTTTTATAAGATGACAGATGATCTAACTTGTCTGTGAATGACTATTCTTAAGTTCCTTTGTACATGGTAGAGCCTGCTCATTGCAAAATAAAGTCATGTTTCTTTGGTCAACTCTTAAGATCTTCCTGTCAGATGTTTTTTTTTTTTGCTCTCCTTTTCATATTTCATAAGCATATGCAAATTAAAGTTTTGACATAAATGCTTAGTATATGACATTAAGCAAGTATTTCTCCTGAGGTCTTACATTACCATTTTAAATGCAAGCATAGTAACCTTTTCATGAAATTATTCAGCGATTCCGATTTTTGAAATGTAAGGAATTAAGTTCCTTAGGGTTAATGTATTTGAGTCTGGTATTTGGAACAGGAGATACACATGAATATATGAAACTATGATTATAAACATCTAGTCCAAGAGTCACAAATATTAGTTTTGACAGTAAGTAATTTAATTATGGAGGGATTTATTTCTATTTTTAGTAGCTTCACATAAAAAGGGTCATATGTGGCTAATATTTGTTTTATATATTCAGTAGATGCTGGTCTTTCTGCTTACACTGCTTCTGCTTTTAATCCATTCTGACTTTTCTAATCTTGACATTTTACCTTAATATAATCTAAATACTTATACCAGATATATTTAAATTTGGTCAATGTTAACAGTACTTCCATTTGTAAATCTTTAGGCAAGCTTTAAAGTGTAGCAAGAAGACAATTTTGATTTTCATGAAGAAAAAGGAATTGCAACTTTGCCAAAGAAAAAGATCAGGGAGAACAAATGCATGGACCTGATTCACTAAAAAAATTAAAATATGACAGTAATGATCAGTAGACAGGAACTCAATGGAGTCTGGATACTTATCAGCTCATAGATATCTAGAAAAATACCTTTGGAACCTTAGTTTTTAATCTATAAATTGGAAATGGACTAATTTCTGTGATCATTTCACCAGCAATAAAATGGTATTTTATGAAATGTTCAGACTTTCTAAAATCTGGGGGACTATCATTTCAAAATGATATCAATTTTCATTGGGTTTTACATTTTATTATAAAATCTTATTTGTTAATTATAAGGTTTTGTTAATTTGTGAAATGCTCTAAAATAAATTAGGGTGAAAGTCATGAACTATATCTCTAAATGGTAATAAGAGTTTTTCTTAATGGTCATCACTTAGCATTAGTAAAATGCTAATCCCCCATGTTCTCCTGGTAGACACAAAGTGAGAAAATATTATTAGAAATGCAAAAGCTAAAAAGTAATGAAATATATACATACATACAAACACATTTCAATAAGCTATCTGATTTGTTTTCTCTTAGTAAGATTATTTTAACAAACCAGTATCACTATTAAATTCTGTTTTAGTGGCCACTGAAACCACACATACTGGATCCCTTTGTTTTTGACAGGAGATATTCTGGTGATAATAATTTTGAAAATGATAACAAGAGAACAACTGAAGAAATTCAATGAAAATAATAAACTGGAGAATAATAATTTAAATGCACGAAAGTGGCCTTATTTTTGTGAAGGATGAACCATCATTTATAAAATGACCTTATACAAATACACTCATTTCATCATTAAATTTCCTCTAACGACAAATACAAAACATTTTCAGAAGTGTGGATCTAAATGTATGAGAAATAAGTACAGAAAACAAATTATTTATTGAAAATAATTATGATTATAAACGTGAGAAAATAAATAAAACTTTTCTTTTTCACACATCCAACATATTCATGTTTCACAACTTTATTTCCATACACTTCAGACTTTACTATTTCTGAAATTACATGGTGATATCAAATCTATCTTAAATGAGCAGTGGTTATTATTACATGCATAATGCCATTGACCATTAAACTATGACTCATTATTTTCTCAAAAATAAAAATAAAGTTTGCAAATGTAGACTGAAATATTTCATTACTTCTTTGACAACTGGAATTGATGTAGCAAAATTTTATAGAGTACCAGAGTATATTAGAATCATTCTTATTCTTTCTCATGCCATCCCAGTCCTGTTAATTTAAATTTTATATGTTAAAAATGATAACTTTCATATCCTTCTGTGTCTCAATTGAACTTTTGGAAACTTTTTTATAATTTAAGATTTTTGAAAAAATCCCTCACTAGTGCTGAACTGACCCAGATCTTTTAGATGCTGTCTTCATCCCATTCCAAATCTTCTCCCATCTGATTAAAATGGATTATGGGAACCAAGTCTCTTTCCTGTGTATTTATAAGATTGACTTTTCAGGAAATTATATAATGGTTTTCTGCCTTATCAAAAAATATACCCACTCCTTGTTAAATAAAATGCTTTTTCTCTCCCTAATAAGCTTATTACTATTTTCTAACATATTCCGCATTTGTATATGGTGCAAAGTAACCTTTCCCTAAATCCATTTGTCTCTTTAAAATCCATATTTGAAGTGAAATACAATTTGATATTTCTCAATATAAAATCTACTTTGTTCTTGTTCTGTGTACACAAATTTTAAGGGGGTGGGGGAGAAACAAAAGAAATCTGCTCCTTTGCTGTCACCTTCATTCCCTGATTACCTTTTGTCCCACTTTTAAGTACCAAAGTGCTAGTTATTAATTTATGGAGCCAATGTTGATTGACTGTGTCAGCACTGCACCTGACTTTAAGGATGCAGAATGACTCAAAGCAGCCTGAAGCCCTGCTCTCATGGAGAGTAGCCTTTACAGAGGGGGTGGGCGGGGGGAAGTACAATTCAAAGAGTGGTACATATAAAAAGAAAATATAAAGTGCAACCCAGAAAAGTGCTTTGAAGGAGAAGTACCACAAGCTGTCATAGCAGATAACAGGACCAGCTCTGTGCTCAAGATGCTACAGTTTCTACCTCTAACTTCCACTAACCAAATTATTCTGAAAATCAAGACTTGAAGTTCCTTTACAAAAATTTAGCATTATACGGACATGTTTTTCACACATATCAAATCCTTGATGACATATTAACTTATTAGAATTTTTCTGCTGGAATTTATTTCATTCTTTCTTGCTTCTTCTCTATTTTCCTCCAGGAAAAACCTCATTCAAAGCAAGCTACTCTTTGAATCAATGGTTTTCAATATTGGCTGCACATTGAAATCATCTACAAAGCTTTATCAACCCCGGGTCCCACCTCTAAAGATTCTGACTTAATAGGTGCAGCCTGGGAATAGAAAGTAAAAGCCAAGATTGAAAAGCACTAGTAGTTTCTAGAAACAAGTAATTTGTAGAACAAGTAGTTTCTAGAAACTTTAAGACCTGATGTATACTTAAGACAAAAAATGTATACTTACAGGCTTATACTACACGTGGAAAATAAAATGCAGTTATAATGTTGTTCAAGAGTGAGTTTTGAGTTTATATGTTTTCCCTAATTTTCTATAACTCAGAAATCCATATTAATTTTAATATACCTTCCATAATCAGATAAAACTTGAGGAAAATCAATTCAAATTTAATCACTGTAGAGAATATATGGAAAACGATGTCCTTTGAGCCTTACTTCATATAATGAAAAGGAGAAACTATCAACAGAGGTTTGGTTAACTAAACATTGTTACATGCATACATTGGGATAGCATTAAAAAATAATGCCATTATACATATTCTGAATGAAAGATTATCAGGATATACTGTAAAATGTAAAAAGGTCACACTTCAGAACAATTTGAATGGAATGATTTTTTCGGTTGTAATTAGATGTATATACAAAATGTATATATAAATACCTCTAAATTTGTTTATTATGTTATATACACAAAGAATGTCTGAAATCATTACAGAATGCAGAATGTGGTTGGGGTTGAGGAAGGGCTTCATTTTTCACTTATATGCTTCCATATATTCTTAGTTGTTTAAAAGACTGATCATGCATTCTTTTATTTAAAAATTTAGAACTTTGAAGAGCATACTAACTTTCTAGTTTATAAAGAATAAGAAGAATCTTCTGTGACTTCAAGTATGAAATGAAATAATAATAGAATTTGTAAAAAAAAACAACTATAGTTTTAGAAATATAATTTTCCACCTGGCAATTTATAAACGAATTCTGTTTACATGCTCTATGGTTTGGACATGATGTACACCCTCCCAAAAGCTCATATTAGACAAAGCAGAAATGTTCAGAAGTGAAATGATTAGATTATAAGAGTGATAAACTACATCAGTGGACTAATCCATTTAATGGATTAATAATTTGAAAGAATTACTGGGAATAACTGTATGCAGGTGGGGTGTGGCTATAGAAAGTAAGTCACTAGGGGTATACCCTTTATATTTTGTCCCTGGTTTTCTTTCTTCTCTCTCATATCTCTCTCTCTCTCTCTCTCTCTCTCTCTCT